>NC_058130.1:35946078-35990211 GCF_016433145.1 Gracilinanus agilis | reverse complement strand
CAGACAGACAAACAGACAAACAGAGACAGGGAGAGAAGAAAGAAAGAGGAGGGAGAGAGAGAAAGACAGACAGAGAGAGAGAGAGAGAGAGAGAGAGAGAGAGAGAGAGAGAGAGAGAGAGAGAGAGAGAGAGAGACCAATGGAAGGAAAGGGCACAAAACCCAGAATCTGGAACGTTTAAGAAAGTTTACAAGCCCCATAATTTGCCTTAGGATTATCCTGATTGGAACTAAAAAGAATAGTAGGCTCCAAAGCTAGCAAATATATATTCTGTCTGGTACACTAATACATACTTTTTTATTTGATTTGACACTAAAATATAGTCGATGGTTAATTGGTATATTTTAGATCATTCAGGAGACTTCATACCAGTTAGGTGGGAATTATAGTGTTTCATAAAGAAAGTTAGCCTATCCTTATGCTTCAGCTCTGATCTAGGTTTTGGACAGATCAATGGTGGGGGAAAGATTTATTTATTTTTCTGGGGATGCAAGGCAGTTTCAATGCAATGTAGTTGCTGAAAAAGTAGTTATAGTTATCCAAAGGGCAATGGAGAAACACAGGGCGGGGGCAAGGAGGCCGTACTGCTGATGAAAAATTGCCCAGAAAAAAGTAGCTCAAAGGAGATTATCAGAGGGAGATGCATGACTGAAAAAAAAGGATATAGGCTTTTCCTATACCAGGCGTGGTGAATGATGACTGATCTACAGATTACATGCTTCATTGGCATCCACACAATGTTTCTCTAAAGACCCAAAGGAAGGGCTAAGGAATGTAGGGTGAACCACCTGGGGAGAATTTATTGGGTGACATGTACAAGAATCTGAGAAGATAAATTGAAGTTGAAGGGTTGCTATCTTTATCAATGGGAGAAATATCCACCTTGAGTTCAAAGATCCCATCATAGCGTCAAATTCAATTTGCTTCCTCACATTGTCATTAAGCACCTATTTTGGGCTTAATGCTATTCTAGATGTTAAAATAGAAAAATGAAAATGAAGTATCCTATTCTAAATAAACTGAAATGTATTCAAATACTCTAATATAAAACTATCCACACCTAGAGAAAGAACCGTGGGAGTAGAAATCCAGAAGAAAACATATGATTTATCATTTGTTTATATGGGCATATGATTTGGGGTTTTGGTTTTAAAAGTTTACTCTATTACAAAAATGAATAGCTTGGAAATAGGATTTGAGTGATAATAATTGTATAACCCAGTGAAATTGCTTGTCAGCTCTGGGAGGGGGGAGAGGGAAAAGGGGAAGGAGACAACAAGGATCAGGTAACCATGGAAAAAAAAATAAAAACTAAAACTAAAATATAGGAATGCAGAGGAATGCATTTCTAGACTACTTTTTCAGTTTCTGTATTAAACACCTCTAAGCACATATATAATGTATATATTGCATATATTACATATAAATACACGCATGTATAATACCTCAAAAAGGCTGCATAATTTAGACAATAGACATCTGACCTTGGAAACAGGAAGAACTGGCTTCAATTCCTGCCATTGACAGGAATTATATGACCCTGGGCAACTG
This sequence comes from Gracilinanus agilis, assembly GCF_016433145.1. Taxonomy (NCBI): domain Eukaryota; kingdom Metazoa; phylum Chordata; class Mammalia; order Didelphimorphia; family Didelphidae; genus Gracilinanus; species Gracilinanus agilis. The sequence goes on along the minus strand of NC_058130.1, from coordinate 35,988,660 downwards.
ACTTAAGTTTTGAAAAAGAAGGAATTTGCACATTAGACTGTTCCTTAAACTGATGAAGTCACAGGTCCAAAACAAACCACATTTCATTTATCTCTTTTCTTTGTATAGTCAAACATTCTACATTTAAGAATCTTCCAGATAATTAAAGCTTTTCTTTTTAAGTGACATTTTAAACCATTTGAACATTTTTTTTGTGGAAATCTTTCTAAAATGTCAGTATTCTATGCTTCCCTGATTTCTTGGAGAGTAGACTGAATATAATTTGACATTTCCCCCTAATAGGTTAGGGTCCTAATTATGACCATTAGCCAATGCCTAGTAGAGAAAACCAATAGGATATTAATTTGTGGAAGGCAGGGTCTATTTGTTTCCTATTATTTCCATTGTCTAGCACTGGACCTTGTATATGATAAATACTGGAATGTTTGTTGACTTGAATGTAATAGGTTAAGGACTGAATAAGGAAATAGAAACACCAAGTGTACATGATAAATGGAGATATAGGTCAAGAGTTTGAGGTCACTACAATAAAGGCAAAGGAGGACTTGAATATATTTTTAAATCTTTGAGGGCAAAAGATAGGATTTTGGACGAAGAGAAAATAACTGAGGGAACAAAGTCTTGGTAATCAAGAAAAGAGAATGGTACTAAGAGCACATTTAGAGAGGTTAGTTTTAGAAATCAAATAAGAATCTCTGAGGTCATACGCAAAGCATGATTCCATAACTAGTGGGCTAGTTGTTTACCATTTGCATATCTTTAGTGTTTGAGTAACTCACTACCTAATAAGAACTTGTTATAACTGAAGATGCCTCTCAGAATGTTAAAACATTAGCTTTTAAAAGTTTTTGAAGATCACTATCATGACTTCTGCCCCATTAATAGGATCCCAGAATTTCAGCAATAGGTGGGACCAGAGGCTACTAATCCAACCCAAACATGGACATGAATCCCTTCTTCAACCTACTCTTTTGTGTCATTATCCAGCTTTTATTTGAAGACCTCTAGTGAGGGGGAAACCATGACTTACCCAGAGCATTGCATGTTTGCATAACTCTGATCTTTGCAGATTTTCAAGAATAATTTTGATCCTTTGTATCTTCCATTTATTACTCTTGGTTATGCTTTCTAGGTCTAAGTAAACCCTCTGTAACTTCTGCCAACCTTTTAAAATACTTGAAGACAGCTATGATTTCCTCCACCAAATTTTCACTTTTCCAAGTAAAAACATGTATAATTCCTTAAAATGATACTCTTGTGGCAAGATCTTGAATAATTTGAACATCTCAGTTGTCATCTTCTGGATGCTCTCCAGCTCGCTTATGTATTTCCAACCACACTGAATTTTGTGGCCACTATAAAATATCCACACGAGATCTTGATGGAATTGTGAATTGAGGGCTGGGAATGAACTTAAGGATGCTATATTTGAAACTCCTCATTTTAGAAAGAAGAAGCCTGAGGTCTAGGGAGGTTATTTGACTTGTCCAAGGTTACATAAGTAGTGAGTGGCAAGGACAAGAATTGATAACAAGTCTTCTAACACCAAATCCAAGTCACCTTCCAGTGTAACAAACAACTATATGAAGGAGTTGAGGTTGACAGAAGTCTCATGTCAGTACAGATATTATACCATGTCATTTAAAATTCAGGGCAAATCTAGAGACCCAAGAGAACAGTGGACCCATCAGGGAATATTGCTCTCAACAGACCTTGTCTTGATAGGCTGAAGCCATAGAAATAAAAGTTCTGAAATGAATACTGTTTGTTCCAAGTAGCATTAGGACTCTTCTTTTTAGCTTCCTCAAAAGAGAACTTTTATCTACTTATTGTTTTAGCTTTTCTATCCTTTCTCTTACATTCCTTTCCTCCCTCCCTTCATTCTTTCCTTACTTCTCTCCTCTCTTATTTTCTCCCTCTTCTCTCCCCCTTTCCTTCTCTCTTTGTCTCTCTCTCCTCTGTCTATTTCTGACTCTCTGTTTCTTTCTCATTCTTTCTTCACTAATATTCTTAGAAAATAGAATGAATATAACGTTAAAGCATACATCCTTTCTGTAACAGACTGAAAGCAATGAAAATGACATGTATTGTCAGTTAGAATCATCATATTTGTTGACTTTGTTTAATTTTAAAAAGAAAAACATTTTTTTCTTTCTGTCTTAATCAGAATTCTAAGACGGAGGGGCAAGAACTAGGCAAATGGAATTAAGTGACTTGCCCAGGTCACAAAGCTGGGAAATGTCTGAGACCAGATTTGAATCTAGGTTCTCCAAACTCCAGTCTAAGTACCCTATCCACTGTGCCACATAGCTGCTTCTTGCTTAATTAATTTTTTTACATAAATATAATTTATTTCCAGGTATCTCAGCCCTTCCCTCCACTCCCTCCACCTTACCAGGCATTATCTGGCACATTATGACTCTTACTGCCATGATTCAGAAAACAAAAAAGGCAATCATGTGCTTCTCTTACCTTTTCTTTGACTTAAAGCTTCTGATTAGAATATCTTTATTAATAATGTTATTTACTACATTTCTGGATTTCAAGACAGAAAAACAGTCACTGAGCTAACTGGTGGAATATTCACTCATACACACAAAAGCCTACAAAGAGATACGAGCATCTTCTTATGCGTCACCATCACCCCTGAATCCCAACCTTGTCTGTAAAAATTAAGACACAAATCTGACTACAGTCAAGGAAGTTTTATCCATAAAGACTGTTTGTCTTAAGTGTGGTAAAGCCAGGGGAAGGTGGAGCTTAACAATATCACCTAAGGCAAGCAGATCTCAGATAAATTTAGATATATAAAACTAATAGTAAACCAGATGGAGATGAGTACAAAGGTTAGTAGAAAACCTTTGATGTCTCCAGTTGAACTGATGGATCCATCAGTCATTCTAAGTATTGCTGCCTACATATTCTGCCTCCTATTTATGGAGGAAGGATCAGGATTAACTAGCCTGTATCAGAATGATATTTGCTTTTTGCTTCAAAGATTATAACCTGGGTTTCAGTCTTGAATTTTTGAGTCCTGCTAACTTTTTAAGTAAAAAAATACTTCAAAGTAGACCTACCCAGTGACTCCTGTGTTGAAGATTTTCCCATACAAAGAGATATTAAGACTTGTAGTCATACCATAAGGGATAGGCAGGGATATTTCATTCATTTTCAAGATTGCACCCCATAGCTTTAGATATTGCTAAATATTTTTTAAATTTTCTTTCCTGAAAGCCAAAAACTGCAACAATATTTATTTTCTATATGTTCTTTGTTCCTCTAGTGAAATTAGATTCCTGGTAATTCTACAGGCACAACCATGGTCCCCACTAGGCAATGATGTGTTTTGTCTTTTGCAATGGGCTGCTAATTATTACTCTTACAAGGAAAGGTTCAGAAATAGATTTAGGCTCCTAGGCTTGGAAAAAAAAAGAAATGCATTATGAAAATTATGTATTTGCCCTCTGGGGACCTCACCCCCTTTATGAAAACCCTTGCCAATCAATCCACAGAATAGGATTTGATTCAATTCTGGGACAAACATTGGCCTGCAGCTGAAGTTCAAGGTAAGATGCTTCATGTTTCCATGCCAAAAAGGGAGGTGGAAGAAAACGGGGAGTTAAACCAAGGGGGCAAATAAAGAAATGTGTACATATATATTTATGCATTCTGTACCTCAGCTCTAATTGCTCAGAAGATTATTTATTTTTCTACTTTCCTTTCTTTAAAAAAATACCTTCCAGCTTCTTAACATGTTTTTCAAAGTATAAGCTAGAAGGCATAATAAAAAGCAAGCAGGGATATGCTTTTTGAATAGACTGAAATAATTAATGTAAGAATGCTTCCGTTTGGGCATTTTTTATGAACTGAAATACATTATTTTTGCTTTTAAAATGGAGGTAATTTGTTACACAAAAGTGGTGTTTTCTTTAATCTGAAAATAATACTAATTATAACACTATTTGGGAATGGAATTTTAGAAGACTAAAATTCCTTTTGTAGTTAAAAATGATTTAGCTGCCATAGCCCAACTAGCTAGGCTACTTAGATATTAAAAATCTCTCTGGGCATTACCTCCTGGCCTGATATAGCCACTAGACTTTCCAGATTTTCTGGTAGAAAGAGTCCTAAATTTTCAAGTGTCATGTCACCAGTTAGATCTTTTCTACCACCTTTTTAAACAAGTGTGATATTTGTTGGGTAGTTAGCAAAGGAGTTGACCTAGCATGGAGGAAGCATTAGTTTGGAAGACCTGGACTTACATCACAACTCTATGGGGACTTGGGAAAAGATAGCCTCAATTTCTTTCTTTGAAAAATCATAGATGTGCTAATTCACTGGGTTCTTGCTCTGAAAACCATAAATAGTTACTAATATGAATTTTAAAAATTATTAAATTTTTGGGAATCTTTTGGTTTCCATTTACTTCTGTTTATTTATAGTTTAATGTCCACAGAAGACTTCACTTTTTTTAAAAATAATTTTAATTTTTTAGAAAAGTTATCATGGTTACATGATTCATGTTCTTACTTTCCCCTTCACCTCCTGACCTCCTCCCCCCCCCCCCGCCCCCATAGCCGATGTGCATTTCCCCTGGTTTTAACATGTGTCATTGATCAAGACTTATTTCCAAATTGTTGATAGTTGCATTGGTGTGGTAGTTTCCGGTCTACATGCCCAATCATGTCCGCCTCAACACTTGTGTTCAAGCAGTTGCTTTTCTTCTGTGTTTCCTCTCCTGTAGTTCTTCCTCTGAATGTGGATAGCATTCTTTTCCATAAATCCCTCAGAATTGTCCTGGGTCATTGCATTGCTGCTAGTACAGAAGTCCATTACATTCTATTTTACCACAGTGTATCAGTCTCTGTGTACAATGTTCTTCTGGCTCTGCTCCTTTCACTCTACATCAGTTCCTGGAGGTCTTTCCAGTTCACATGGAATTCCTTTAGTTTATTATTCCTTTTAGCTCAATAATATTCCATCACAAGCATATACCACAATTTGTTCAGCCATTCCCCAATAGAAGGGCATACCCTCATTTTCCCATTTTTTGCCACCACAACAATCACGGCTATATATATTTTTGTACAAGTCTGTTTATCTATGCTCTTTTTGGGGTACAAATCCATCAATGGTATGGCTGGATCAAAGGGCAGGCATTCTTTTATAGTCCTTTAAGCATAGTTCCAAATTGCCATCCAGAATGGTTGGGTCAGTTCACAATTCCACCAGCAATGCATTAATGTCCTAATTTGACCACATTCCCTCCAACATTCATTACTCTCCCCTACTATCATTTTATCTAGTCTTCTAGGTGCGAGGTAATACCTCAGCATTGCTTTGATTTGCATTTCTCTAATTATTAGAGATTTAGAGCACTTTCTCAAGTGCTTATTGATAGTTTTGATTTCTTTATCTGAAAATTGCCTATTCATGTCCCTTGCCCATTTATTGATTGGGGAATGGCTTGATTTTTTATACAATTGATTTAACTCCTTGTATATTTGAATAATTAGACCCCTGTCAGAGTTTTTTGTTAGAAAGATTTTTTCCAAATTTGTTGTTTCCCTTCTGATTTTGGTTGCATTGTTTTTGTTTGTACAAAAGCTTTTTAATTTAGTATAATCAATCATCCCATTCACATTTCATACTTATAATTATCAGTTGTATATTGCCCAACATTTTGGTATCCTCTCTTAGTTCTACCCCTTCTTCTTAGGCTATTTCCTTTTAAACCAGTGATTTATTTTAAACCAGTAACCCTTGTCCCCTCCCTTGATTTACTAACCTTTCTACCCCCTCCCTTGTTGTTCCCCTTTTTTATTTTTAAGGCCTAATGAATTCCCTCTCCCTTCTCCTTCCCTCACTTTTTTCACCTCCCCACTCTTCTGCTCCCCTTGGTTTATCCCTTCTGACTTCCTCAGTAGGGTTAGATAGAGTTCTATATCTCAGTGGATATAGATACTCTTCCCTCTCAGGGTTAATTCCACTGAAAGTAAGGTTTACATATTACTCTTAATGCTCTCTTCTTCTCCTTCTTATAACAGTATTCATCCCCTCCCCTTCCCATGCCCTCTTTGTGTGTAATAGAATATCCTATTTTTCTTATTCATTCAAGTTTCTCTTGGTGTCCTCTACTATTCACCCCCCTCTTTCCCACCCACCCCCTTATCATCTTAGACCATTTAGTACTCCAACCTCTCCTTGTGAATAATTCTTCTAATTACTTTAATAGTGGATAGAGTTTACTACAGAGAATTACACATAACATTTCTCCATATAGGAATACAAATAATTAGATCTTATTGAAGCCCTTAGAGAGGCAACTTTAAAAATAAGAGTTTTCTTTCTTTTCCCTCTGTTTCTTATTTACCTTTTCATGTTTCTCTTGGTTTTTGTGGTTGGATATAGAACTTTCCATTTAGTCCTGGTCTTTTCTGTGCAAATACTTGGGAATCTTCTATCTTGTTGAATGCCCATACTTTTGCCTGGAAGTATATAATCAGTTTTGATGGGTAGGTGATCCTTGGTTGTAGACCCAGTTCTCTTGCCTTTCTGAATATCATATTCCAAGCTTTGTGGTCTTTTAGTGTGGAGGCTGCCAGATCCCGTGTGATCCTGATTGGTGCTCCTTGATATCTGAATTGTCTCTTTCTGGCTTCTTGTAAAATTTTTTTCCTTTTACTTGGAAGCTCTTGAATTTGGCTATTATATTCCTTGGGGTTGTATTTTCAGGGTTAAGTGTAGAGGGCAATCTATGGATCCTTTCAATGTCTATATTGCCCACTTGTTGTAGAACTTTAGGGCAATTTTGCTGAATAATTTCCTTTAGTATGGAGTCCAAATTTCTATTAATTTCTGCTTTTTCAGGAAAACCAATGAGTCTCAGATTATTTCTTCTAGACCTCTTTTCTTGATCTGTCAATTTCTCAGTGAGATATTTCATGTTTCCTTCTATTTTATCAGTCTTTTGACTTTGCTTTATTTGTTCTTGTTGTCTTGAGAGATAATTGGCTTCTACTTGCCCAATTCTTGTCTTTAGAGATTGGTTTTCTGCTATATTCTTTTGATTTTCCTTTTCAACTTGGTCTATCCTGTTTGCCAGCTGTTTGATTTTGGTCTCCAATTTGCTTTTAATTCTTTTGATTTAGAGGCATCTTTTTCTAATTGACCAATTCTAGTCTTTAGAGACTGGTTTTTGGCTATAATCTTTTGGTTTTCCTTTTGAATCTGGTCTGTTTGGTTCTTCAAGGCTTTTCAGCTAGTCATTTCTAATCTTCAATTTGGTTATCAATTGATTTGGTTTCTGAGCCTCACTTTCTAATTGCAAAATTCTGCCTTTTAAACTGTTATTTTCTTGCCAGTTCTCTACCATCTTTCTCATAATCTCAGATTTGAACACTTCAATAGCGTTTCATTTTTTGGGGAAGGTTTGGATATAATTACTTGTTTGTTCTCCTCTGCTGTTTGCTCTGTTTTCTGGATTTTTTTCTGTGCAAAAATTGTCAAGTGTTAAGGATTTCTTCTTGATCTTTCTCTTCTGGGGTTCTTGTCTCTGACTTGCCATTTTAGCCCAGTGCCCTCTCAGCTTTATCCTCACACTCAGGGTCTGTCTGCGCTCTCTGGGCTCCTAAGGTCTCAGGACTAGTTGTTCTCAGGGTCAAGCCTCCTGGTGGTCCCCTTGTTTGTTCCTCTGCCCAAAGTTCCTTTAACAGTCTCAGGGAGCTGCTTCCACAGTGGTGCACCCCTCCTCACTGGGTCCCCACTCAAGGTCCACACCTGCACTCAGGATCTGCACCTGCAGCTGCAACCGAGCCTGTGCTCAGGGTCTGTGTTCAAAATCCAAGTTCTTTAGCCTCTTGGGGTCTTAAGTCTTGCTGCTCTCAGGAGCAGGGCCTGGTGACCCCAGGTAGCTGCCAATGACTTAATGGGTGCCCCAAACTTGCTCTAAGTCTTTTGCGTTGGCTTTGGCACTGTAGGTGGTGTGTGTGTGTGTGTGTGGGGGGGGGGAGTTGCTTAGCTCGTGTTTTAGTGAGAGCTATTTTACCCCTTTATAGCTTGGAAATGCCTCGATTCCACAAATACTGTGCCCTGTTGTGGGGTCCTTCTTTCATCTGGATTTGTTTTTATGTCTTCTTGAGGAGTCCTGTATGTGTGGGTTAGGAGAGGTTAAGCAAGCTGCTTCTACTCTGCCTCCATCTTAACCTGGAAGCAAGACTTCACTTTTAATGCATGAATTTTTATTCCCATTTTACAGATGTCTGACATAGGCTTTGTGTGCTTTAGTAATCACATAACTAAAATTATCTACTATCCTATACTGTCTCTCATGTTCTTTCTTCTAGACTACACTTTCTCTCTTTCCTGACATTCTCACTTTTCTTAGCTTTGAAGATGCTAATAACCATCTTGTTTTTTCTTTTTGTGTCTCTGATGCCTGGAAGACACTATTTTCTAACCTTAGCCTCTTAGAATCCAATATTTCCTAACAGGTCAACCATCATTTCCTGCAGAAAATGTTTCTTGATCCCCCCAGCTGCCTTGGTAGTGTACTCCCTCTTTAACCTATGCCTTATTCTGTATGCATTTCTGTTTTCCCTGTTAGAATGTATGCCCATTGAGCTCAGGGATTTTTACATTTTTATCTTTGTATTCTCAGTGTCTAACACATGGCCCAGCACTCTCTAGATGCTTACCTAATGCATGGTGATTGATTCTGCATTTTCCACTTCACAGAGAGAAGTTCATGATGGACCATGATGGATTAGAGCTCAACTTTTCTCTGAATATGTCTTATGTTTTTTTGCCAAGAGCAACCTCTCTTATTACTGTCCCAACCACTCTCAATACACCAGCTTGTGGGGGGCAGCTAGGTGGCTCAGGTGTTTGAGATCCAGGCCTAGAGACGGAAGGGCCTATGTTGGAATTTGGCCTCAGATACTTCCTATCTGTGTGATCCTAGACAAGTCATTAAATCCCATTGCCTAGTCCTTACTGCTCTTCTGTCTTGGAACCGATTACACAGTGTTAATTCTAAGACAGAAAGTAAGAGTTTTTAAAATAAAATAATCCTACCCATCATCGATGGTCTATCTCAAATGCTACATCTGCCAAATAGCATGGACAGCAAGTGGAAGACAATTCCATCTCCCTGGGACTCATTTTTCTCCTCTCTAAAGTGAGGTATTAGATTGGATAACCTCTGGAAACTTCTACTTCTAGATTTTATGGTCCCAGTATTTCCCTCTTTTCTATTCCAAAGGACAAGGCTAAGGTCTGGACTTATGATTCCATTGGTATTGGGAACTCCAAGGAGAGGGATATTATCTCTAAAAGCATTTTTTATAGTTTAGATTTTTATCTAGAGGCTAAAATATTTGCCTGGTTTCACATAGCCGAAATGGGTGAGAGATGGGACCTGAAGCCAGTCTTCTTGGCTCTAACACCAGCTCTCTCTCTGCTGTACCATGGCTGCTTCTCACTCCCAGGGCAAAAATTCTTTCTATGTGTGAAGATTAATACTATATAAAAGTCTGATCTTGAAACTAGTGTTGAGTTGAAAAAAATCTTGTAAGATATGAACCATTCTATAGGAATGCCTGGATTTCTTGAGCAGAAAGCAAACCAATCTGTCAATAAAGTTTTACTAAGGATTTCCAAAGTTCCAGGCACTGAACTAAGTTCTACACATACAAATAAAAGTACTTTCAAATTCAAGAGCAGAAATCAGGGTGGACAAAATGGCATATCTGACAAAACTTGTCACCTTGACCTGGGGCTTATAGGAACAAAGTTTTAGAGTTGAGAGTCCATGAGGGCCACATTCCTTTACTTTACCAATGAAGCCCATAGGCCATGATTTGCCTATGATTTGAACAGAACAACTTTGACTCTAAATATAGTACTCTGAAACTGTAGAGATCAACCTTGAGAACTCAGGCATATCCATGTATTTGGAAATACTTCATATATATTATATGTTTATAAGTCTATGTGACATGTATATATATATACTATATTATATTTATGGCATATTACATATTATAGCATACTATACAATATATATTACATAGACATCTACTATAGCTTCTTGGAATCTATCACTTTCTTCAACTTGGGAATTCCCAATACCCATGCAATCACATGTTCAGCTTAAGTCCTTGTTCTGTAGAAGAGAAAGGAAGGAAAGATTAGGACCAAAAATCTAGAGCTAGAAAGAAGATTCCAGAAGTTATCAACTCTAGCCACTCACTTAACAGATAAGGAAACAGAACCATGGTTATATAGCTGGCATGTGTAGGCGCCTGGATTTGACACCAGGTCTTCCTGCCATATTTATTCCTATAGTTAAGGTCTGTCCTATATCTACGATTGTTCTTTTCAGTTGTCTAAAGTCTAAGCATGTTATTTTCCTTCATACAGTTTTGGAAACATAGAACTATACAATATTGATTGTCTGAAAAAATCTAGTATGTGTCAGAGAACTCCAAGCTTGTCCATAAATATGAGTCTAATTTTCTTTCAATTTTTATTTTTAAGCACTACCCTGCATCTACCTCTAAATCAATTAAGCTCACTTTCATCCCCCAAATGTAATGGAAATATTTTTTTTTGGCTGGATCTCCAAGTATAGCCACTGAATTCAGACTGAAAAATCTCTTTCCTGTAGTCTCCCTACCCTTAGGCAGATTTCTCTTTCCTTTTGGTTCCTGTGCCCAGAAACCACCATCTACTAACTTCTTTCCTAAATACCTCACCTAGCTAATACAGGAGATGACAGCATGCCAGTTCTTTTCATCTTTCTCTTGTTGTGTTCTCTTGTTTTTATCATTATTAATTTTTCACCTTTCCTAGTCCTCTAGCTAAGTATATATTACCAGCTTCCCTAGTCCCTTTTCCATTGGTTAAATTCTGGTTCATCACAAACAAGTATTTGTAACTGTGTCTTCGACTAGGGGATTAATGAATTGTATTAAATGAAAAGGCAGAAATGAAAAACAAAACTTTCTCTCAAAGAATTTATATTTTATTTACAAAATAAATGCAAGTTCTTATGGAAAGGGACACAGATTTACATTAACTTGAAAATAATTCATTTAGCTATTATGTGCAAGACACTCAGCTAGTGCTAGAAAATTCAGCATTATCTGCCTACTTGTTTCTCTCCAAAAAAAAAATTTCATTTTCCAACCTCTTTAAGAGATCCTCACTATTTCCCTTTTCCATGACTTCCTTCCTCCACTCTACCTTAAAAATATAGTTTCCATTAAAGTACAATTCAGGGGGAGCTAAGTGGTTCAATGGATTGAGAAATAATCTAGAGATGGGAGGTTGTAGGTTCAAATCTGGCCTCAGACACTTCTTGGCTGTGGGAAGCTGGGCAAGTCACTTAACCCCCATTGCCTAGCCCAAGGGTGGGCAAAGGTATGGCTCTCCAGCCATATCTGGCTCCACCTCCGGACTGGCCAGTCCAGGCAGAGCCCCAGGGTGTGCCCCAGGGGGCCCTTCAGCCCCCCGCCCCATATTCCAGCTCCTTCTGCCTCCATCCTCCTGTTTCCACAGGCATTTATGGCTTTCACAGCCAAAAAGGTTGCTGACCGTTGGCCTACCTCTTACTGCTCTTTTGCCTTGGAACCATTACGTAGTATTGATTCTAAGGCAGAAAGTAAGAGTTTAAAAAAATACAATCCAGGTGTTAAATATCCTTTAAGATTATTTCCTGTTTCATTTGGGTCTAATAATAATAAAATAATAGCATTCTTATTATAGTAACATAATAAAATTACTTTTGTCATTATTATAACTAGCAATTATACATAATATCAATCAATCCATCAATATTTATTAAGGGCCTACTATGTGCCAGGCACTGTGATAAATGTTGAAGCTTAAAAAGAGGTGAAATATTGACCTTCCTATCAAAGTTTGTAAGGCATTTTATAACTACTATCTCATTTGGTTCAGTAACTCTATGGTTAAGTACCATTACTAATCTCTTTTAAGAGAAGAAGAAACTGAGAAACTGAGGCTGACTGAAGTTTAGTAATTTGCCTAAGGTTATATAGCTTATAAGTAATAAAGTTTATATCTAATATCAGATCTTCTTGTCTCTAGCTCAATGCTCTGTCTTCTGCCCCAACTAGTTATACACGTTTCTCTCTATTTCTTGAAATAATTTTGTAATCATCTGTATAAACTTTATATTTACTTATTTGTGTACTTAAGTAAATAGGAAGAAAATTCTTGGAGAGCAAGGGCTTTGGAGATTTGCATTTCTTTCTTTCTTTTAGCTTCCTTTAGCACAGCATCTTGGACTAGGGGGTTGCTATATGCTGAATTGTATCGAATCAAAAGGCAGAAATGAAAAACAAAACTTTCAAAGGATTTATATTTTAATTAAGGATTTGAACAAGAATCAAAATAAGTAAAGGTAACTTCCTTCTGGAATCATTCTCCCAATTAGGCACTCATTCAGAGTATCCTTAGGGGCTCTATTGGTAATTGGTGTCCTTAGAGGATAGTTGTTTTCTAATTTTTTCAAGGGAAAAACTTGAGATGCTATGGTTCTAGTATTATTGTAACTGAGCTCCTACTGATGGGGGCTCATTCCTCCTGTTGTCTATTAGCTTTTTAGAAAGAGATTTATTGAAAATGTGTAGCTAGAATAGCTGGTGAAAAATACATCCTTCGCTCAGCTAGCACATTTATTTTTTATTTTTATTTTTAAACATTTATTAATATTTATTTTTTAGAAAAGTTAACATGGTTATATAATTGATGCTCTTACTTTCCCCTTCATCCCCCTCACCTCCCCCCTCTTCCCCCCCACCAAGGCTGATGCGCATTTCCACTGGTTTTAACATGTGTCATTGATCAAGATTTATTTCCAAATTGTTGATAGTCACACTGGTGTGGTCGTTTCGAGTCTACATCCCCAATCATGTCTGCCTCATCCCATGTGTTCAAGCAGTTGTATTTCTTCTGTTTCCTCTCCTGCAGTCCTTCCTCTGAATGTGGGTAGCATCTTTACCATAAATCCCTCAGAGCTGTCCTGTGTCATTGCAGACAGAAGCCCATTACATTCGATTTTACCACAGTATATCAGTCTCTGTGTACAATGTTCTTCTGGCTCTGCTCTTTTTCAGCTAGCACATTTTTGCACATGTAAGAACCCTGGAGAGAGCAGGCTAGAATAAAAAGGACAATGAAGTAAAACATACATGTTGAGAATATGTGGCGTAGAGGACAACAACAGGCACTAGATATCCTTTTCTTTTCATGAATCGTCCTCATCCAGAGTCCTACAGGGCTAAATCTCTCCAACATGGGCACCCAAGCTGCACTCCAGATTGGTGACTCTGAAGCTCATGCTTTTCATATCTCAAATCTTACTGTCTCTTCCTATAGCAACCTGTTTTCTACCTATACATCTCAGAATACAGTAGACAAATAACTAAATCTATGTCTGCCTCAGTTTACTTATATGTAGTAATGAGGATTATGATATCACCCATTTTAAAGGCATTTAGGATAAAATGAGATTTCAGTAAAGTGCTGTGTAAACCTTAAAGTGCCATATGTTTGGTTGTTGTCATTTATAATCAAAGAGGACCAAAATGACGTCCTTATGTTGGTGTCAATGAATAATTTGTCTAACTATGGCTAATCAGACCAATATGAGTTTGGAAGGCTCTTCCCCAGGTCAGGCACAAATAGATTATATGAACATTTGGGATAGAATTTCTATAAGTTTATGCACCTCAATTCCTTTTGAGCTACTACAATTTTGTTTTGCTCAGAACACAGAGCCTTCTTTGATGTGACCACCCATGTAGAATGGTCCTGTGTCAATATCTCCCATGTCTCACAATAAATATTAAAGTTCTTCAGAAACATCTTTATTGCTTCTCATTGTTGTATCTTTTCTCACCTATGGTTTAGGGTTTGCCTCATGTGATTTTCAAAGTGCATATAAATGGTAACTATAATATCATTATTAGTAATTATTACTATTATTAATCAATGCCAAGACATTAGGAAAACAAAAAAATGAAATAAATGTCTATTATTCTGGAAATCAATTTGAAATTAAGTATATAAAATGGCTCTAAAGCCCATATTATGTGATCTAGACTCCACTGCCAACAGAGTCAACATTAAAAAGAAATTCCTCCTATACACCAAAATATTAAAGCAACATATTTTGTGATACCCAACCACTGGAAACAAAGAAGACAGCCATCAATTAGAGAATATCTATGTATATTCGAGTACATTGATGAAATAAGGATTTTTTTCCTTAGTAATTTATGCTTTCTACTTTATCAAACACTTGGTTATTTAATACAATTGTTTCTGAATCCCTCTTGTCTATTCTGTTGCATTGAACTATCTATATATTTTTGACAATATCAGGTGATTTTGATGACTGCTGCTTTATAATATAATTACAGGTCTGGTAGTGCTATTCTTTCCATTTCCCTTACTTCTTTCCATTATTCTCCTTGACATTCCGGATCTTTTCTTTAATTTTTAAAATTTATTTTGGCAAGTTATATAAAATATATAGCATTAAAAGTGTAAATTAATTTTGATAGCTCTGTCATTATTATTATATTGGTATGGCCTATCCATGGACATGGGATACGCCTACAATATTTTAACTTGTTTTTTATCTAAGGAGCACTTTGTAATTAAATACATAAAAACTTTTGAGTGCTTTAGTAGGTTGATCCCCAGATAGTTTCTGAATTTTGTAGTTATTTGGAATGGGATTTCTTTTTCTGTGATTGCTACTTATGTTTTGTTATTGTTACATAGAAATGCTTTTGGATTTCAAGGATTTATTTTGTAGCTTACAATTTTGCTGAAGCCATTAATTTTAGCATGGTTTCTTGCTATAATAAAAATAATTTTATGATTCCTTAGGATGTTCCTAATAAACGATCATATCATCATCAGATAGAGATAGCTTTATCTCCTCAGGCCCTTACTTTCTTTTTTTAGTGCTATTACTAGTATTTCCAGAAATATGATGCTTGCTTTTGGATAGATTATTTTTATGATATCAAAAAACCTTCTCTATATCAATACTTTGGAGAATTATTAGCATAAAAGCATGTCCTACACTATCCAAGGTTTTTTCTTTATCTACTGAGATGATAATGTAGTTTTGGATATTTATTAAAATGTAATTCATCTGATCAATTGCTTTCTGATGTTGAATTTTCTTACATCCCTGGTATACATCCTGCTTGGTCACAAAAGGAAGATATCTTGGATAAATCACCATAGTCTGTTTGACAGGATTTTGATTAAAATTTATAAGACAATCTGTTTTTAATTATTTGGCCCCATGGAGTTTTTAAATCTATTTTTTCATCTATCCTTGGTTTAGGTATTAGGACTATTTTTGTGGATTCTGGTAGGTTGCTTTCTTTTCCAATGTTTGAGAATAATTTATGCAGTATCAATACTAACTATTTTCTCAAAGTTTCATAAAATTTTTCTGTGAACAACTCAGGACTAGTTTTCCCCCACTTTGGTAGTTTCTTTAATTTTCCCCCAACCTAAGACTGAGTTGTTTAAGACCTCTAATATTTATTCTGATATTTGAGCATTCCAGTAATTATTCCTCTATTTCTTTTGTCTTCTTAGTTTTATTATCAGATAGCTGGGCATGATATTTCTGATGACTCTTTATTTCTTCTAGTTTTGCTTTGATTTCTTCTTGGTTATTTTTTATGTTATTGATTTGATTTTCTACTCTTTTTTGTTCAGATTAATGAAAAGTTTACCAATTTTATTAATATTTTGTTGATATTAGTTATAAGTTTTATTTGTCAGTTCTACATTTTTATTTCTAACTTATCTATTTCACCTCTGATTTTTATATCTCCTCTTTTTGCTTATTTTAGGTTAATTTATGTAAAAACTTTTTAAAATGTACATTCAGTTCATTAATTTTTTTGTGTGTAAATATACTTGTAAGGGAATTCTTTTTTACCTGAGGACTACTCTTAGTTGCATTCCAGAAATTTTGGAATGCTGTTTCATCATTATCATTACCTTTTTTTTTTTAATTTTAAACCCTTAACTTCTGTGTATTGACTTATAGGTGGAAGAGTGGTAAGAGTAGGCAATGGGGGTCAAGTGACTTGCCCAGGGTCACACAGCTGATTATCATTACCTTTTATATAGATACCAATTGTTTCTATAATTTATTCCTTGACTCACTCATGATTTAGAATTTCATTGTTAAGGATCCATTTGGGACTCTATCCTTTTGTTTGTAGTCCCTGAACCAATTGCTAGTTTTATCACATTGTGATCTGCAGAGGATGTATTAAATATTTCTGTCTTTTTACATTTGTTTGCAATATCTTTGTGCCTTAATACAAGGTCAATTTTTGTAAAAGTCCCATTTAATATTAACAAATATGCATACCTTTTCACTGTCTCATTTAGAAGATGTCATATCCTGTCTGCCTTTTGATCCAGCCATACCACTGCTGGGTTTATACCCCAAAGAGAAAATAAGGAAAAAGACTTGTACAAAAATATTTATAGCCACACTCTTTGTGGTGGCAAAAAATTGGAAAATGAGGGGATGTCCTTTGACTGGGGAATGGCTGAACAAACTGTGGTATATGCTGGTGATGGAATACTATTATGCTGAAAGGAATAATGAACTGGAGAAATTCCATGTGAACTGGAATGTCCTCCAGGAAGTGATGCAGAGTGAAAGGAACAGAACTAGGAGAACATTGTACACAGAGACTGATACACTGTGACACAATCGAATGTAATGGACTTCTGTACTAGCAGCAATGCAATGATCATGAACAATTTTGAGGGAGTTATGAGAAAGAACGCTATTAACACCCATAGAAAGAACTGTGGAAGTAGGAACACAGATGAAAAACAGCTGCTTGATCACATGGGGTGATGGAGATATGATTGGGGATGTAGAACCTAAGTCAGGGGTCGGCAACCTTTCTGGCCATGAGAGCCATAAATGCCACATTTTTTTAAAATGTAATTTTGTGAGAGCTGTACAGTGCTCACAGTGCGCGCTCCTGTTACAGCACCTGAAAAAAAATTGACTTTATGGCTCCTGCAGAAAGAGCCATATCTGACCCTCAAAAGGGCCAGATATGGCTGGAGAGCTATATGTTGCCAACCCCTGCTCAAAGTGATCACCTTAATGCAAATATTAATAATATGGAAATAGGTCTCGATCAATGACACATGTAAAACCCAGTGGAATTGTTTGTTGGCTATGGCAGGGGGTGGGGGCAGGAGGAGGGGAAGGAAAGAATATGAATCATGTAACCAGGGAAAAATATTCTAAATTAATTAAATACAAATTTTTAAATAAAAAATAGATGTCATACATTTTAGTTCATTTCATCAGCAAATTATTCAGTTCCAAACTTTCTCTTTTGTTTATCTATCTTTTTTGTTAGAATTATCTTAGTTTGAATCCTTCCATCACTATTGTGTTACTGTCTATGTCTTCTTGTAGCTTAAATGTTACCTTTATGAATTCAGATGCTAATGTATGTGGATTACATAGATTTATTCCCATTATTAGTTTTTGTTCCATGCTTCTATTCAGTGTAGAAATTTCCTTGTTTATTCCTTTTTATCATGTGAAATATTGTTTTTGCTTCATCAGTATTTTTAGAATCACTTGATGCATAGTCAAAATTTTTCTGTTTCCTCAGTTTTATTTTCTGCATGTGTTTATTTTTAAAATGTATTTCCTGTAAGAAACAAATTGTAGAGTTTTGTTTTCTTAGACAATCCATCACTTTTTTTCATTTTATTGGATTATTTAGTCCATTCACATTTAAAATTATGAGATTGGTTTTTATTCTCCATTTGTCTTTAATGTTGATATTTTCAAGTTATGATTTATTTTACTTTTTTGCTATTAACATAAGCAAATGCCATGTTCCTTCAGTTACTTTACCTTAATATAGTTTTAAAGTCCCTTTCCCACTTTCTTTGTTTTATCCTTCATCCTTCACTCTCATTTGTTAATATCTTCCCTTTGGGATTTTGCTCATTAATTCATTCTTTACTCCTATTTTTGTTTGGTTACATAATTCTCCCCCCACCCTATTTTTTTCTTTTCAGTTATTCGAGTTGCTTCCTGCTTTTTTAAAAGCTTCAAATAGTCCTGTTCATTTATTTAAAAAATTTCATTTTTGTTCTTCTTGTAAAAAAAGCATTTCTCACCCTCTCTTCATTATATTTTCTTTCTGCTGGCTTTGGACTCTCATTTTCTGATTCATGACTCCTACAATTATGTGGTCTCTTTTTTTCCCTTATACAGTGAAAATTCAAGGCATACTATATAAGTCCTACACTCCTTTCCACCAGAAGATTTCTGCTTCTTATTTGGAGATCTTATTCCACAGATTTCCTCTTTCTCTTCCACTCCTAGAACTATGCCAATTATTGTAGTTGTCAGGGATGACACTGCCCCTTGGTAGGAATCTTTATCAGTTATGTTCCTAATTATGTATCCCATAATTGATTTATAAGCTCCCCTTGCTGACCTTTTTCATTCCACTCAGTCCATGCTTTCCCAATCCCTTAGGTGCCAATTGTGCCAGGAGTTCAAAGTCCCTCCCTCCTGGAGGTTGCACAAATAGACTTCTCAAGCACCAAATTCTCTAAGCCATACTCACCACAACAGCTTAATCTCCCTTCACAGAAAATTTCTGTTTACCCATAGGAGTATTTATTATTTGAACTCCATCTCACAACTGAAGCAAGACCTCCTTCCTTTCACACCTTTTCAGTATTTCCAACCTCCTCCTCATGTACTCTACCATAGAATCTTCTTTTTCTGAGACTACAGTGGTCATTGCTTTTCCTTATTGCTAGCTCTTTATTTCCTCTTCTCACCTCATACATTTCCCTGCCTATCCCACTAAACTCCTTCACACCTTTCATGCACCCTCCCATGATGTAATGTAGTTTCACAAAGAACATTAATTCACCTGGAAGCAGCTAGATTCTGTCCACAATACCTCAGCTTCTCCTCTTAACTGTTATTCCCAAAAGACTTCCATCTTCATTACTATCTCCATGTATATATTTTAAAACAAGTCTCTTACTTATTTCCCTGCTATCCTTTTGTTGTCCTTGATTTCTGTATTTATTCATTCCTGATGTTTGTTGTCTGTTATATACAAAAAGTATGCAATTTCTTCAGTTCTGTTTTTCTCTTTAAAATATTTCAAATGCCTCTTTGTTAATAGACATTCATTTTTTCTTGTATTATTAAGTTCAGACTTTTAGTCAGTAACACTGTGATACATTCTGAGGTCCTTTACTTTTGGAACACATTATACCATTCCCTCCTACATTTTCTGGTGTGAGCCCAATAATCTTGCATGATTAGAATTTCTTTTACTCTATTTTTAAAGATCTTTTTCTGTTTTGTTTATAGAACTTGTTCCTGAAATGAATTATCCAATTTAACCACTATGAGTTTTGAATTTATGACCTTGTTGTTTTCAGAGGTGATCTATTAATTTTTTTAATTGATATTTCATTTTCTATGTTCAGAAGTTCTTGGCAGTTGTCTTCTATTGTTTTCTGCATTATGATATTAAGGTCTTATGTTCTGTAGTATTCTTTTGGGAGGTCTATTATACTTAGGTTGGGCACTCTGTCTTTGAGATCGATATATCCTCTTTAAGCCCTTACCTTCCATCTTGAAACCAATACCATGTATTGGAGATACTAGCAGGAGAGTGCTAAAGGCTAGGCAATGGGGGTTAAGTGACTTTCCCAGGATGACACAGCTAAAAAGTCTCCAAGGCCAGGTTTGAACCCAGTATCTCCCACCTCTAGGCATGGCTCTCAGTCCACCAAGCCAGACAATGCCCCCTGAAATCAGTATGTTTTGCTTTCAGAGTGAGGATATTTCTTTTTAATTTTAATATTTTTCTTCTCTTCTACATTTTCCTTCATATCTGTGCATTTATATTCTCAAAACTACTGTTTTCACTTTTATTTTTGATGGAACTTGCCACGCATTATTCCAGGTTTTTTTTTTTTATTCTTCTCATTATTTTTCCTGGGTAAGCCATAAGTCCTATTTTCAAAATTCTCATTTCTTTTAGGGGAATCACTCAGAAAGCATGATGTATGTAGTTCCATGCTCTCCTTACATTCCACTGAGTCCTCCTTCCCTTCAAAGAAATATAAAATCATTTACTAAATCTGAAGACCACATTTCTCTATGTAGTTGTTTTCCCTCTTGATTTATCTGCTTATGTTAAGTTCATTGAATTTTCTTTTTCCTATGATCTTTGTTAATTTCACTCCCAAACATACAATGATTTCCACCTCTTCAGTTCTTGACTCTGCCCCTCTCATGGTGGTTTCCTCCAGGGCTGGATCTCAAAGTATCACAAACTTCTTTCACACTGGGAAATTTACATTTTAGGAGCTTCCGTCTCTGCTCTGGGACTTTTGGATGATTAGAACTGGCCCCAGCTATATGTCATGTGCTTTCTCTTAGCCTAAGTGGAGAATGCTGCACAGATTCCCTTCCTACCCATCTCACCCTCCACAGTATCCTGCCCTAGTTTTCTGTCATTCTTCCTCTGTTCCTCAGTTCTCTGACCCAGCAGTAGCAGTTTAGAGAGCTGTCATGCTGGTGCTATGTAATTTTCCAACCTGGCACTGGTAGTTCAGAGCTTTGCAGCACTGGTGCTCTGGGTTTTGGACTTTCGTGGGCTTTTCCTCCTGAAGGAATGCTGACTGCCACACTTTCTGTCTGCTGCTGCCTAAGCAAACCTCCAACATCCAGAAGTAGGGTCTCCATGGCACTGGAAAGACTGAGTGGGAATTAAGGTATGGGTTTGGTTTTTCACCAGCACCAATCTATGTGTCAGGTCCATGATTTTACCAGTGTAGTCTTGCTGTCAGTAACATGGGTGTAGGGGGAGGTGTGTTGAGTCAGTTCACAGTCAATGATTATCAGCTCATGGGGTTTTTTCAAACCTTTTTTTGATTCTGAGTTCCTACACCATGGAGTCAGCTGAAATTTCTTTATCTTTAGCACATGATTTTTATTTTGGAGATGTTTGAGAGGATGTGGAAATTAGAGAAAATATTTAGTCCTTCATTGTGTAAGCCACATGACCCATGGCTTAAGTAAGTTCTTTAATTTTCATTTGTGCTTTTTGGAGAAGAAACCTTTTCTACTTGAGACTGAAAAACACCATTCTCAATCTTCTTCCATCTCATATCACTGACCATCACTTATATCAGCCAAATCCAATCAGCAACTCTGACATTGTGAGGAAATTTACTCACCTAACATTAGCTTCGGTTTCTCAACATGTCTTGTAAGGTAAGGCATTGTAATCATTAGCTTCTGCTCTAAACTGGCAGGATGTGACGGGGATTCTACGATCCAGGATGATTCCAGTGTCAACTAACTGTGACATTCCATCAAATCCTGCATCCTTAATGTCATGGAGAGTTACATCCCGGCATGGATGATAAAACATGGGAATGGTGACAGGTCCTCACTTAACTGTCCTCATTGGCCTTGCTATGTTCATGCCAATTCATTGTTTTATAACACAGGTTCACAATGAAAATGAAGATTCAATTTCTGATTTTATTGTTAACCTTTAAGGCCCTTGGAGATGTTCTTAGCATACTTTGCAGATAAGAACTAACTGAAGTTCTGGATTAATATGAACCATAGATTTATAGCAACTTGACCAAGTCTTGGGCCCAATGCATTTTAAAATGTGTGCCTTCATTCGCAAGACAGTAATGTACTTCACTTTGCCATTATATTTAAGTAGTCTAGATAAAATTTTGTTCTTGCACTGGTATTTGCTTTATTTTTAAGAATATTAACATGGCCTATTGGATGGATTTCAAATCTTTGGAAATTTACTATGGGGCCCTTGGCAAGTCACTTAATTTATGAGTGTTTCAGGAAACTCCCTAGGACAATAGGATGATCCAACTTGTAGATCTGTAAATGCCCTCAAAGAAAATTTAGCATAACCCTTTCATTTTACAGATAAGGAAATAGAGGTCTAAGGAAGTAAGATGAATTGTCCAGTGACACAGGCATTAAGTGACAAATCAAGATTTTAACCCAGGCTCTTTTATGATTAATCATTTTTCTTTCTATGACACCATTTTCCTTTGGCAATTTTAAAATTAATTCATAGGCAAATTGTAATTAGAGTCCCTGACATGGAGATCCTAATGGGAGTAAAATCATACCTTCTTCTATTCATTTTTGATTTTACCTTATTTGGATCACAAAATCAGGGATTCTTTTCCAGAAGGCATCTTAGAGGTCATCTAAGCCTATTGTCTCATTTTAGAGATGAGGAAACTGAGTCTCAGAGATAATGTTGCATGACTGACTTGCCTAAGGTCACACAGATTTGAACCTGACCCTCCAGTAGAGCATTCTACCATTAATGGTAGGTCTCAAACAAATATAAGCTACCACACATAGGCCAGGGAATGTTTCATTTTTTTTTGATGTCTATATCCCTGGGGCTGTGCATAGGAATTATCATTTACCACTTAAAGGAGAATAATCAAGTCTATCACCATTTTTTCCTATAACATATAACATATATCTTGACATTGTGACTTTCCCCATCACAATTTTAAAATTTTTGGAATTTTGGGGAAGTTGACACACAAAGGCCTGGACACAGTACAAAAAAGTTTATGAATTCAGAAATGTATAATATATATTATATATTGTATATATATATAGTATTATATGATGTCAAAATATATTTTTAATACTATGAATATGCATAATTTCTTTTTTAAAGTTAAAATAAGTAAAAAATTAAAGTGTATAAAAAGACTCTGAAAGCCAAGAGATGACCTACAAAGGTTAAAGATGTTAACATCGACCTACATATTACCTGTAACCAAATACTTAACCCAAATTTTATGATAAGGTATTGTGAAGACCCTATAAAAGAAAAAAGAAAAAAAAATTAGACTTCTCTAGTTTAAAAGGAGGACCAAAAATTTAAATTTTATGCAGATTTTCCAAATTGTGATGGTTCCATGTCCTTAACCTCCAGGATGTATAAAGCATATNCTCACTTTCTACAAGAAGCTTTCCCCTATCTCTCTTAATGCTAGTGGCTTCTATCTCTTATTTGTAATTTATCATATATATATGTGTGTGTATATATATATATACATATATATATATATATATATATATATATATATATATATATATAGGAAACACATGTGATCCTGTAGTTATTAGCAATAATCCCCCAGCTCTGCCACTTGTGTGTTCTCCCTCACTCAAATTATCTTGTATTTGTTTATTTGGATTCTTTCACATATCTTCCAATAGACTACAGGGTCACGGAAGTCCAGATCTGTTTTTCATTTGGGCCCTTTGATAAAATGTAGTTCAGAGACCATGTATTAATCACCTACTATGTGCAAGAATTAGGGGAAACAGAGACGAAAATAACAGTCCATATCCTCAAGGAGTGTATATTTTAGGAGATGCCACATGTTCTAAAGTAAGGAAGCATTTGACCTTCTGAATGATTTCTTAGAACTAAACTATGTTTATTTTATGCCTGAGCTTGCCAATAATTCCCTAGGCTACTTCTTCCTTTCTGGGGCTCTGTTTCTTTACCTGAAAAGGTAGAACAAATCATATCCCATGTCACAGAATTGTGGTGAAGATGAATTGAGTAATATCTGAAAAATAAACATTTTCAGCTCTTTGGTTTAATATAAAATTACAATACCATTGTGGTTACATAAAGTTCATTGGGTTATTTCAGTTTTTTACATGCATGTTCTTGGTGGCAATGGAGTGCACAAGAAAAAAATATTTCTCTAGAAATGGATGAGTTCATAAATAATAGCCTTAGTTGTTCTTTAAAAAAAACTATTGCTATTCAAAAGGATGTTTTTAATAAATGCAAATATTTCTATTTTTTTTTGTGTATATGTACAACCTAGATTTCTTGGGGCCAGGGCTGTTATCCAGCATGCCATCAGGTATGCAAAGAGGGCTATTGTGCTCAGCATTGGCAGAAAGCTTACTAAGGCTCCCTTAGCTAAAAGAGAGGTGGCATGTAGCCAATTCTACTGTCAATTCCATGGCTTATTCCTCTGTTCCTTCCTTGGAACATAACCATCTCTCATTTCTTCCTCCTCAGCCTGCATTCATTTGCCTATAGAATAAAAAACCCTCCTCTATTTGCCCTTTAGTTGTTTGTTATAATAGACACTATCAAAGACTGTGATATCCTATCACACTCAGATTCTAAATGACTATGGTCCAAAATAGCTAAGTTTTGCTAAAGGATAATCAAAAAGTTTAAGGATTTCAAAATATCAGGAATGATATAACAATATATCCTAAATTCTGTTCTTTGACAATTCTTAGCAGTCATTGATTGTGAAGAGATCTTTATTAAGTGGTTAAGTAGGGATTAAAAAAAAAAAACCTATGACTTTTATTGACTGTTGAACGAAGTTGGACATCAGCCATCATTTTTCTAAACTTTCTCTGGACCCCCTTTCAAAATCATCAAAGAAAACTACTTGAGTAGCTTCATTGTGAAGTTTGAGTTGGGACAACAGGTTTTAGCATTTCTGGAAATGGCTTACAATACTACAACAGTGAGCTCCCAGCAATGGACCAAGAGAACCTCACGTAGCCCAGGAAGAGTGTTTGTTGTTTTTTTTTTTTTATTTATTTTTCAGAAGCCTCACTGACCTGATCAAGAGGATTTTAGGCTGAAATTTGAGATAGGAAAAAAAGTCACAGAAAACATTGGAGAACCAGATATTGGAGAACCAGATATTATGGAGTATAACAACTTTGCCATTAAATTAAATATAGGAATGTGCTTGCTAAAGTTTTGGGGGTATTTCTTAACAAGTGCCTGTTATATAAATAACATGGATTTTAAAATTGTTTTTAGACATTAACAAGCTTAGAATAAATTAATACTTCTTAAAAATTGTAAATAGTATTGATCTAAAATTAAGAGACAGAATTATATTTAACATGGATGTTATATCCCTTTTCAGTAACATCAGGGGTAAAAACAAGAATTTTTATTGTCATAATTAGTAATTTTCACAGGTTTAAAAATCTAGCTAGAGTAATAAGATAATGAAAGCAAATTGGAAGAAGTATAGATAAAAGAAATAAAATCATCATTTTTGTAGACATCTGATCACTTTAAATAGAACTCTGTAGTTATCCATAATTAACTGAAAAAATAAATAATTACAATTAAATAGTAGAATGTAAAATAAACTCAAATAAATCATAAGTTGTTCTAAATATTACCACTGAAAGTCTCAGGAAGAGAGGCATTCAAAATCTCTATGGAATGAATCATATATTTAGAAGGTCTTCTACCAAGACTTAGGGAAGAATTATATGAACATCAGTATAAAACCCTTTACAGAAATGAAAACAACTCTAAAGAAGAGAAAAGATATATATTTTTCATTATTAGGTCATGATAATACAATAAAAATTAAAATAGTATCTAGGTTTGTTATTCAGTGCCATGGCAATCAAACTACTAATGGATAACATTAGAGAAATAGGAGAAACACAATATATTTATAGGGAAAAAGGTCAATATTTTTAAAGGCAATAATGAAAAGAAGTAGGCAGAAAAGAATGTCTATTAGTACCAGATTTCAGATTATATACAAAGCACCATCCATAAAATTTTCTGTAAGGGGGAAACAAGGTGAGTTAGGGGATTAGGAACTATGTCTAGAGAGAGGACAGCCTAGGTTCGGATCTGACTACAGACACTTTTTAGCTGCATGATGCTGGGCAAGTTACAATCCCTATTACTATTTTTCTGTCTTAGAACCAATACACAGTATTGATTCTAAGACGGAAATTAAGGGTTTTAAAAAGCCAAACAACTATCTGTGACTGGTTAAAAAATTGAAAATTTTATTAGTAGAACAGAGTAAGAATAGGATATATTGGGTACAAAATGAGTATAATAACATAGTGTTCAATAAATACTATTACCTCAGGTAGTGGGAGGGATTTACTATTTGATAAAACTTCTAAAATAACTCTAAGTATTATGGAAAAATTAGCTTAACGATCTCATATTATACACCACTATAAGCCCCAAAACATGAAAGATATTTTTAAAAAATCATATTAAAATATATTAAAAGGCTAAGATAGAAAATTCATTTGCAACTATAAATAGGTAAAAAGTTCATGAAAAGATGAGATAAAGTTCATTGAAGATGAATTGGATAGTTTTAATTATATAAGATTTAAAGGAAGCTTTGCACAAGCAAAATCAATGCTAAAATTGGAAAAATCAGTGGAAAATTTCTCTTAAAATGTGAAATTTCCAAAATATATAAAGAATTGTTTTGATGTATAAATATAAGGGTCATTTTCAATAGAAAATTGGTTGATGGTTATATATTGACAAGTGTCAAAGGAAGAAATCCAAATTATCAATAGATGCATTTAAAAATTGCTTTAAATCAATAATACTTTGAGAAATGCATATTAAAACACTCTGAGATCTGATCTTATATCTTACCTAGAGGATCAAATACAAAAGCATTTGTATGTCAGCCAATATATGTCAATAAATATTTTTAAGCACCTACTATCTGCCAGGCACTATGCTAAATGTTGGGAACAAAAATAAGAAAAAGAAAGACAGTCCCTCAACTCAAGGAGTGCACAATCTAATGGGGGAACACAATGCCCAAAAAGAAACTGAAAATGATGAGGAGAAGAGGGTATCTGAGGTGGAGGCATGATGTACACGGGGTTGAAACCAAGTAGAGGAACTGATGATAAACGAAATTGCATGGCCTTTGAAGCTCTTTATATCCTGTCCCCTTTCTACATTCTCAGCCTTCTAACATCTCACCCCACTCCTTGTACCCTGTAATCGGTGATGTTGGCCACTTTTCTCTTCCTTGCATATGATACTTCAATTCCTTTCTCCTTGGGCTCTTCTCCACACCTGGAACTCTCTCCCTTTATGTCTCTCTTTCCCATTTTCTTAAGTTCCACATAAAAAACCCCACCTTCCACAAGAAGCCTCTTTTGTAATTGCAGGTATATGATTTTACCAATTAAACGATGAACTCCTTCTGAACAAATGCTATTTTTTCCCTTTCTATCCCCAAAGCTTAACATACTTTCTGGCATAGAGTGGGTTCTAGATTACTGACTTACCTTGACTTGGAAAAGATTTTTTTTTAAAAGCCAATGGCAATTATTTGAAGAATTGATGAAAAATAGGCTTTCTGTGTATTGTTGTTGGGTCTTTGGATTGGTTCAGTCATTATGTAAAGCAATTTGCAACTGTACTGGTGAATTGGAGAGAGTGATGGGCCTGAAGTGAGGAAGCTCTGAAATCAGTGTGCTCTCAAATACTTACTAGTTATGTGATCCTAAGTAAGTCACTTCACCTCTGTTTGCTTTGGTTTCCTCAACTGTAAATTTGATATAATAATAGCACCTACCTTGTAGGGTCATGTGAGGATCAAAAGGGGTAATATTTATAAAAAAAATCACTTGGTCCTTTTTTTTTTTTAACACAGTGCTGATGGTGTTATAGAAATACTTATTCCTTTCCATTACCCTTCCTACGGTAGCCCCAAACTGATTAAGGTGTATATTCATTTGATAACCATTTGACTGTAAACTACAAACAGTTCAAAGAAGGAAGAAAAGGATATAGGTAAAAATATTTATAGCCACTCTTTTGTTGTAGCAAGGAATTGAAAAAAAGGAGGTGGCCATCAGCTGATGAATAGCTAAACAAATTACAATATGTGAATGTAATGGAATATTATTGTACCCTATTTATTGATGAAATTAACAGTTTCAAGAAAACCTTGAGAAGGCATATTAACTGATTAAGGGTGAAGTTGGAAGAACTTAAGATTTCTATGGTAACAGATATGTTGAATCAAAAAAACAGCTTTGTGATTTATCACAATGCTATTTCAAAGGTCTCTTTATTGAGTGAATTTGATAATATGTTGATAACTGAGAAGTTATAGTTAGGGTAGAAAAAGCACTGAAATGGGAGTTAAAAAAAACTACTTATCAGCTTTTATTAGCCTATTGATAAAATGGGGCTAATGATAACTATGAACAAATAAAGGGATAATATGTGGAAAATGCTCTGGGCATTTCCTTGAGTTATGGAAAATTCAAGACATTATCATAATGACCAATAGCTATAGGAATGGTATGCCAGATTTTCTCATTTAGTCCAAATTTTAAGAAAATATAATATACTTTGGGAATAGCATGAGAAAGGAAAATTCTTTGTCAAAGAGTAAGTGTGAATTTTTAGTTTGGTCAGTAGGGTTGCCAAATGCATAACCAAATGCATAATATGTGAAAAGCAATGTTTTGTCATTAGTACATTGTCCTTTCAGCTACAAGAAAAATTAGTCAAACAATTTAACTGATATTGATATTTAATAATTCACTGGGTCTGTGACTCAGTATACATTGTGCCCACCCATTTCTACTTACCTTAAGTATATCCTGTCCATGTGCTCCCATGAATCCTCCACAGGAAATATATCCATTGTGCTAAAGACTTTCCTCTAAATCAGTGATTCCCAAAGTGGGTGTCACCACCCCCTGGTGGGTGCTGCAGCAATCCAGGAGAACGGTGATAGCCACAGGTGCATTTATCTTTCCTATTAATTGCTATTAAAATTACAAAAATTAATTTCTAGGGGGCTAAGTAATATTTTTTTCTGGAAAGGGGACGGTAGGCCAAAAAAGTTTGGGAACCACTGCTCTAAATCATTTAACATTGATTAGTAGGATCAGACCAATGTCTAAAATGATTTCTTCCTGTTCCCTGTAACATAACTTAGTCTGCATTTCCCCTAAAAGGTAGGAATTGATTGACTCAGGGGTGGGACAAAAACTTTTCAGTGGCTTCTGGTTATATTGACATGGCTTCCTGGTCATCTAGTGCCATAAAAGATACCATTGGTGTGGGCTTGGTTCTGTTTGGACTTCAAGGTTGTCTAAAGACCATATAAGTATCACCACAATGAACCTTGTTGAACAAATGTGTTACCATATGGAGATAAGGAATGGGTAAGAACATCTCTACTGAAGCTAAGTACAATGATAACCTTGTGGCACATCCTTTCTATGTTCAATCTATGTAAACTATCTTAATTATTAACTATTCAAAGTTATAAAATGTCTCATTTTGTACCAATATCAAATTGGAACTAACAGGGTATGGGCATCAACCTTACACATCTTTTAGTTTTCCTTCCCACTACCTGATCAGCTAATTTCCTTTTCCTCTCATACTTCCCCTAGGTATCTTTTACAATTCTTCCCTCTTTCAATCTATTCTTAATACTGATGTGCTATAGAGGAGCAAAAAGAGAGATCTGACAGAAATTTTAAAAATTTTAACTGGCTTTATTCACATCTCATAGGTAAAGCTTTAAGTTCCATTCCACTTCACTTAAAGTATAGACTAAGTCAATTCTGCAGAAAAGGTGTCTAATCAAACTAGCATAGGAATGATGCATACATCCCTAGTAGTGAACATGCCACAGTTTTATAAGGGTCATGGCAATACCAATATGTCAAGGATTGACTCATGAATATGGAGGAACCACTTTCCTCAGATTTGTAGTGCATATAACTGACTATAAACTGTGAAATATTTTTTTCTCATGCAACTAGCTATTTTTCAGTCATTAGACACTGAATTAATAAGGGATATTTGGGAGTACTGTTGTACTTAACTTTGATCATCAAAGAAAATAGCTATTCTAATCACTTAAATTCTAATAAGTTTATTTCACATTATACTTCATATATTCTGCTTTCCAACCATAATGAAATAGAGTTTGTTTCCAAAATGAGACATTTTTTTTTCTGGTAGTTTTTAATCATTTCAGACTCTTTGTGACCCCATTTGGAGTTTTCTTGGCAAAGGTACTGGAAGGGCTTGACATTTCTTTCTCCAACTTACTTTACTGATGAGGAACTTTAGGCAAATAGGGGTAAGTAATGTGTGTCCAGGGTCACAAAGCTAGTGACCAGGGTTGCACAGCCTGAGACCAGATTTTAGCTTCTGAAGATTAGTTGTCCTGACTATAGACATGATCCTCTAAATCATTGCTTCACCTAGCTGTTATACCAATTTGACATAACATCTACCATTTCCATGCAGATGAATAAACTGTCCCCCTTACCTGAAATGTACTTTTTCCTTCTATCTTTCTACTTTAAAAGGAAAAGGACAGAAAAATGATTCAGTTATCTCCTCATATGCTTAATTTATTAAATATCATGGAAGATAGTGGGGAATTATCGCGTATCACCTTATAAAGCACAGAAGTAGTGAAAAGCAGAGGAGTGAGGCATTTAAATAGGTGAATATAGAATAGTATACCTGTCAGATCTGTGGGAAAGGAAGGAATTTAAGACTAAGCAAGAGATAGAAAACATTACAAAATATAAAATGAATGACTTTGATTACATTAAATTAAAAAGGTTTTGTAAAACAAAAAAAAAACAATGCAACGAAAATTTGAAGGAAAGCAACAAACTGGGAGAACATTTTTATAACAAAACTCTCTGACAAAGGTTTAATTTCCCAAATATATAAGGAACTAAGTCAAATTTACAAAAAAGTCAAGCCATTCCCCAAATGACAAATGGTCAAGGGACACGCATAGGCAGTTTTCACATGAAGAAACCAAAATTATCAATAAGAACATGAAAAAAAGTGTTCTAAATCCCTCCTGATTAGAGAAATGGATATTAAAACAACTCTGAGGTATCATCTTGCACCTAGCAGACTGGCCAATACGGCAGCAAAGGAAAGTAATACATTTTGGAGGGGATGTGGCAAAATTGGGACACTAATACACTGCTGGTGGAATTGTGAATTGGTCCAACCATTCTGGAGGGCAATTTAGAACTATTTTAGAAAGGGCTTTAAAAGAATGCCTGTCCTTTGATCCAGACATACCACCTCTGGGTTTGTACCCCAAATAGAGAAAATATGGAAAAAGACTTCTACAAAAATATTTATAGCCATGCTCTTTGTGGTGGCAAAAAATTGGAAAATGAGGGAATGTCCTTTGATTGGGGAATGACTGAATAAACTGTGGTATCTGATGGTGATGCAATATTATTGTGCTGAAAGGAATAATGAACTGGAGGATTTCTATATGAACTGCAATGACCTCCAAGAATTGATGCAGAGTGAAAGGAGTAGAACTGGGAGAACATTGTACACAGAGACTGATACACTGTGGCACAATCAAACATAATGGACTTTTCTACCAAAAGCAATGCAATGACCCAGGATAATCCTGAGGCACTTATGAGAAAGAATATTATCCACATCCAGAGAAAAATAACTATGGGAGCAGAAACACAGAAGAAAAACATATGCTTGATCATGTAATACAATAGGGATATGATAAGGGTTTGATGTTAAAAGATTGCTCTACTGAAAATATGGATAACACAGAAATAAGTTTTGAAAAATGATACATGGATAACCCAGTGGAATTGCTTGTCAGCTCCAGGAGGAGGAAGAGAAGGAGCCTGGAAATCACGAATCATGATAAAAAATGATCACTGATGGCAATTGCAATCATGAAATTAAAGGACATTTGCTCCATTGAAGAAAAGCTGTAGCAACTCTGGATATCATGATAAAAACTAAATTCATTAACTTGTTTGTTGTGGAGAAATTTGCAAACATGTGTACTAATTTCTAGAATTAAATATAGTTCTTATATAGAGAGAAACAGATGATCTTATGTTCAGAGAAACAAGTATCACCTTTCTAACAAAGGTCTATATAGTCAGACTTATGGTTTTTTCAGTGCTAATGTATGGAAGGATGTGGATGTGAAAAAGGGAAAACAGTGTTCCAGAATCAGTATTTCAAATTGTGTCACTAGGGAAGATTTTTGAGAGTCTCTTGGACAGCAGGAGATAAATTCAGAAAATTAATTGGGATGACAAATATTGAAGCTGAAGCTTCAATACTTTGGCCACATAATGATAAGATGGAACTTAATGGAAAAAGAAGTTTGATGGTGGGAATGATTGAAGGCAAAAGGAGAAGAGGTCAGTAGAAGATGAGATGGATAGTCATGGAAATAACCAACACGAGTTTGGACAAACTATGTGAGATGATGGAGTATAGAAGTGGCTTACATGCTATTTGTCTATGGAGTCTCAAAGAGTCAAACATGACTGACCTATTGAACAACAAATTCTTTGCATTCATTCCTGCCTTCTCTTCTTCCTGATTTTCCTGACTTCCTTCAAGCCTTTGCAACTGTTCCTTTTCACCTTCCACTGCTAGTGCCTTCCTTCTGAGATTATCTTGTATCGAAGTGATATATATATATATGTATATATATATATATATATCTTTTTGGTCTATACTTATTCATATATCCTCTCCTCTTTTAGAATGTGAGCTCTTAATGCACAGGGATTATATTTTGGTCTTTCTTTATCTTGCTAAATATTTAGCACAGTGCCTGGCATATAGTCAGTGCTCAATAAATGTGTGTTGACTACTAACTGGCTCTCTGCCATAAATGTAATATACTAGGTCTTGATCATTCCCTGTAGCAATAATACAGCATCCATCAAGTTTCCAGCCAAGTGACATTTCCTAGATAAGGTCTATAAAGGCTCTTAGAGTTGTTAAACCTGTTCTTACCACTCCCCTGAAGATACCTACTATTGATTTTCCATTTGTAAATCTATGTATGTATTGTTTTCCTCCAGAAGAATGTAAACCCCTTTGAGGGCAATTACTTTTTCATTTTTGTTCTTGCAACTCCAGTAACAGTAGGAACTTAACACTTTTTTGAATAAATAATTGAAAACACCCAGAATAAAAACTAGAAATACTATGCATAGCCAATTTGTTGTGGCGAAATATGCATACATACATATGTGCAGATTTATAAATTTAAATATAGTTCTTAGAGAGAAACATACACGTGAAACCACCTTCTGATAGTAAATGTATATCCTACACATATGCATACATGTGATTTTATGATATATATCACAAATATACACATAAATGTACATATATCTTATGCATGTATGTATAAATTTATACATAGGCATGTGTTATATATATAACAATTTATGACTATGAAATTTTGTATGTATATACATACAAAATTTCATAGTCATAAATTGATTGTTTTTATATACTAAGGAAAAAATAACTTACCCTTCCCTCAAGGCCTAACTGAAAAGTGATTTCTTTTCCCAAAAGAGTTCCTCACCAGAAATGACCTCATCCTCCTTGGAAATAACTCAGTACTTTGGAGCTCTCTCTCTTTAAGCTCTTCTTAATAATGGCTATTTAATGACTACTGCCTCAGTCATATAATCTTTCCTAATCTATACTAATTAGGAAAGAGAAGTCTATTGATGAAAGAAAAAATACTATGTTCTTCATTTTGAATTAATGTTTATTTATAACAGACTTAGCTGAGGAAAGGCAAAGTAATAGGGAGAAGGATAACTTTTCCTATACTGGCAGAAATAGCTGATGCATCTACATTATATTCTTATGATTTCAATATCTAACAAGGAGTTAAAAAACAATGTTTATATCATTAATAGTTCTTAAAGAACAAAACCACATGAAGTTCAAAAGAATACGGAAAAGAAGGAAGGGAGCAAAGCAAATAAAGAACTTGCCATTTTTTTTTATCATTAGAGAAACTGAGATATAAAGAAACCAAATACATTTTGTAACATCTCAGTTGCATAATTTTCATATCTTGACCCTGTGATATTCAATATTTATAAAAAAATCAATTATTTGATTAAAGATATTTTATCTTTGTCTTTATCCATCTTTTCCAATGACATAAAATTGAGAGGGATAGTTAGTCCCTAGGAAAGGATAGAACAATATCACATTTTTTTATATTTGAAATTGTACTCTAAAGTAATATTCCTTAGGCTACATGCTATGGCAACATAAGAGTAAATCCCTTGATATTTACTTTTTTTAGGGGAACACTTTCCCAGGAATTGTTAATTGTAAACTTGTTTGTAAAATATTTTTATTGATTGTATTTTTATATAGAATGTTCCCAAATTCCAAAGGGTTAAGTTTCCAAAGTTGCAATTCACACAAACCCAAGTTACTTATTTTTGGGAGCTAGTATAATAAGTTTGGTATGACATAAAAAAGTTTTATTCAATTTGCATATTTGAAATAATTTACTTTATTGGACTTTGTTTCAACACTGAATATGTTCCTGTGAAAATTTAAAAAGAATTCAATCATCTGGAGGTTTCCAGTGGAGTTCAAGTTCCTTGATGGCAGGATATGTCTTACTTTGTTTTTGTATATCATGTCTATCACATAATATTTACCTTGTAATTTAATTGAATTTACTTGACTTCTAGATATCTGGGCATATGGAATTATATAAGTAAAACATAGAACAATTGATGATCACTCATTTTTCTCATGTAAAACTAGGAAAATAATGGGTAAGGTACATCTATGAAGTGGAGCTATCTCACCTAATTTTATCATTTGGTGCTTTTCTCTCTCTGTATCCTAAATTCTGTCCCCACTGTAAGGGAGGCTTACATGAAAATGAAAGCATACTAAAATTATGTTATTCTAACCAGCTGTGAAAAGTTAACACTCTGTCTTTAATTGTGTCTACACAATGCCAAACATCCAGATGCAAAAAAGAGCAATTCAGCCCATCATCTGGATGCTGGGAGAATCTGGCTACCACGTGTCAGGTAAACAAAATATCCAGATGATTGACTAGGAATTTTGCTTTGCCTCTGGATGTTTTGTCATGGCAGACACAGCCTTTCACATATCCTTTTGGATCCAGCATAATGACAAACATCTGGTCCAATGGTCAGATGCATCTTTTTTTGGTCACTGTTCATAATCTGTATGTCTCATAAACAACCAATAATATTTAATGAGTAATTCAATCAGTGTGTATATGTTGAGTATTAGGTACTGTATTAGTTCTGAACATACAAATACAGAAGAGAAATACTACTTGTCATTGGAGTTGGACTGTACATTAATTTTCCGGATCTGGAGGGGGATCTGGAGAAATAATATGTATATATAATAAAAATAATATAATATTCTCTTCTACATAACATAATAATAAAATAAAAGACTGGAAATTTGGGCAGTGGTGTTCTAGAAGCTGGGGGGTAATAAGAACTCAAGGGAATGCATAACTTAGTAGGTAGTTGAGGAGGAATGAAGAAATTGGTTATGAGAGTTTAGTAACTTAAGAAACTGGGAAGGTAGGGTATTTCACCTAACCTCTGCTCCCCAAACCCAGCTGCCTGATCATTTGCTGCCATTTCCTGCAACCTTACTTTTCCAAGTTCCCATTCCAAATCCGTCTGCTACTTCCACTGTCATCTCTGGAAAGGCTAGTCCACAATCAACAAACTTAATTTTATCTTGAATCATTTCCTTTCTCATTCCTTTGATCTTCTGGCATTTACTAGAACCTGTTTTCTTCTTCTGATATTTCATCCCTGGACACTCATTCCAGTATTATCTTTACTTTCATTTATATTTCTAAACTTACTGGTCCTATCGGTATTCTCCTTGCTTCTTGTGGCCACTTTTAGGGTCCCACCCAAGTTACCAATCCCTTCTTCCTTACGATTCATGCCAATGAGAGAAAAAAAATCATGCCATCCAAATTCATCATCCAAATCAGATTGTTATGGACGTTAATTATTGACTCAATACTTAAACGAGTTCAGCACTTCCCTGACAATCTTACTCTCAACCACAGCTCCTGCCCCCATACTAGGTGACTTCAGCATATATATTTGGAATTTTAAAGAACACATTTACAGTGTATTTTTTAAATACGTAACTTTTTATATGCCTTCATAATCTATCCTTACTATTATCAACTCCATTGGACAATAACAACAACAACAAAAAAACAGTGCCTCCAAACCAAAACTAAAACCCTCAACAGAAACTTTTTTTAATGTAACAAGACAAATTCCTCCACTAGTCATGCCTGAAAGAGTATCTCTTTTTCTTTATTTTAAGGCCACAGCCTCTCTGGAAGTAAGTAATGCATTTCATCATCAATCTTCTGAAATCATAGCTTTATTATTGCATTGAACAGCTTCAAGGACTTTCAAATTTTTTTCCTCCAAAATGTTGTCATTGTATAAAATGTTTTCTTTTTTTGGCTCGCTTTGCTATTTATCAGTAAAGAGAGGTCTTCCCAGTTCTTCTGAAACTATTTCATTCTTTCTTAAGACATAATAATATCCCATTCCATTCAGTCAGTTAGTTAATCAGCCATATTATAGTCAGAACCTTTTATGTGCCAGACAGTCAAAAAGCACTGAGAAAACAAAGAAAGCTCAAAAAAATAGTTCCTGCTCTCAAGGAACTCACAGTCTAAGGAAGAAACACACACATTCACACATGCAGATATACACTTATTATAATTTGTTAAGCTATTCCAAATAGGATAGCCCCTTATTTTCCAATTTTTGCCTACTACAAAAAGAGCTTCTATGTTTATGAGCTTAGTGGCCTTTTCCCTCTTTCTTTAATCTCTTTGGTGAATGGGTCTAACATATTTTCTTTCCATAATAGTTTGACTATTTCAGAGCTCAACCAATAGTGTTCCAGTGTGCTCATTTTCCCAAAGCCTCTCAATACTTTATGCAACATTTTAAAAAAAACCCATCACACACAATGCTTCAGGAATCTACCCACAACATAAAGTAGGACACATTAATGATCACCTTGGGTTCAGAAGTCCTCATCCAGCCAAATACCGTATTTGACACCAGAAATTTGATGCTACATTTAAAATGTGGCAAATGTAGAGACTATTATTGTCTGGAATTGATCCATTTTCCTGGTTCATTCATTCTCTAAAGTTTTGTGTTTTCAGAACTAGATATGGGTTAGAATCCACAAAAAGACCATACTATTCTCTTTTTGTTAGAGATATTTAAATACTTACTGAATCATCCACAAGTTAGCACAGCAGAAAATTCCTTTTAAAAATAGAAATCAGTTTTGACAAGAGATGATTCTCTTTAAAACTATGGTCCAATTGGGGAATGGCTTGGGTTTTGTACAATTTATTTAGCTCCTTATATATTTGAGTAATTAGACCTTTTTCCCAATTTGATCAATGGGCAAGGAACATGAATAGGCAAATTTCAGATAGGGAAATCAAAATCATCAACAAACACATGAAAAAGTGTTCCAAATCTCTTATAATTAGAGAAATGCAAATCAAAACAACTCTGAGATACCACCTCACACCTATCAGATTACTTAACAAATGTTGGGGGGGATATGGCAAAATTGGGACATTATTGGTGGAGTTGTGAATTGATCCAACTATACTGGATGGCAATTTGGAACTATGCTCAAAGGGCTTTAAAAGACTATCTGCCATTTGATCCAACCATAGCACTGCTTGGTTTATAACCCCAAAGAGAATAAGGAAAAAGACTTGTACAAAAATATTTATAGCCGCGCTCTTTATGGTGGCAAAAAATTGGAAAATGAGGGGATGTCCTTCAATTGGGGAATGGCTGAAAAAATTGTGGTATCAGTTGGTGATGGAATACTATTGTGCTCAAAGGAATAATGAACTGGAGGAATTCCACATGAACTGGAATGACCTCCAGGAATTGATTCAGAGCCAAAGGAGCAGATCCAGGAGAACACTGTACACAGAGACTGATACACTGTGGTACAATCAGACATAATGGACTTCTCTACTAGCAGCAATGCAATGATCCAGAGCAAGGCTGAGGGACTTATGAGAAAGAAAACTAGCCACATTCAGAGGAAGAACTGTGGGAATAGAAACAGAGAAGAAAAACAACTGCTTGAACACATGGACTGATGGGGATATTATTGGGGATGTACACACTAAACAATAACTCTAGTCCAACTATCAATAATATGGAATTAGGTCTTAATCAATGATACATGTAAAACCCAGTGGAATTTTGTGTTGACTATTGGAGAGTGGGGGTTTAGGGTAGAGGGAAAAAGCATGAAACATGTAACTATGGGGAAAATATTCGAAATAAAAATAAACATTAAAAATAAAATAAAATAAAAAAATCCTGAAAACCTAAAAAAACAAACAAACAAAAACTATGATCCAGCAGTGTGACTTGGGTACCATAGGGAGAACTGCTATGAGTTTGCTTACAGAGAAGATACATAAGGACCATGCCAGGATTAATGATGTGTATCTCTAAATAATATATTCTAGAGTCACCATTTTAGTTTCATGATTTTTAAAGATCTTTGTTCAAGTCCCCATTTCTAGGCAGGGCTCCTTTAAGCTATTTGGGTTTACTTCTTTTCCTTAGCTGGTTGTACAATTCGAAGAGGGAAACCTTTATTGTCTCTTTTTTTCCAGCGATGTACCTAGACTCTGGTCAAAGAGGACTTTAGCTTCCAGTAATCTTAACCCTTTTATGAGTGTAAATTGATCACTTAACATTTTTTAAAAAGTCCATTTGGTATCTGACCTGCTAACCTTCATATGACGACATGACATCTTAAAATCACAGTAAGTATTAGAAAAATTATGCTTTAAATATGGGCCTTTGTATCTTTTACCACATCCTCTTCTCCAGCGGTTATTACCTAATAATTTTTGACACCGTGATTAAACACAAAGTTTTCCATTTTATGATTCCATTTCAAATATACAATTGCCAACGTATATATCAAAGTGAAAATTAGGCGTCCTTAAAGAGTCTGTAATTATATTTGTGCATTAAAATGTCAACTGAGCAAAATGAATGATTTCAAACAATATTTTAATCTAATTGTTTTAAAATCAAACAATTAATCAGGGTTTTATCATCGCTCCTAAATAATCTCCTGTGTTTCAACTTAGAAACGGCCTCTGATGCTAAGCTTTGATTTGGGGATTTATTCAAAACAGCAGCATTCAATTCATTAATTACCCTCAAAGCTATGGCAGGTAGATCTGATTGGGGACTTAAATGACACAGTAAAGCCAGGCTCCTACCTGTTAGGACTTCACTGCTTCCTAATGAGAAATAAATTTCATAAAGGAGGTTGTTTACTTGCTATTAAAACCTGAAAAGCAATAACTCTATCTAGTATGCCGGATTTGGGAATTGTTTTGGTAGCATCCCATTCAGGGTTGTTAAATGAAGGTCACTGTTAAATTTTGGTCAAAGGGACCAGCACAGCCTTTGGATTATGACCTAATAGAAGGGAAACTGTTTAAAGAACTAAAGGAAAACTAATCTAAATATGTAACACCAAGAGGCCTTCCCCAATGGGTGAGTGGCCAAAAAATGCAGTCATACATGTGGAATAGCATATGAATTATCAGGCAATTAATGTGTTGGTTTGTTTTACTAAATTGTTTGCTTTTTAAAATATTTTTTTCTTTCTTTTAGCTAATTGATTTAATTTATTACATTACATATCCATCTCCCTCCCTCCCTCCCTCCTCTCTCTAGGAAGGCATCATTATACACAAAGAGACACACAAAACTATGTCATGAATGTTTATATTTATCAGTTCTTTTTCTGGAGTTGAACAAAATCCACTTGGAAGAACAAAAGATAAAAAGTGAAAGGAATTAATGATTCTTTTCCCTTTTAAAATACATTTTAAAACAAAATAAAACATTTTAAAATAAAAAATTTGAAATAAAATATTTGATAACAAGATATAGCTTATAAAGAGAGCAAGAGCTATATTTGGAAATGAAGGAGATACACAAATAAGAATTATCATTAGATTTTAAAGGCCTGAAGGAAGAATTGTCATTGCTCAACATGGTACAAGTTTGATAAACTCATTCATAGTATGGTATGGGATTGATATATGGAAATAGACACTGAGCTGCAATACGCTTTTTAAAAATCTTGTTTTTTTAATGCTTTTTCTTATCCCTTCTCTTTTGTACCACAATTGGGCACTGGAATTTTTTCAAGGATGAGATTTTTTCTTATAAAATTTAAGCATGTGAAAGAACTCTCATTCAATTTAGTTCAACATAATTGTATGATGTGCCTATTCCTAGGCAAAAAAGTACTATGCTAGGTACAAGGGATACAAAGATGCCAAAAAGGAGACTGTCCTCAAAGAGATTTGATTTTATTGGAAATATTACATGCTCATTTAAAATTGTAATGAGGGCTTGGACAATGGGAACTCAATCCATAGAGTATGGCACACTTGCTATCAACTCACATGGAAGATGCTGGGGGACCATGTTTCTAGAAGGGCATGATGATATATAATGGAGCATCTCTGACCCCCAAGACAGATCATGCAGGAATACTCTCTGTTTCTGGTCCCCTTATTATATGAAGATAAATAGCTTTTCAACTGGCTATTGGGTCAGAATTGAGAGTGATCATGGAAAATACCACCATTATGTTTTGGCTTTTTTTTCAATTCTCTGATATCCATCAAGGTGGAAAAGATGTTGTGAGCTTCTAGAGGAGGAGGGGTCTCAGGATACCCCTGATTTGGAGCTGGTATAATATACAGTGCCAGAGTCAGATCTAATCTTTCCACAAGAGCAGAAATACCTCCAAGAGAATTTATCCCTATTGCTTTTCTCTTTTTCTATTACATCTATTCTTTTGTCCTTATAGCTACAACTTGGTCAGATTCAAAAGATCAAAGCATGAAGAGACCAGTGAGGGGAAAATCCTGATAAGTAAGATTGAACACCACCCCACAAAAGCCAGTCTGCTAGTGGATTGACTTGGAAACTCCTTCAGGGATGGATTGTCTTTTGCCTTTATATATCTTCAGTGTTTAGCGTATGGTAGTCACTTAATAAATATGTATTGAGTTACTGACTGAGATGCTCAGAAAGACAATTCAGATTTCTTCTCATTTTTCAGGGTCAGTCAACATGCTAGCTTTATACTAAAAATAGCAATAATACTCAAAACAAATGTCCCCCAATATAGGATATCATATACAGAGAGTAATGAGGCTATATCCTTCATAATTAAATGACTTCCTGAAGGTTGATAAGCAATATCTAATTGCTATTTTGTGTAAAATTTGCTGATTCTTACATATAATTGCCTTTAGCATTCAGAAAATGTAGGTTGCTAACAAAAATCAGAGATTCAGAGTTGGGAGCAACCTGGGAGGTTATCTAGACCCATTCATAATTGAATTTAAAATTCACATAACACATATCCCTTGAGAATAAAACCTTGTCCAGAGAGGTTTTTACTTTTTTTCTCCTCTTATTTCATATGTGGTGATTTAGAGGAATTCAATTAGCAAGGGTGCCCATTAGTTAGAGAATGAGATATAATATAGGAATGTGATAGAATACTATTAGGCTATAAGAAATGATGAAGAGGATAGTTTCAGAGAAACTTGGGAAGACTTTAAGACCTGAAACATAATAAAGTGAGCAGAATAAAGGGAACAATTCATGGAATAATAATGCTATTATATAGACAAACAACATTGAAAGGCTTAGGAACTCTGCTCAATGCATTATCAATCACGATTCCAGAGGATTCTGGAATCCCCCAAGTCCTGACAGGGGGTGATGAACACAGAGTACATATTGAGACATTTTATTTTGAACAAGGCCAATGGGAGAAATTGTTTTTCTAGTAGTAGGTTTTATTTTTCTTTATCTCCCAGTGTTTGGGTGAGATGGAGAGATGGGTTCTTGGCTTAAAAATAATTTATTTTTTAAAATGTAAAAATTCAATTAGCTAGCAAGTAAGATTGTTAAGTATTCCCCATATATATGTAGAGCAATGTGCTTGATGTCTAGGGAGATATCTTAATGAAGCTTATAGGTACTGAGCAATAAATAGATTTTCCTAAACTTCCAAAGAATATATTTCATTCAAGGTGTCATCTTCTTTTTTATCCTACTTTCTGCATATGTTTATTTGTCTCCCTCATTATATTATGAGTTTCTTGAGAACAGAACTATTTTTTGTCTCTTTATTTCCAGTAGTCAGCATCTAGCACAATACCTGGCACATGGTAGAAACTTCACAGATACTGATTGACGAATTGATATCCAAAAGTAGAATGAGCTGCCTTGGAAAGGAATGAATTTCAAAAGGTCTTCAAGCAGTAGTCTTCAGTTCATTGATTGAAAAAGACAGAGGCTAGTTGACTATCCATTGACTATTAGATTGGAGATTCTGATATGTGTTGACCTCTAGGTCCCTTCTAACTAAAGAAGATGCTGTGATTTAGACACTAGAATTTGTTGTTCTGAATTTTGATAGGACTAGATTTTTTTCTGAATTTTCTATTTATTTAACACAACAAAGATAGAATTTCATATTTTCTGCCTGTTATTTTTTCCCTAAAGAGTCACATTCTAGAGGATTACAGATGTGTTTGCTTTTTTAAAGCCTATTTTGTCTAAGATCCTTTCTTTCAGGGATAACCAAC
>NC_058130.1:35914470-35941334 GCF_016433145.1 Gracilinanus agilis | reverse complement strand
GGGTCCGGATGCTTGTTTGTTCTCCTCCTCTGTTTGCTCGGTTGTCTGGATTTTCTCTGTGTAAAAGTTGTCGAGTGTTAAAGACTTCTTTTTCTTGTTGTTAATCTTTCTCTTCTGAACTTCCTGAGTCTGGGTAGCCATCCTTAGCCCAGCAGCTTCTCAGGTTTATCCTCGTGCTCAGGGTCTGTCCGCGGTCAAGCCCCCTGGTGGACCCCCTTGCTTGATCGTCTGCCAGAGGTTTCTTTACAAGTCTCAGGGCTCTGCTTCCACAGTCGTATGCCCGTCTGCACTATTTCCCCACTCAGGGTTTCAGAGCTTTAGCTTGTGGCTGTGTCTGCCTCCACCCACGCCTCTGCCTGTGCCTGAGCTCTGGGACTGTGCTCTGCGTCCTGTGTCCGTTCTAGGGGCCCTGCTCCCGCGCTCAAATTTTGTGTGTGTTCGTTAGCTTTTTGGTGTCCTAAATCTTGCTGCTCTCAGGAACAGGCCCCGGAGCTGCCAATGACTCGATGGGTGCCCCAAACTTGCTCTATTTCTTTTTAGCTGGCTTCAGCGCTATAGGTGTTGTGTGTGGAGGGGTTGGGGGTGGGGTGGTTGCTCAGCCCGCAATTTAGTGAGTGCTGTTTCACCCCTTTATAGCATGGAAATGTCTCGATTCCACGTACCTTCCACGCTGTGCCCTGTTGTGGGGTTCCTCTGTTCGTCTGGACTTGTTTTTATGTCCCCTTGAGGAGTTTTGTGTGTTTTGGTCAGGAGAGGTTAAGAGCTGCTTCTTACTCTGCCGCCATCTTAACCCGGAACCTCTTGGAAGTAGATTTTGAAAGCCTTGAATGCTAGAATAAGAAGTTTGGACTTCATCCTGTAAGCAATGGGAAGGTAGTGTATGATTTTACATCTAAGAACATAATGAGGGAGGTAAAAATAATCAAAGAGACAATTCTTCAAGCAATAGGGAGTAGAAAGGATTTTTATAAGTTCAAATTTCTCATCTTTGCTGAAAAACTACAAATTCTGTTTGAATTTTTATTTCTATTTCATATTCGTTAAGTATCAATCCTTTTCATTAAATTTGTTCTCTTTAACATTGAGTTCAATTTTGTAAAAAAAAAAACCTTTCTGATGTCAGAAATGAAGAGAGAAGAGATGGTGGCAGAAAAAAAAAGAATAGATAGAAAGGAAATAAATAGCAAAGGTTCAAAAACAGAAAACTGGATTGATTTTGGAATGATGGAAGGAGAGGTAGGCTAGAATATAGAAAGGGGAAAAAAAGAGTAAAATTAGACAATAAGAAGTTAGCAAATATGGAGAAATTACAAATAACTTTATCTTTGTCTAAATTGCCATAAACTGACATTTTGACTGTAACATCCTTTAATATATTTTTAGTTGTTTCATCTTGTTCCTCAGAGTCAGTTCAAAGATGGGAACTTTACATGTTCTGTTTAGCACCTAGCAGATGCTTGAAAGTTAAACAAAATATGAAAGGAAAAAAAGAATACAAGAGTATAAAAGATTTCTGGTGTTTACAAGAACAAGATTAGATGAAGATACAGAAAAGAAAACAGGTTCATGAACAAACCTATGATTTTTCTTAATTACTTATGGTTATGTCATTTCTATTTGTTATTTAGCCAGTGCTTTCAGGAATTATTGATTTACTAGAATGATAATTACACAAGCATTGATCTGTATTCTCTCCTTACACAAATGTTGAACCTTTTGGAAAGAGAGTTGCGAAGAGGCATCTGGAATGTGGGAATTGGTCAGTTTTCTGTTACAGGATGGCTATGGCCTAGCCGATGTCATGATTACTGTCTCTGAGGTTTTTTTTAGCAGTTATGGTATAACATTTGATAGAGGTAGTTAAGAAAATATTCCAAAGTATGAAAAAAGTTGACTTAGTAAACTTAATGATTTCTTTAACTTTTGAGAAATGTTTTTGATTTGTTCTCGCTGTGGTCTAAATACAGCATGCACATTTTTTTCTTTTTTTTTTTGAAATAGCATAAATTGATTCATAAATTACAAATAGCAGAATCAAACTACATGTATAAACTTAATGTTCAGAAAATTAAGTCTTTGAATAGATTCATTCTTCTTTTTAAAAAATGAATGAATATTTTGATTTATTTACTATGAGTACTGAAAAGAACCATATTAATTTTTAAGTACCTTTCCTCGCAGAGGACTGAAAATTATGTGATGCCATAAAAATCTCAGTCTAATGACATTCTGATATGGAAGTGATTATATGTTTGCACAGGTAAAAACTGGA
This sequence comes from Gracilinanus agilis, assembly GCF_016433145.1. Lineage (NCBI taxonomy): Eukaryota > Metazoa > Chordata > Mammalia > Didelphimorphia > Didelphidae > Gracilinanus > Gracilinanus agilis. The sequence goes on along the minus strand of NC_058130.1, from coordinate 35,939,062 downwards.
CTTTACAAATTGGAATGGTTTTGAGTACTGAGTTCCAAAAAAAGCTGCCCCAGTTTCATCTTTTAAAAAAGGGCAGAAAAATTAATGCCTACAAATGTGGCCATTACTTGAGGACTTGTCTTCACCTATAATATTAACTCACATGGACTACCATCAAAGATATCAACATACCTAAAATGAAATTTATCCTTTATTGGATGAGGAAATATCTACCCCAAAGAAATCAAATTCCCATGATCATAAATTTTGAGGCCATCTAGTACAATTTCCCTAGTACTAGAAGAGACTCCCCGTAGAATAATTAAATGTAAATATCACATTTAAGCCATTATTGACTTCAGGTGGCCATTTCTAATTTAATAGTTTGTATATTTTAAAATTCATTCAAGGCAAAGTAGAGACAGGTAGGGGTAGATAGGTGGCAGAGTAGATAGAGTGACTGACCTAGAATCAGGAAGACTCATTTTCATGGGTTCAAATCTAGCCTCAGACATTTAGAAGCTATGTGACCCTGAGCAAGTCATTATACTCTGTTTGACTCGGTTTTCTTAAGTATAAAATGAGCTGGAGAAGGAAATGGGAAACCACTCTGGAAAGAAACCCCCAAATGGGATGATGAAGAATTGAACGCAACTGAAATGACTCAATAATAGCAACAATAGATAGACAAATAATGGAGTGGTGGTTCTGATTTTCCTGTAGCAGCTGAATAGAAATTTATTCAATTAATGAATGTGGTTCCTGATATTTTCCACATCTTATTTTGGGTCCCTGGATTCATAGTAATAAATTATAATATTTTTTAATAAATCATCTATAATTGAAGTTCACAAGGAGACCCCTGAGAAGGATAATTGGATCACAATGAACAGTCATGTAGAAGAAATAGAAAAAAACACTAACTTGCTTTTGAGATTCTCTAGAATTTAGTACCTTTTTTTTTGTTTTGTTTTGTTTTTACCCTTGTACTTCGGTGTATTGTCTCATAGGTGGAAGATTGGTAAGGGTGGGCAATGGGGGTCAAGTGACTTGCCCAGGATCACACAGCTGGGAAGTGGCTGAGGCCGGGTTTTGAACCTAGGACCTCCTGTCTCTAGGTCTGACTCTCACTCCACTGAGCTACCCAGCTGCCCCGAATTTAGTACCTTTTAAGAAGTGGATTGATATAACAGATTTCTTACATGGTCTCTTGTGCTTGAATCAATAATGCCTATTCCTCTACTTTAAAGGGATACCTCAAGAAAAAAATAATAGTGTTAAGGTAAGTGTATGTGTGTATGTAGGTATATATGCATGTCTAAATGGAAGACACAATGGATAGAGTGCTAGGCTCAGAGTCAGGAAGAACTCATCTTTGTGAGTTCAAATCTGGCCACAGACTCTTAATATCTGTATGATCCTAGGCAAGTCACTTCACCTTGTTCACCACAGTTTCTTCATGTGTAAAATGAGCTGGAGAAGGAAATCATGAATTCCTCCAATATCTCTGCCAGGAAGACCTCAAATGGAGGTCACAAAGAGTTGGACACGATTGAAATTAAATAAACAAAAAGTATGCAAATAGAGATGTATATATGTTTATATATATATGTGCCTAAATAAATTTGTATATTAACTATATTACACTTCTTTGTGTAAAACCCTAGTCTGGGTACTCAGGCTTCAAAAAGGAAAAGTAATATGAAGGGGAAAGGAGATGGAGATGGACAAAGATGAGACAGATAGTGTCATGGAAGCAATGAATATGAGCTTTGACAGACTTCAGGAGATAGTGGAAAGAGCCTGGCATGCTATGGTTCATGGGACAGGAAGGGTCAGACATGACTGAATGACTGAACAAGAAAAAAAGTTATAGTCCTTGCTTCTCCAATATTGCATTTTCTTAGAGGGGAAATGAAACGTCCATGGAGAAGGACAATATACGGTAGAGAGTGAAAAGGGGAAATGAGAGATTCAGAAAGGGTGTCCAAGATAATCTGAAGAGATAAAATACATTTTAGAAAAGGGGTGGGAGGGAATTTGGAAAGGCTTCATGAAAGAGATACTTCTAGAATTGAGAGTTAAGTTACTTGAAGTGGAGACAATACAGGAATCCATTCAGTTAAGGGATAACCTGTGTGAACAGAGGATGGCAGGAGGAGTTCACAGAGAAGCTAATAGTTTAGTTGGGTGCATGATGGGCATATTTTGAATTAAAGCAGCAAAGTTGGAATCAGATAGTAGAAAGACATATATATATATATATATGTGTGTATATACATACATATATATCAGAATAAAAGGGTTATATTTCATCCTACAAGTGACAGGGATCTCCTCAAAGTTTTTGAGGAGGGGAGTGACATGGGAAAGTTTAATTTAATTTACCTGTAAGACATTAAGAAATTTGAGGTACAAGACTAGAACTCCTGTTCTAATTTTGGGATGTCTATATATGTGAATATCTAGGCATATATATGCAGATAAACACACTCATATATGCCTAGATACATTATGTGTTTGTGCACACAGCTTTATATATATGGATGTATATATGTATATATTTTATTTTCATTGAGATAATAATTCTCTTTTAATGGAAGCAGTTGGGATAATTAAAGGAGGTAGTATAGACATAGAAAAGACCAGGGCAAGTGACAGAACCCTGGGAAAATTTTCACATTTGTGGAGGGGAAGAAATAAGGAAAGGATATAGGGAAAGTGTAGTTATTCAGACAAGGGAAAAATGAATAGGAATCAATAACTTGGAAGCCAAGAGAGTGAAAAGTGTTCATGTGGCACTAGGTCAGACTAGATGCTGTAGACAGGTCAAGAAATATAAGGACTGTGAAAAAACCATAGAATTCGACAATTAAAAATTTTATAAAATGCAGAATGTCACAAAATATAAAGTTTGTTTTCATTCTGTAAGAACCCTTACTTAATTACTTAATCTTTAACTATCCCAGTAAAACTTTACTGGTTGAGTGTCTCACTAGTAAGATAGGTCATTCACATTCACATTTAATTCATTCAACACAGTGAGATGAAGAGTTTGAAAAAATGCCAAAGCAAATGATGCTTGGCTCTATTTTCCATGTTAGACCAACCCTCAGTCTTTGGGTTTATCCTACCCAATTTTCTCTGTCTCAACTCTCCAGTCAGGGACCTTTGGGATATAGGATATAATTGAGTGATGCTTGTACTGTCTGCCATTATTGTTCTGTGGTCCATTCAAGATCTTTTCATTCAATAAACTACTATAACCCCTGAGAGAGAGAGAGAGAAAGGAAGAAGGAAATATTATTCCATCTATATTATCAACATATTTCACCCCTCCTCCCTCAATTTTTTAAAAAAATCTCATTTGAGGTAGCTTTCTCCTAAAGTTTAAATATTTTTTTCAGTATATATTAATGATCTACTAAGTTCTCCAGTTTGATAATTTTTTTTATTCCGCACTTAATGTAAGATCTCATGAATGCACTGATTTTCTTGAAAAATTCAGATTGTGAACCATTTATGCCCTCTCCTCCTGTAGGTCTCATGTAAATGCACTCCAAGAAATCCGTTAGAGAAAGTCTACCCAATACCCTAGAAGCCTCCCTTTAGTTCTCTCAACATTTCTTAGATCTAAATAGATTACACAGGCTCTCTATTACTTATCTCCAACTCTCATCACATGGCTAGCCCATCTTCTTTTTTCAGACATATCTCTCTCTGTTGATATCTTTTACACCTCTTCTCTTGGGCAATTCTGAGTAATGTGTTGCAGCCTACTCACACCCCCCATATGCTTCTCCCTAGCCATACAGGTGACCCTCAACTTTAATTCTCTGGAGACTGGTATTCCATGAGTCATAGCCATATGGCATTACCATGATAATATTATTTTCTGATTCTCAGTACATAAACATTCAAGTGTCTAAATAAATACATTTTTTCCTTTGCCTTGATTTTTCCTTAAGACTTTGATATACAAATACATTTGTTTTACCCTTTAAGCATAAAAAATGTTTACAGCAAGTTAATCTCTGTCCCCCTATAGATGACTTGTTTGCTGTTTCATAGATATGAAGAAAGACATTTATATTTTTCTTTGAAATATTGTCGACTAGACAAAATCTTTAGTCTGCATTCAAATGATTTCCATTGTGAGTTACTCATAGTAGACATTCAATCATGAGGCAGTTTCCAACTGACACTCAGAACATTCACGGTAATCTTAGTATGTAACGAAGAGAAACAAATCACTTTTAATATTATCCCAAACAAAGTATAACTAGCAAGGTACCACCATCACAATCACCATATCATACATTTCAAAGCTAGTAGTAAATGACTCTTGGATTTTTCACACTGTGAGTGACCTCCTTTTCAATATGGTGACTATATTAATAAATTCTTTTCAAATTTGAATACTGCCTGTTTTGATAAGTAACTGGGTCAAAATGATCTGTGCTGGACCTAAAGCCACCAAATTTGAAGACAAACAATGATAACTCCTGAAGTTCTTCTGGATAGAGAGACAATAGAAGTCAACAACAACTAGAATAATTAGTTACATGAGGAATTTATGAGTTTGGATGAGCTCCTCCCCTGACCATCTTTGCTCTCCTCCTCATGTGATAGACTGTCTCCTCTTCATAAGGAAGATCCCCCAATCACCCTAAATGAAGGCCATTTGCCCAAGCAATGACTTGTGGTTTGTGGCACAAACATTCCTAGTTATAACTGACGGTTTGGACTGATTTAAAATTATGTTTATTCTAAAATTACTTTAGTAAGATAGTCCTGAGAGCATCCAGAACTGAGACAACTTGAAAAAAATTGTACTTATGCATTTAAAATTTAGGTCCTAAAAAAATCAAACAGCCAAACTTCAATAGAAGACTGGTTCAAGAACATACATCTGTCTCCAAATGGTTTAGGTATGTTTTCCCTACCTTTTTATAGGTTTTGCTTTCTTGCAAAAATCCTTGGGTTTTATGAGAAATAAGAGAGGGAAACATTGATGGGTTGAACAGTTGAACAATGGTTGCCACAAAATTGTAGTTTTTATTTAATAATTAAGGTGTTTAAAGTTTCTTGGGGTTACATTCAAAAAATATCTCCACAAAAACAAAAAGCAGGAGAGCATTTTAATTATTATATCAAATAAGTAAAAAAAAATTAATTCTGACTAAACTGGAAGGGGGAAAAAATCAAGCTGCCAGTAACATCATCTGAAACAGATGGTTCCAAATAGTTGGAATGCTACTTTCTGCATACTTCAGTGACTCCTGAAATAACAGAAAACTCCATAAATATATAGAAAAGCAAACAGACAAATCAGATATAGTACTGAGCCTCACTTTAGTCAGTATGAATGCTGCCCTATTTCTGAAAAATACTTCCATAGTCAACGTGGAATCATATATATTACTAGACCTTTTTCAAAACTAGGTGAACCAGAATTGGACGAGATCACAAAAGAAGACAAAATTCATTTATACATCAACTTAAGAGAATCACATATGACATAATCAACATTTCTAATATGGAACAATTTGTTGTATCTGTTTATACAGCAAGTATAAATCTCATTGTTTGCTTGCTCTTCCTTGCTTATAGGAATGAAATTTATCTCATTATTTAAATATGCTTTGATTTCCCAACTTTGGTATTTCACCCCATGGATCTGAGATGAGTTCATCCTTTCTTATCATAAAAGTTGAAAAAAATCCTAAATTGTACAAATGACTATTATATTTTTTAGAATCGAAGAATAAAGAGTATAATAATTTATAAACTTTCTCATTGACCTTCCTTCTTAAGAAAATAATTGGCACTTGCTAAAACCTCTAATAATAATTATAAGATCCTGATAACAATGGATGAATTTTCTTTTGTGAAACATATTACAAATGACTGTGTTATAAATTTCATTTTACATTTATTCAATTTTAATTTAATTTTAATAATACAATGGGAAAGAGAAAAAATCAGAAATTACTGGAAAATGACAATGATTTTTTAATTTATGTGGGGAAGATAGATCAGTTTTACAGTTTACTTGAGAAATATATTAATAGCTAAGTCCTGATTAGTGTGAATAATGAATCCTGTGAAGTGGTCACATATTAGAATTTGCACTATTCGAAGTTGTAATTATATAAAATATGATAATTGGTTCCAGCCCAATGGAAATATGCAGTGCAAATTTGAATAATGCAACCACTTCACAAGGTTCATTATTTCCAGAAAAAGAGACCTAAATGTAATTCCTATGGAACAGAACTCTCTTTTTAACATTTTATACAAAAATCAGCCTTCTATCACACATCATCAATGCTTTTGTTTGGACAGAGATGGTAGAGTTCCTTATTAGAAATCACAGAGATATAAATTTCATGAGCTCCCAGAATAGCAGATGAACATTCTGTTAAATTTAGCAGTTATATTACTACTGGTTATTATTAAATACAGATTATATTGAAAGAAATGAAAGGAGTTCTACAAATTAAAGCATGCACTTATCCAGATAGGATAATAAACAACATTGACTGATGTCATCCTTAAAAAAATATAAGCATATCATTATTTTAATATTTATGTAGAGATAGAGGACTAACACAAGGAGTTAGTATCCAGAGAGGGTCTGAGAGTAAGGGGGTTAGAATTCCTTTTGAAAATATATTTATTTATTTACTCCAGTCACACTGGCTCATATCTACATACGTTGTACAGGGAGCATCAATCCAACATAGCACCTATAGGCATTGCAAAGTGGAAGAGCTGTAAGAAAAGAGAATTTTCTACTAGAAAAGAATATTTTGGTTGCTAACATACCAGCTGCCACAGTCACTATAAGCCACATTAAATGCTCATATATTAGCTTTTAGAAATGTTAATAATCTGTTTCTTAGATTCCAAGTCAAGTTTGACTTTGGTGGGAATGAAGAAAAGAGAAAGAGAATCTTATGTTTAAAATGGAATGCAAAAAAAAAAAAAGAATGTGAGAAACAAAGACAAAAAAAAAAGAATTGGGGCCATCAAATAATAATAGAAGGGTGGCACAGTTGGGGAAAAGTGACTTATCAATATTATTTCCCATGCTCTTCCTCTAGGTCATCAAGTAGATTAATATGTAACAGCAAGCTGTTCATTCATTGTGGAGGAGCAGCAAATTTCTCCCCTGGCACTGATAAACTCTCTGAGGCTAGAGGCCAAGGTGTTTATGCTCTGATGGAGACATTTGTGCCAGGTACCTGCTCCCAGTGATATAGTTAGGAGCACTGCACTCCAAGTGTAACTTTAAAAGTCGATTACAGTCTAGCGCATTTGTTATTTCCAAGGTGGACAACTCTATTGGTTATTATCAATATGTTGTGAAAAGGGACCTTGAGATTTGAGGTTTTGTTTAACGACCTCACCATAAAAATGGTAATATTCTGAAAAAAATGCAACTTCTTTTTCCCAAGACATTTTATTCCGCATGAAATAGGAATGATCTTTAGACTCATGTGTAAGACACTTCTATGGTGTCAATGGCCATCTGTTTCCTATTGTTCAAATGCCTTTTAAAACCATCTTGAGATGGAGAAGGTAGTTATATTATATTGGGAAGGCCAATGCATTTTGAATCAAAGGACCTGAGTTTGAATTCTCTGCGTGGCTCTTTGCCCAGTGTTTGATCTCAAAGAAGTTCCTTTTTCCCTGGTTTCATATTCCTCCTTTAGAAAACATGACTTTTTGGACCAGATGATCTCGAAATTTCCTTCCAATATTAAAAAAAAACTACCAATTTGATTATCCTGTTAATTTCTCTTTTTATTCTACTAAAGTAATTTATGTTCTTATCTATTACTCAAAGGAATCATTTTCTCTTGTGGCAGCATCCATTTGGTTGGTTCAAATCAAATTGCAAATTTAAATTTTCCTTTAAACAATAATGTTATGTAGACAACATACTGCATTAATATAGCTATATACTTTGCCACTATTAACATTTAAATAAACTAATTCAAACCTATGCAATATCATAACCTTTTAACCACCTCCAAGTGCTTAGTGGAATTCTTTGCCCGTCATTTTCCTTCTCTTTCCTTCTTATATGGCTACTCTTGGTCTGTATTCTTTTTGTTTTATTTTATGAAAAAAAGCCCTTTCTGTATTTTATTTTATTCTTGTACTTGTCAGTTTTAATCATATTGTATTTATTCCATGTATAGTATGACAATTTGCTTTGATATTTTTCCTATTGCTGGAAACTTTGTTGACTTCCAATTTGTTTTTGTTTTTGGTTTTTTATAATGACAAATGATGCTATATGAAATTGCTTAACGTTTGCTTGAGTTTTGGTTTTAATTGTTAGGAGACTATATACAACAGCTGAAATGATCAGGTCAAAATATACAATTATTTTGAAAATTTGATGCATGTTGTTCCCGAAAAAGTATTGTACAAATTTACAATAACAAAAGAATGTACATGTTTTTTTCTAACCCTGCCAATATTAAATGCCATTGCTTTTAAACATTTTTGTCAAATTAAAAGTTATTAGTTACCACAATATTATCTTGCTTCGTATCTCTTTTATTATTAGTGTGCTTGATAATTTTTCCAAATTATTATTGGCAAGTGGTGTTATATATTGAATTTTTTTTCATTTTCTTTAGACTGAAAGTTATATGTTTTGGTTGGTTTTGTTTATATCTCCCATATACACAATAAATATTTCCTCCACTCAGTTATTTTCTTTTTCTTTTAATTATATTCATTATTATTATACAGATTTTTTAAAAAAGGAACCATCTTTTTTGTCTCTAAAAATTCTTGGTATAGTGGGGAAAAAAGACCTTAGAGTCAGGAAAACTTGAGTTTTGTTCTAATCTCCAATACATGCTGGACTGTGTGGTCTGGGCAAGCAAGTTAGCTTCCTAGAGCCCCAGGATACTCTCTAAGACTGTGAGGTGCAGAAATTTCTAAGTTGCCTTGAAAACCAATCTGCTCCTCATTGGATGTTCCTAATACTCAGGAAAATGTGAAACAAATATATAAATGAATGTTCAATTGGAAAAAAGCAATTTGTCCTTATTACATTTTTCACGTCTTTTTTTATTGTTCATTTTGATTTCAATTTAAATCTATCAACCAGGTAAAAGTATTTCTCTTTCTTGTTTCGCAGTTGCCCCAAGTAAATTGGTCTAAGAGTGCTAATCTCAAGTAGTTGTTGCTACAACGGCCATCTTTAAAAATGTCAATATTGTCCCATTGATACTATTAGGTATCAAATCATGGAAAATTATGATGGCAATATAATTTGGTCCAACGTAAAAAAATGTCATTTAATCCCAACAATGAGTTTTGTATGAGAGAGGCTTCAGAAAGGTTAGACAGCGATTAGTAAAGGAACTGAACTAAACATGTGTGGATAACAGATAAAGTGTATGAAAGTGTGACTAGCCCCTCAGTTTCATGAAATTAAGCAGGCCTCTCTTAGGAACTTGCCCCGAGTTAGGCTCTTTACTAGATGCTGAAGATAAAAAGACAAAAAATTAAAATTCCTTAAAATGTTAAATTCCTTAAAATATCTTATCTTCTTAACTAAAGTGTGTGTATATGCATGTGTGCTTTGTGTGTTGGAGGTTGAAGTGAAAGTAGCATAAATACAGATAAATGCATATGAGGTAATTTCAGAAGGTAGGAAGCACTAAAAGGTAAAGAAGTTTTCCATAGGAATTTCTACCTGAATTGAGTCTTGATGGAAGAAAGTTTCTAGGAGGAAGATGTGCTACGGTGGCATATGCCAGGCATGGAGCATTTTTTCATTTGGGAAATGGAAATCTTTGGCTGGGAATAGCAAGTATGGGCATTTATCTGGAGTATAATGCACATAAAGGAGAATAAAAATAAATTAATTATGGGATAACATGAAGTCACGGGTTTTAAATAAGCCGAGGCAAGGAGAGGGGTTTGTATTTTATCTGAGGCAAAAGAGACTCACATAAAGCAGGTTCTTTAGCAGAGGAGAGATATGATGGTCAAAGGGGTTTTCCAGGAGATGCTTTATTCAGTTGTGTAGAGAATGGATTGCAGAAGTGATCATTCCAATTTCTCATAATTCAAACTATGTGGTTTACATGATCATTCAGCAAAAAAGTATATAATGCAGGAAACAAAAATTATATTTTTATGGAGCAAAATTCAGGTTTTTACCTTTCTAGCTCTCTTGAGCCTTTCAAAATCTAGACATCAATTAGGTGTAGCATAGCTTGATCAACTAGCTATGAATTTCAATCAGTGCCAAGATTCAAATCCAGAAAAGGAAAATTCTCACTTCATTAAGGAGACAGTAGAGGGAGAAAGGGGATCCTATAGGTGCCGCTTCATACATAAATGCTTTTAATATGGTTGATTTTAAAAGATGCTATAGTTAATTGTGAAAGTCACCAGGATTATGCTTTGATTCTTGGCAGACCCAGAAGAGGCCTCCTATCAGAATGACCTTACGCATGTGCCTCTGGGACAGACTGTCCACTTCTCTCATTCAGGCTATATGGAGAAGAATAATGTTTCATATCATGTTTACTAACTAAATGGATAGTCTGTTAATTTTACTCATAATCTGTGATTCAGGAAGACAACTTAATTTCCTTGTTGATGGATGGCAAATATGATGGTTTTCAATTTGTTATTAATATACCTTTCTTCTCAAATAACTTCAAAGGGGTGATTTTGGCCAAAAGAATCAATTGTGTGAAAAGAAGAGACATTTCAAAGGAGAATAAGCATTTTACAACTTTTTTTGTTATACTAGAAATATTTGTTGCCCCTGATATTTTTTGTGGAACTGTCGAAACTTTCTTGGTACAACTCTTGGACAATTCAGAAATGTATATTTGCTGCCCATTTTGGAGAGCAAGTTCACTCACCGGGGAGAATTCTTGCTTCAGAATTTTTGTATATTTTGGAAATTAACAATATAAATACAATGTTCAGAGGAGAAACTTTTACATCTAAGTAAAATGGCTCCATTCCTTATCATGTTATGACATGATAAGGAAAGAAAATAACCATGAATGTAAGTTTTGATTTAAAAATCTGTCAGCCATCATGTAATTTAATATGTAGTGACATATACTGCTAAAAGGTACATATTAGCATTAAGGACCCAAACTCAGATGATTAATATTGCGGTGATGACAGAGAGTGCCTAATTTTAATCCACTGTTTATCTACATGGGGTAATTTATAGATCACTCGACATATTTTAATAGTAGACATAAAAATATTTCCTTTAAGACCCATTTTCTTTAAATATCTGACATTTGCAGCTCCAAATTTATTTATACGTATAATATGTGTCTGTATATATGTGTATATCTCTCAAGAGTTGTATTTAGAGGACATATACACAAATAGCTCCTCATCCTACTTACGATTTATAAAAAGTGACCTATTAATAACAAAGCTACTTCAAATAGAGATGACCTTTTAATATTCAGGTAGAAGACCGAGATTTACCTGGAAACAAGAGTAGAAACACAAAGAGTGGTCAATACATTGGTTTAGCTGCCAAATATAGTTTTTACCACCATAGAGCTGTGGCTGACAACTGCGCACATAGCTTTCTTCACCGAAACACTGCCAAGTCTGGGTGTTTATTCACTGATTGGTTGATAGTCACTATGACAACTGATGCCACAATTAGACAAGTACAACCCCATTTTCAAACATGCACACAATTCATTAATTCAACAGGACTGGGTTGACAATATGTTATGAGGGAAATATTTAATACAATTACAAGGCTGATAGAGTCTCCTGTTATCTAGAGGAAAATAAATTATAAGAAGTGATGAAAACAACCATTTAATTAGGGGAAAGTAAGTTTGACAAGCTAGTCAGTGTATTTTAGTGTATCCAATAATTTCATAGGTATGCCAAAAGGCTGGGAAGTTTTTTTTTTCAAAGGTGAATATTTATGAGTCTTTTTAAAAAAGAACATGTTGTAGAATTGTAGAATTCTAGTATTAAAAGGGGTCCTAGAAATTATATAATCTAAACCATATCACTTTAAAGCAGCAGAATTTGAGGTCCAGTGAGATTAATGGATTTTCTTGAGATTATAAAACATGTAGATATTAGAACTGAGACTAGAACCCAAAGCTTCTTTATGCAATTATATTCTCTTCCCAAAGCATCACGTTTTCCTGGTAAGAGGTTGGGTCCAAGTTCCTATGTACGAAATAGTAATCTTTCCTTTTAGAATTCCTAAGAAAGTGTTTTAATATAAACTGACTCCTGGATTAAAGAATTACTGATAATCTACTGTGATAAAAATACTCCTGGTAACTCTTCTTGGTAATATTTATTTCATTTCAAAATTATATCATATTAACTTATCTATTTAACTGTTGTATGGACATAGTAAAGTATAAGCTTCTTAAGGGCCAGGACTAGCTTAGCTTTTGTTTTTGCATTCCCCAATGTAACATAGTGACATTGACATACTAGATACTTTATAAATATTGGTAAAATTCAATAAAGGAAAGGAGGACGGGCTTATCTCCCAGTGGCTTCATATATGAACCACACATATGATATAATGTGTCTAAAACTTAAATATACTTTTTCCTGAAATTATACCTCCTCTCCACTTTGGTCTCCTTGTAGATGATATAAATATTTTGTTTCAGGATTGACATCTCAGAGTTCAAATTCAGCATTTCCCAAACAGAATCATCTTTCTCCCAAAACTATTTCCCTTATAAACTTCTTCCTTTTGGTTGAGGTCACCGCAATCCTTCCAGTGTTCTGTTAAACACTTTAGTGTTGTCCTAGATTCCTCTCTCTAATTGACTCTTTGTGTATAATCCATGCCAAATCTTGTCCTTTCCATCTCTAAAACTTCTATCTCCATTCTCTTTTCTCTACTCAAATAACTTACATCCTGGGGTCCTCATTCTATCCTACCTAGACTATTTTAATAGTCTCCTTGCCTTCAGTTCCTCTCTTTTCCAATTAACTTTCAGCACTTTGTCAGAATGATATTCATAACATGAATCATATAACCATAGAAAAATATTCTTAATTAATTAATTAAATGGGAATTTTCAATTAAAAAAAAGAAAAGACAAAAAAAAAAAAGAATGACATTCATAATTATAGATCTGGCCATACCATTCTACTACTCAAGAAGTGGCTCCATAGAGCCAATAGTAAAAAAATAAAATCTCCTTAGGCTACTAGGAAATGCATTTTCTAATTTGGTTCCTATTGTTTATATCGCAGTGATGGGCAAACTTTTTAAAGAGGGGGCCAAAGGAAAGGAAATGCTCATCTGTCAGTCTGTTTCTAAGGCAACTCCTTCTAAGTTTCATTGTACTGTATCCTACTCATTGTATTCGTCAGATTAGGAATAATGTCCTGTGGCCAGATAGAACATTTCAGGGGACCACATCTGGCCCGCGGGCTGTAGTTTGCCCATCACTCTTCTAGTCTCATTTCATTCTTCTCTCCTTTACTCCATACTTGAGCCATAGACTACCCTGACTTCTCCTGCCATCTACATTTAGGCACGCAATTGCTTTTACCTATAACAGATTCTCCTCCATTTCTTTGCCCGTGGAAAAACATCCCTCTTCTTCATCTTCCTTTTTTTTTTCTTTTTAAATGCTAAGCATTGGTTCTAAGGCAGAACAGTAAAAGCTAGGCATTTGGAATTAAGTGACTTGCCCAGCTCACACAGCTAGGAAGGGTCTCAGGTCACATTTGAACCCAGGACCTCCTGTCTCCTGCGCTTGCTCTCTACCCACTGAGTACCCCAGTTGTCCCAAGCCTTCCCCTTCTTCACAGTCCAGCTGCTGCTCCACTTCTATCAAATCTCTGATCTTGCTTATTAGAGAGTACTCTTTAACTCCCCAAATTTCTTATGATTTTTTTTCTGAGAACCTTGTCTTGTGCATGCTATCACATTGTAATGTTTATTAGAGATTTTTGTACTCGTCTTATTCCCTTACTAGATTAAAAGCTCTATAAGAGAGAATCATCATAATTCTTTATACATCCAACATAGTACCTTCTATACTTTATAACTATTAAGTTGAATCAAATTAAATTGAATGGAATGGAAAAATTTGGACTCACAATTCTCAATGCATATTGTGACTCTTAGTCACCTTTCACACGCGCTGTCATTTGGGAATGCCCCTGCCTGCCCTGCCTTCCTCTGTCTGATTCTTCTTGGGGCAAGAGTTTGACATGTCCCTTTCCTGGTGCAACTGAGCCAGTAGTTGAACTACGTTGGATACCTCCCAATTGTTTTGGCCCCTGATGAAAACAATTTTAGTTGTGACTCTAAGTCTATTATTTTGTACCCTGATCCCATCAGACCTTTTCAGTCTTCTTACATCTTACTCCCTAAAATATCCTCCTTTATTCCTTGACAGTGACTCTCGGCTCAGATCCTTGATCTCTAGGCTCCAGGCATTTATCTGGCTTGCCCTTATGCCTGGAATGTTCTCCTTCCTCCCCTCTGACTACTAAACTCTGGCTTCCTTGAAGTCACAAATAAAATCTTACCTCCTGTAGGAATCCTATGCAATGCCACTTCATTCCAGCACCATCCTTCTATTAGCTACTTCCTATTTATCCTCTATATAGTTTACTTTTTATATATTTATTTCTTTTCTCTTCCATAAGGTTACAAGCTCCTCGAAGGTAGGGACTCTTTTCATTTCCCCAGTGCTCAGCACAGTACCTGACACATAGTAGGTGCTTAATAAATGTTTATTGATTAATTGATTGAAACCTATAATAAAAGAGCCTGGATTTTCACTTAATGCTTACATGATATTAGGCAAGTTAATTCACCTCCTTGGGTCTCAGTTTTCTTCATTTTTGTAATGAAAGGGTTGGACTATCTCTTTCAGATCTACAGTCGTGATTCTATAATTTCTTGCTAGTTTCAGTTCAGGAAGACTCTAAGCAACAGTTCCTTTCCTCAAAGTTCTTACAATTTAGTTGAAAAAAAGTTAAAAACCTGAAAAAATCGTTAATATAAAGCAAGTTATGATAAAAGGAATACTCTAGTGCTTCAGAGGAAGGAGAGTCATCTTGGTATTTGAATTTTCAAATATTGTAAACACAAATCTTACAGTTCTTGATTTTGAGGGATAAATGTATATATGCATACACACACACACACACACACACACATATATACATATATATATGTGAATATAATTTCTTTTTAGAGAATTGTACCTTCTGAATCACATCTGTGGGGAGAACATTGTCAAAATCAATATCTAGTTTAAAATGCAGCTAAACTTAATGGCCACAAGTGAATGCCTAGAGCAATATTTCCATTAGAAGATGTTTTTCTCAAAGTGAACCAGATTTTATCCTTACACCCTCCAAACATTTTTTCCTTTCCTTTTTACATAAGTATTATAGAGAAGTCTATGAAGAAAAAAAATAAAATTGGATTAGCTGCATATAAAATTATAGAAATCAACACATATTTAATCTCACTTGAACAAGTTTGCTTCCTAAGAATATCTGATACCAAAACTTCCCCAGTTCCAGGGCTTTTATCACACTACAAATTATTTTTTGTTTCTTTAAGAGAGATGTGGGTATATTTTATATATTTCTTTGCTTGCTTGATCTGTCTTTTCACTAGAAGTTGACACCTTCTTTAATTAGGTTGTTCCTGGAAGAATCTGTCTTCATGAAAATAAATGATTATGGAATCGAGGTCCTAAAACTCAACTCATATGAGGAAATGTTATGAAGCCTCCTATAGACTGTGTATAGTATGCCTACCAATAGAGAAGTATAGAATCAGAGCTGGAAGAGACTTTAGAGTTCATCACTGAGGTTGCTGCTATCCTATTATAACCCCATTATACAGATGAAGAAACTCAGGCTTAGAGAGGCCATAGTCTCAGTACCAATAAATATTAAAGCTGAAACTAGAATCCACCTCTTTTCTGATTCCAAGCCTAGTTTTCTTATCATTCATTACACTATACTACCCCCCTATTTAATTCAAATACTATAATTCTGGTCTCATAAGAATATTTATACTGTCTACTGCACAAGTAGCCTTCACTTGTCATCCTTCGGTTTCTTCTTCTATTTGATGCTTTTTCATAGCTAATTATGACCTATATATGTGATCACACAATCATAGCTTTGGAGGTGACTAGGTGATATAGCAGCTAGAAAGCTAGATTTGGAATCAGGAGCACCTGAATACAAGTCTAATTTCAGACACTAACTAGTTGTGTTACACTGGCTAACTTACTTTGTCTCTGTCTGCCTCAGTTTCCTCATCTGTAGAATAAAAATAGCAATTATCTCTGAGGGTTACTGTGTTGATAAAATGAGATAATACTTATAAAGGACCTTACAAAACTTAAAATACTACATAAATTTTAATTATCACCATCATAACTTAAAGAGATCTTAAAGACTATCTTCTTAAATTCTAAATTTATATAGGATCTTCCTATGTGGATCAGATAAATGATTGAACTTGCCTAAGATCACAAAGGTATAGCAGGGTTCTGAATATAGCTTCTCTATCTCTAAACCGTAATGATTAAAATTATTAAAATCTTAAAATTAATTTAGCCTCCCCCTCCCTTTTCTCTTTGTTGCATGGTTTCTGCTAGACAGATCAAAGAAATAATCAGTAGTAGGAGGGAGAATGGAGAATGGTCAAGATGCTCTTCTTTCATCTAATAATAAAATGCTTCAAAGTTCAACTTCCTAGAATGATACTTGCTTACAAGTGGAAATTCTCTTAGGTGTTTTTACAGTTTTCACTTTAGGAAATGGTTAAGTGGTTAGTTTGATTCTGAAACAATATGGACTTTGAATGATCTTTGATAGGTGTGTGTGTGTGTGTGTGTGTGTGTGTGTGTGTGCGAGAGAGAGAGAGAGAGAGAGAGAGAGAGAGAGAGAGAGAGAGAGAGAGAGAGAGATGGATAAAACTGATCAGTCTCTACTTGGCAGTGCATATTCTTGAGTTCCTCTATACTCACCCCTCTCCCAGAACACAATTAATACTCTGGCTGGCACGAAGCAAACCCCTTCTGACAGATAAAAGAAACCTTGCTAGAATAGAGGCTGTGGGATATGCTGTCCTTAAAAAAATAAGTCTGGAAAACTTCCTAGTCTATACATCTTTGCATCTAATTTATGCCAGAGAGGAGAAGACTTAGCAGGAAGCTATAGAAGAAGCTAGCTGACATTCTTGCTCTGGTTTTGTGCTGTCCCTTGGGAGAAAAATCTACCCAAAAGACATGGGTGTTTCTAGGAGATAACACCATTATACCTCAACTGTCTGGTGTGTGTTGTTCATTTATAGCTCCACTATATCATCTCTCAAGGGAACAATACTTTCTGGCTACTGTAACTGAAATGACATTACTTGCCGCAAAAATAAATAAATAAATAAATGAAGTGAACTAGCACAAAGAGAACCTTTATCTAGTTGTGACATATGTGAACTAGTATACTGGGGGGAAAACCCTCTTTTACTCCATTCACATTGTGATTTTAATATTATTTCACCCAATTTACTGTTGGCCAATATAGATATAAAAGTAGATTATATTTTTCTGATTTGTCTTGAACAAGAATGTGTACGTTCGTCTTTCAAAATATGAAGATTAAATTGAACTAGAATGAGTCCATTAAAAAACCCCATAACAGACACATTTTAAAAGTGTCACATTAGTAGTGTATAGAATTGGTTCATTTAATTTGTTTAAATGTTAAAACAGCAACAAAATTGCAATCATTATCACTTTGGAAGAACTGAAAACCCTCTTGGCCAGAATTCTTTCATTCATCATCATCATCTCCATTTAATGAGATAAATCTCTCATGATCAGAAGTAGTCTAAATAAAAAACAATCAGAAAAATGTTCCTCTCTATTTTCCTCAGCATCTGTTGATGCATAGTGTCCAGAATGAAGGAAATTATAATACCACTGAACTCTGTACTATTCAGATAAGAGCAGCAGTATTGAATTCTCCTCTAAAAACAAATTTTTGCATAAATGTTGACAAAATGTTGTTTTTCAGGAATTTAAGACGTTTCATGAGCCCATTTGAGGGTTTCTTGATAGAAAGTCTAAAGTGAAGGGGGAGAAAAAAAGGAAGGGGATAATTTGGATCTTAAAATTTTGGAAAATATATGTTGAAAATTTTTGTTATGCCATAATTGGGAAAATAAAATATTTTTTAAAATGCTTATCATTTCCTTCTTAGGTTCATTTTACAGATGAGGAAACTGAGACAGAGACCTAAGTGACTTGCCCAGGGTCACATAGCTAGCAAGAGAACTGAGCCTCAATTTGAAATAAGGAAGATCAGTCTTTCTGACCCCATCCCTGATGTTCTATCCTTCCCATATCATATGTGTGAGAGTTTTATTGGAATATACATTGTTTTAATGGCATATACATGCCCAAGGCTATTTCAGGTTTTGTTTATTATTGTTGTTGTTATTATTAATCAGGATCATAGTTCTTCCTAGGCAGCACTCACACAAAAAATACTATAAATATCATTCCATATTTGGGATGACCTCATTCCCCTTTTGCTGGTACATACCCCATGTAGCCTATTTAACATATACAAAGGAGTATATAAATTCCTTTTTATCACCAAATGTCACACAAATTACCCTAAAGTTTGATTTAGCAACTTTAAGAGAGTTAGAGGGACCTGATAATTTTTGGTCGATATTCTTACAGTTCTACTACTTTTCCCTTTAATAATAATAATAACAATAATAATAATAATAATAATAATAATAAAGTATATTAGTTTATCCTTCACTTTGAAGATGACTGATAACATTACAAGCTTATGCTGGACTCATGTGAATTAGATTAAAATGAGGCAGTTTCACAAAATTCTCAGTATCACTCTCTCTTCCAGAGACATCGATCTAAGTCCAGTAAAAAGTCAGAGGTCAAGATTATTGGCAATGGACCAGGATGCAGTGGATGACCTTAGCATCTTTGATGTCTAACCAACCTTTAGGGACTCTACCATGTCTGTTTCAACTGCCTTCATGTCCATTGGAGCAAACTGTTCTCATCTGCCCATTTGACCTAGGGAAGTCTTCACTCGCTTGGAGTAGACACTCCACTAAGTCACTAATGGGTTTGAGGCTTAACAGTTACCCTCAACCTGATTTAGCCTGTTTGTGGAGACAGTTACCAGGACACGGCTGCTCTGTATGCCCCAGCTTCTTGGAGACCCTACCAAAAGCTGAGTAATAGTTAGACTCCAAAGGTGGATACGTAGCCATGAAAAGAAGTCACCAAACCCCCATACCAGAGATGCCAGTCCTTCTTGCATATTACAAACACAATAATAACAGTTAATATACATTACATATAATATATATAATATAATATACATATATGTATATATATATGTATATATATATATATACATAGGGTACATACTGTGCACCAGGCACTGTGCAAAGTGCCCAATAATTACTTTATAACAACCTTGGGCTGTGGGTGCTATTATTATCACACTTTTACAGATAAGGAGGCTGAGACAAACTGAAGTTAGGTGACTTGATCAGTCACATAGCTAGTAAGTGTCAGAGGCTGGCTTGAACTCAGGTCTTCCTGACTCTAGGCTTGGGACTCTATCAACAATAATGCAGGAAGGGTTAGACTAACAAAACTCAAAAGTCCCTTCTACTTCAAAATTCTATGATTTGATTAGAGCTAAAATCCACATCATTCATATTGAAAAATTTGAAGATATTTAATGTAGAGAAGATTTGAGGGGGGTTCATAATAATTGCCTTCAAATATTACAAGGGCTATAATATTACATAGGAGGTGAAATTGTTCTGCTAGATTTCAGAAGACAGAACTGGAAGACTTGATGGAAGGCTTAACAATGAAGAGGAAAAGTATTGGGAGTAGGGGGTAGGGTTGCTTTGAGAAGTAATGGGGTCAGGGGCTACAAGGCTACAAAGTGGCTTTATGGATTGAGAGCCAGATCTAGATATAGGAGGTCCTGGATTCAAATTTGAGCTCAAACTTTTCCTAGTTGAGTGACCTTGGGCAAGTCACTTAACCTCCGTTGCCTAGTCCTTACTGCTCTGCTTTGGAATCAATATACAGCATTGATTCTAGGATAGAAGGGTGAGGGTTTTGTTTTTAAGAAGCAAATGGATCCCCTCAAGCCGAATCCGGTTGTCTATATGCCAGTGGTGTTCTTATTCAAGTCCAAAATGAACCATATGGCAGAGTGAGACTTCCGTCTCTCACAACTCAGATTCTGGACATGTAGAAATGGTTTTTAATTACATTTACTGTTAGAATTTTGCTTTTATTCAAGCAACATCTCAATTGAGGAAACAGTAGGTAAGTTTCACTGAAATGTAAAGGGTGAGAAAGGTGGATGTTATGAAGTTTATAACAAAATAGGCTGCAGAAAGATTTAAGGACCATAAATGTCAAGGGGAGGACTTTGCATTTCAACTTACTAGCAATTGGAAGGCATTGAAGATTTTTGAACAGAAGAGATTGAAGATTTTTGAACAGAAGAGAGACGGGGCCAGATGTAGACTTTAAGAAGATTATTTTGATGGTTATGTGGAGTATGAATGACTGAAGGATCAGACCATAAGCAGGCAGACCAATTAGAAGGGTGTTGTAATAGTTCAATGGAGAGGTGATGAGGACCCAAACTACAGAGATAGCTCTATGAATGGAGACAGATGGGAGAAATTCTGAGACTGAAGAACAGAACCAACATGATTTTACAACTGATTAGCCTTAGGGGTGAAGGGAAAGAAGTTGAAGATGATTACAAGTTTATGAACCTAAGTGGTTGGAAAGGATGGCTCCCATATTCTGTGGGTGATTCCCTTTTTGTGCATTTGGGAGTGGTAGATTTAAGGAGGAAAAACTGACTTCTTTTTTGGATATATTGAGTTTGATTAGCGTATGTCATTCAGGTAGAGAACGTTGAGAAAGCAACAGTTGTTCATGTAGGACTGGAAATGCAGAGCTAGAGTACAACTGAGTATATTGATTCATGAGTCCTCTATCTAGAGATGATAACTGATTCTGTGAGAGCCAATTGCCAAGATATAGAGTGTGGAGGGCAGCATGGAAAAAAATATGGAGATAAGTGATGGTAGAGGAAAATGGAGGGATGTGAGAAATCCATCAACTATCCAGATCTTTAAGGCCAAACATCTGTTGAATCAGATCCATATGGAAAGATTTTGCTTTTCATATTTCTGGATCAGGACATCCTATAGAAATAACCTAAATCCCTAAATTCAGCTTTTTCTTGAACTTAATGGCTATAATGAAGATGATATGCATTTAGTACACTCACTAAACCACCACCTGAGTCACAAAAGAGTTTGTGAGTCAATGTCAGAACCTTAAATTACATCAGAAAGCAAAAAGATCTTTATTGCCAACTTCAGATCGGAGGTGTAATTATGTGCTCCAGATGGTTAACCTCATTAAGTAGCTGGGCAGCCTTGTTCAATACCATCTGAAGCATCCTAGAGGTCTGTAGGGTCTTTAATATTGTTAGATGAAATTATGAATAATTCTTGGGAAACACTTAATGAATAATCTCCTTCCCTCCTTCAAATATGCCATAACGGCCTAGATCTGAAAGAAATTTCTAATAAAAATATATTACTTTCCCCTTTTCTTCATTAGTAACGTGGATATATATGACATGAATGTCAGGGGAGGGCAGCGTAAACTTGCAATCAGTTATATTGCTCCAAGTATCACAATAGCCAATATTCTAGTGTAACACACCCAGATTTGATGATGGGAGGTAGTCAGAGTTTTTTTTTTAAGCTACAGACCATGAAATTGTAGAATCTCTGATGGTTCTGACACATTATTTCTCCTCCTAAATCATTATAATCACTAGACCCATCTCATGCCTCAGTCTCTAAATGATTATGGAAGCAGATGTACAGTATAATCAAGGAGGCACTCAAGATTCATTTTCAGAAAAATATGATACTCACCCATTCCCTCCCTAAGTAGAATTCTTCATTAATTAACAGTGCCATCGACAGCCTTGCATTCCCTGTGCCTGAGATCCTGAGAATCCTATATTATGGCTCCATAAAACTCAGATTCTGTGGAAGGCAGTGGATGAACAAATAGTTATAGGATAGTAAAACAGAAACAATGGCCTGGATAGACTTTTTAAACTCCCAAATCTATCCCTTGTTGCTCCCTGACTTCATGGTAAATTACCCTACCTGGGAAACATTCCGATTCTTCTGTTGATTGAGTTGATGGACAAAATCCTACCCTCTGGACTCTCAACTCACCATTTCCAATTAAGCAAAGAGTATTTTTTTCTTTGAAATGAGAGGCTCTGAAGGAAAAATGCACATAATACCATATGATTCATACAATGCTTACAAATAATTTCATTTTGTATCCACCATTTCTTCTTTATTCCCACCAGAATTCCTTAGCTGAAGTCTTCATCCTTTCACATTCAGATAGCTGAAATAGCCTCTACCTAACTCTTTCACCTAATGCCAAGCAACCTGAATTCTCTTCCAATATTATTCTTCTCTAAACACTGTTTTCACCGTTCCATATTTTGGCTCAAAGTCACAGAAGAATAGCATGATGATAATGATGATGATGATAACAATAACTGACATTTATATACTCATTTAAAAATTCTAAAGTACTTTTCATCTATTATCACAAGGGAGAAGATATTAGTATAGTAAATGAGAAGATGGATTTTGAGTCAGAATGACCTCGGTTCTACTCTTTCCTTTGACCCTCAAAACTTATCTTAACCATTTAGTTCCCTGGATGACTCTTTAAAATGTTCTTAAGTTACAGAGAGAGTCCCAATCTATACTGATCAAGGAAAGTCTTTACAGGGACCTCACTTCATCTATAAAATCAGAGGTTGTCCTCCTCTCAAAAAAAATCACATATCATTCTTTGAACAAACTATGTGAAGCAGACTTTAAACTATTATTAGACCCATTCCTTAGGTACAGAATGTAAGTTTCAGAAAAGTTAAGTGATTTTCTCATAGTCGTATGCATAGTCAGGGGTGAGATATAAACCCACAGCTTTTTTAATTCAAAAATTTCCTGGTAGAACATTGTGCACAGTTACAGCAATATTGTATGATGATTGACTGTGAAAGACTTAGCTATTCTCAGTAATACAATGATCCAAGATAGTTCTGAAGGACTTATGACAAAGGTTGCTATCTGTCTCCAGAGAAAGAACCAATGGATTCTGAATGTAGATCAGAGCATACTATTTTTCACTTTATTTTTTATTTGTGTGTGTGTGTGTTTTCTTGGGGTTTAAATTTTATATGAATATGATCTCACAACATGACCAATATAGAAAAATATTTTGCATGATCATACATGTATATTTCAGATCAAATTGCTTACCATCTTGGGAAAGGGAGATGGAAAGGAAGGAAAGAGACAATTTGGATCTTATAATTTCAGGAAGCATATGTTAAAAATTGTTTTTGCATGTATTTGAAAAATGAAATATTTCTAAAATTTGAACTTAATTAAAAAAAGAATTTCCTGATTTTGAGAGCTTTGGAATTGTTATCTATTAGATTTTTATTCAAAATCTGCCTCTGATATTTAACTATATGTATACAGCCTCAGTTTATTCATCTGTAAAAATAAGGTATTAATAGCTACAGTACCTACCAGCCAGGGCCATGCTTCAATGAGATGAGTTACATGTTACTCTTGGTAGACATTAAAATGTCTACATGTGACATGGCTACCTCTGGAATAAAAAAATCCTCACTCTGGCTGGTTTTCAGGAATCCTCCATAATATACTCTCCTTGATATATTCACCTTTCTTTTTATATTTCTTCCAACATATACCCTTTGCTTTATCCAGGTTGGTTTCTTTGCTTTCACTTGAGTTTTCCATTTCCCTCTGTTTTTGTGGTTTAATCCATGCTAATTCCTACATTATCATCACCATAATTAAAATTCCCTAAACAATTTAATCTCTGTGAGCATTTTTTTTCTGAACTATCTCTGTGAGGTAAATATTTATCAGTGTTTTGGTAAAGTTTAGCAATTAGGCCTCCAAAAACCAAACATAAGTATGACAAACGTTCAAGTTTGATCCACATCATGAGCATTTTCTCCATCAATTTCTTGAGTCTGGAAATCAACTAAATTGAAAATCAAGGCATGATATGTAGCATTTGTCAATTTTGGAATTGTAAATTCTCACACTGAAAATTTAGTAATTGGTTCCAACCCACCCCTGTATGTCTCAAAAACACTATTGCCACTGCTACTACCACCATCCCAACATCCATACTGCAGTTGCTGAAAGAGCATCTGCCTAATCCCAGTTCTCTGTCTCTGTCTCTCTGTCTCTGTCTCTGTCTCTGTCTCTGTCTCTGTCTCTCTGTCTCTCTCTCTCTCTCTCTGTCTCTCTCTCTCTCTCTTTCTCTCTCTGTCTCTCTCTGTCTCTGTCTCTCTGTCTCTGTCTTTCTGTCTCTGTCTCTTTCTCTTTCTCTCTCTCTCTCTCTCTCTCTCT
>NC_058130.1:35894012-35914082 GCF_016433145.1 Gracilinanus agilis | reverse complement strand
CTCTCTCTCTCTCTCTCTCTCTCTCTCTCTCTCTCTCTCTCTCCCTCTCTCTCTCTCTTTTTCCAGAATCCTGGAAAGGGCATATAATGAAAAACCTTCAATCTATGGTATTAGGAAAGTGAAAGAAATGCCTCATTTTCAACTCCCCTGTACTATACTTGAAGGTAACATTCCACTCCTTATATTTCTGTGAAACAAAGGGATGTTCAACAAGAAAAAATAAATATTTGGCACCCTGCTGACTGAGTGACAAAGCCCCATCAGAGAAATAGTCAGTTTATCTCCTGGATCACCAGTTCAAAGCACCCAAAATTGAAAAGTGAATGATAATTAGCATTTAGGTAGCATTTTAAATTTGCAAAGCACTTTACAAGTATCTCCACCAAAATCCTAAGAGTTAAGTATGATTGTCAGCCCCATTTTACAGATGAAGAAACTGTGCTTAAGAATTTAAGTGGCTTGTACAAGTACACATAGCCGACCTCAAGTGCAGCACTCTGTTTAATATGTAATCTTGCTGCTTCCCATATAGAGAAAAAAATTGCTATATATTTTATTGTTGTTGATTTGTTTTCTCACTTGCCTAGGACTCCTTTTGTCTTCCTTTTCCCCATCTGAATGATTTACTGTCTGGCTAAGAACTATGCTTTCTATCCCCATCACTACCTCTTCCATATCTATAAATGTTTCCTATTCTCTAGGGTATATGGCTATACCATTTTGAGTCTTCTTCTTTAAGACTCTGATCTAGTTCATGCATCATTAATTTGCTCTGAAGACAAGTCATCTCTTGACCTGACCCTGTCCAGCTGGTTGACCTAAAGCTTCAGGGTTTCTTGCCAACATACATTAACTCTAACTAGGGATAGGTTGGATAGGGCAATGTCATTTCAAATACATATATACTTTCTAAAAAATTATTTATTTTTTAGAATATTTTCCCATGTTTCTATGATTCATTTTCTTTCCTTCCTCTCTACCCTCCCCCTCCCAGAGCCAAGAAGCAATTCCACTGGGTTGTACAAATGTTTTCACTTGATATCTATTTCCATATTATTCATTTTTGCTGCAGAGCAATTTTTTTAAAGCCTAGATGCCAGATCACATACCCACAGTTACATATGATAAGTGATGTCATCTTTTGCTTTTGCATTTCTACTCCCATTGTTCTTTCTCTCAATGTGGATAGCATTCTTTTATATAAGTCCTTTGGGAATGTCCTGGCTTGTTGCATTGCTACTAGTAGCAAGGTCTGTATTACATTAGATTTTTCCACAATGTTTTACTTTCTGTGTGCAACGGTCTTCAGGTTCTGCCCATTTCACTTTGCATCAGTTCACTGAGGTTCTCCAAGTTCATATGGAAAACCTCAAGATCATCAATCCTTATTTCATGATAATATTCCATCATCATCAGATACCACAATTTGTTCAGCCATTCCCCAATTGATGGACACCCCCATATTTTCCAATTTGTTGCCACCACAAATATTGTGACTATGAATATTTTTGTACAAGTCTTTTCCCTTATTATCTCTTCGGGGTATAAACCCAGCAGCGGTATTGCTGGACCAAAGGGTATGCATTCTTTTAAAGCCCTTTGCATATAATTCCAAATTGCCTTGCAGAATGGTTGGATTAATTCACAACTCCACCAGCAATGCATTAGTGTCCCAATTTTACCACATCTCTTCCAATATTTATTATCAAATACATATATTCTTATTTCAACTGAACATTTTTTTAGAGAGGGTCTCAAATACAAAGGTAGTATGAGAAATAAAAGCAAATATGACACTCTCCCTGTCATCTGTGGGCTTATAGGCTAATAGGCAAGGTATAGAATGGATATGAATCCCAAGAAGAACACCAAAGTTAAATGAGATGCACGAATACTTAATGAAAATATAGAGACTGGAGAAAGTGATTTCTAGAGAAGACTTCCTTTAGCACAGGGTTTTTTAACTTCTTTATGAGAGTAGGACCCCTTCAGCCATCTGGTGAAATCTATAGACCACTTCTCAGAAGAATATTTCTTAAATGCCTAAAATAAAATATATTGGGTTGCAGAGTAATCCAATTCTATTGAAATACTTATCTATATTGACATCCCTATCTATTTATGCATTTATATCTCTATATTTAAAGCTCATAGGCAATAGGTTAACCACAGTGTTCTGGTTAGCAAATGGTCTCTGCATTGGGTCTTCAAGGATAGGTGGGGAATTGGACAGGCAGAAGAGAAGATGATTTGTCTAGTAACCCAGGAAGAGGGCAATATGTGAAAAAAGACGCGGAGGTAGAAAATATGAGATGAGAAGTTTGGGGTGTCCTTTTTCACTTTGCATTAGGATATACCCCAAAAAAATACTATCAGAAAATGCTGAAAAGGGGACTGTGATGAAATTGGGGAGAGCACTGGCCCTGAGGCTAAGGAGTTGAGAATTAGTTAAGGAGGCAACTGAGAGCCATTGGAGGGATATGATTGTGGAGTTGACATGCTCAGAGGTGAATAAACTAAG
Organism: Gracilinanus agilis; assembly: GCF_016433145.1. Lineage (NCBI taxonomy): Eukaryota > Metazoa > Chordata > Mammalia > Didelphimorphia > Didelphidae > Gracilinanus > Gracilinanus agilis. Next base: position 35,911,561 of record NC_058130.1, on the reverse strand, counting down.
AGCAGAGGTGGTAGTCTATAAAGCAAATGGCATGGAATCAGAGGAGCTGAGTTCTAATCCCACTTTTGATGTTTACTATCATCATGGGCACCTCATTTGTAAAAATTGGGTGGAGGAGTCTGGACTAGACAACTACTAATCAGCCCTTCATAAATCCATGAACCAATAAGTAAAAATTAGTATTGGTGATGAATGAAGGACAGTGGGAGCCTGAAAAAAATCTCTGTAATCATTTGATGTTTGACCATAAAGATAACTCATATATATATATTAAATTGTAAGGCTTTTGAAGTCTATTTCATAAATTTTCTCCTTTGAACTATATAACAGTTCTGTGGGATAGATATGCCATGTATTACTATCTTTATATTGCCATGTGGTATAATGAATAGAGCCCTGGGCTTGGAGTCAGAAAGTTGACGTTCAGTTGTGTTTTAATTTTTCCCAACCCTTTATGACCCTATTTGGAGTTTTCTTGGGAAATACACTGGAGTGCTTTACCATTTCCTTCTCCAGCTTATTTTAAAGATGTGGAAACTGAGACAAACAGAGTTAAGTGACTTGCTCAGAACCACACAGCTAATATCTGAGGTCAGATTTGAATATACAAAGAAAAGTCTTCCTGAATCCAGGCCTGGCACTGCTTTTAGATAAATATGTATGCAAGAATGCTGAAAGCAGTGATTTCAGGCAATAGTGGTATTAGAATGCTTTCTTTTTCCTTTAAAACTTTTGTTGTCAGAATGAATCATGACCACCCCCCCACCCCCATACTAGTCAAGAGAAATGCTTTTTGAAATGTATTTTATTTTGGTAAGTGAATTTCTGTTTTGTTGACTTTTCTTTTTTGGAAAACCCAATTGATCTTTTATGCATTCTAGTTTAGCTGTTCAATTTGATAGTTGCTCCCATTCAATAGTGAAAAAGAATGTGGCACTTTAAATGGGTCAGGGAAAATTCTGATAATTATACTGTTATCTCTGCATGCTAGGAAAAAGGAGGAAAAACCATCTTATTTAGGCATTGTGGGAAAATGACAGTTTCCAAATAGAATAATTCAATCAAAAAATATCAGAGTGGTGAGGATATCTCTGGCATAGCAGAAGAAAAACCATTAGATTTTAAATCAGAGGCCTCTGGTTCAAATTCTAACTTTACTCCTGATTGCCTATGTGTCCTTGAGTAAGTCACTAGAGTATTCAGTTTCCTCATCTGGAAAATGATGGCATTAGATGAGATGAATTATCAAGTCCTTTCTAGCCCTGTCCATGTTTCTAGAAGCAGACAGTTATTAAACACTAATATGCCCAAAGGATTCTAACTTTCAGATTATCTAATCCATACTATACTTGTTTAAGAATATCCTCTGTGTGGGATGTGCTGGGAAGACTAGCACCTCTGATATAAGGGCTTGTTGAACCCTTTTCAGTGTTGTTCCTCCACTTTTGGAGTTAATATTTTTCTCACCTTTGGCTCCAAGAAGCTGTAGCATTCATTGATGGGCCACACTTTGGTAAAAATCCATCTTGGCACATAGGATCAACCATTGAGGGCAACTGAAAAACCTGAAACCCATCAGTAACTTGGAGGTGGAGTGCCTAGAGCTTGGTAAGACAACAAAGATGCCAAAGTCATCCATTGCATCATGGGCAAGACTCTTTTCTTGTCATTTGACTTGGATGACTTTGGAACAAAGAATGATGCTCATGACATTGTGCGACTCTGCCTCACTTATATCTAGTTATGAGCAAGACAAGACATGACCTTTCCATGTCATTGGTCCTCTTCAAAAACAAAAGATGAAGAACAACGTAATAGTCCATGTAGTTTCTGACAGATCTACAATGACAGGAAACTCCCTCTTGAGTTAGCTCTTTCTACTTTTGGAGAGCTCTAATTTTTAGGATGTTTTCCACATATCAAATCAAAATTTACCTTTCTGAAACTCCCACCAGTGTTCCTTGTTTTTCCTTCATTGAAGAAGTCATATTAGTCTGGATTCTTTTTTTCATCAATGTGCTGATATTCCTAACTTCCTCAGCAAAATTTAGCATTTTCTGCTGTGGTCCTATTTAACAATTTTATGGGTATGAGAGGGAATATCATGTGTTCTAATTTATATTTTTCTAATTAGTAGATATTAGAGCATTTTTATATGACTGCAGTTAGCTTGTATTCTTTGTCCCAAAAATTGAATGTTTATAACTTTAGACCATTCATCAATTGGTAAATGGCTCCTTTTCTTATAAATCTGAATTAGTTCTTTATATATCTTGGAAATGAGATATTTAAAAGATAAATTTATTGCGCATATTTTCCCAATTGTTTTCTTTTTAAGTTAAAGTGAATTGGATTTGTGCAAATAATTTAATTTTATGTAATCAGTATTATGTGGTCCTATCCCTTGCTTGTTCATGAACTTTTAGATAGATCTTATTTATAGGTAATTTTCCTATGTATCTCTTATGATGTGAATTTTTATATCTAAGTCATTTATCTATTTGAAAGTGATCTTGACATTAGGTATGAGGTATTGGTCTAAATCTAATTTCTTCCATACTTCTTTCCCAGAACATTTTGGCAAGTAATGGCTGCTTATTCCAGGAGCTGGGGTCTGTATTTATTGAATACCAGAGTATTAGATACATTTGCTTCTGTATGTTGTGTAGCTAATCTTTCCCACTGATTTATCTATTTTTTTAAAAGTGATATCAAATTGTTTTGAGAATTACTATTTTACAATGTAGTTCAAGACATGGCACTACTAACATCCTTTTTTCTTCACTTTTATTATTTCTGTTGGGATTTTTATTCATTTTGGTTTTTGCATTAATTTTATGATTTTTTTTCTAGTTTATGATTTTGGCCATTTGGTATAGTCAGTTAATAAATAAAAATTATGCCATTCAATTACCAAATTGATCTAAGCAAGGTTGTTATTTTGATCATATTCATTTGTCCTATTCAGAAGCAATTAATATTTTACCAATTATTTAGTTGTCTTTATTTTTGCAAACATTGGCTTACAGAAATTGAAAGAATGAACCTACAGTGCTTCTAGGTAGTAGAGAAGGACCTCATAATATAAGGAAAGAATTGTGATGAGAAAAAAAAGGAAAAGAAAAAAATCAAGCTTGAGAGGGAAGTTTGGAGGGACTGGCCTTGAGAGTTTTATTAAGAAGAATCTAGTCTTTTTTAGAAAACAGAACAAGTAAGGAGACAATGCAGGATGATGTTGTTTGATTTGATAAGATGCTCATAAAGGATAACTTTAATTTTCTCAGTGAAGTAGAAGAGGAAGATCACTCAGTGATCTTAAAATCTCCCATGGGCTCAATTATCTTTTATATGTAGATGATTCACAGATCTATAGCTTTAAAGTCTCATAAGAAAAAGTGCCGTAGACATCTTGAATTTGATATCTCATGAATACCATAAGCTCATCTTTTCCAAAACAAAAATAATGTTCTTTCCTCAAACCTTTTACTCTTGTAAACTTTCTAATATTTCCTCTTCAGATTAGGGAATAAAGAGGTGTTACAGTTGGCCTGTGAAGAAATTTAGGGAATAAGATGGAGTTAATCAGGAATTTCTATGAAACATTAAAGACTCAGTTTACCTTATGTGACATAAATCCATAGTGCTAATTACCAAATCTAGTGATATTCAGAAAAAAAGGAGAAACAGATAATGCAGGAGGTGGAAATTAGCATGATTTGGGTTTTGAGTTGTGATAGGATAAAAGAGCAAATAATTTAATGGTAGAATACAGTTGATAATTGAAATAGTTAACTATATGGGTAAGATGAAGAAAGGAGGAAAATTACACCAGAGCCTGAGAGAAATGGAATGAGACTTGGTAAGAACAAAGAATAGATTTAGAAGAAAAGATGCAAGGCGATTGTGATTGGAAATAGCTGTTTCAGAATTCTGGCATGGAGGTAGTAGACCAGTTTGAGGTGATGAAGAGTTTGGGTACTTAAACATCTATGAGTAGTTGAGATGCCATGAAAGTGTAGATTACAGAATTTGAAGGGGAGCATGAACTGGGGAGACAAGAATTTGAGAGATCATTGTGTATTTAAAAGACTCCAAGTATAAGTTCAGGAGTTAATATATAGAAGACATTTTCTGGACAAATATAATCTTCCCTCTGCCACACAAAAGCAAAACTATATAAATGAAGAGTTTCAATGGACAGAATTTGCTATTTCCATGGACAGAACATTTTATAGTAATAGAAACTGAGCATATGTACCTTAACATATTATTTTGGTACCAGTATTGTTCATTATGTTTCATGACAGTATTACTGCCAATTAGTATTGTCTTCATCTACAATTCCTTAATGATTCTCTCTTTACTTTCTGATTTTTTACCCTGCATTACTTCTAAAAGTCCTACAAAGTTACACTATTTTCCTTATAGCACAATAATATTCTATTTCAATTATACTGAATACTGCCGTTGACATGCTCTGACTACTATGTGATCCCTGGAAAGTCCCTTAATGTCTAGGTGGCTCTATGAAACATTGAGTAGCACCAAAGGTGCTGACCTACATAGGCTGAAGGAGTTACCTATACTAGTCCCTATCACTGTATCTACATCATATGCCACAATTTCTGTCATTCCACAATAACTGAGAATATAATTTGTTCCCAGCTTTCTGAAATTATAAATAGGACTGCTAAGCATATTTTTATACACATGCTAGATGTTGCTGTCAATAACCTTCTGGGCATAAACCCAATACTAGGATCACTGGGTCAAAGGGTATAAAGAATTTATTCTTTTTCCTTGCATAATTCCAAGTTCTTTCTGGAATGATTGGACCACTTCCCAGTTCCACCATCAGTGAATTAATGTGCTTGTCTTCCCACAGACCTTCCAAGTCTGCACTTGATTTTATTTTTTACATATGTGCTAATTTTACAGGTGTGAGGCTATACCTAGTTGTTTTGATGTGCACTTCTCTAATTATTAGGGATTTTTTGATAGTTTCTCAATCTGAATTTATTCTTTTGAAAATTACCTATATGCTGGAAAATAGCTTTTCAATTTAATGATTTGCATCTGTTCTCTATAGATTTTGGAGGCCAATGGAATGTAGGTTTCTTTTCCCAAAAATGTTTATTAATGTGTTTTGTTTTTATATCTTTTATATTTACTTGTCCCTAAGAGAAAGTCATCCCTTATAGCAATGATTTCAATGGCTGTGCCCCATCTGCTTCCACATTACCCCCTTCCCCCTCCTTACCACAGAGAGGGGAGAGAGGAACCACTCCCATTGAGCAGCTGGGCAGAGGGGTGATGATGAGAGGTGTGTATATATATAGAGAGAGTGTCCCCAGCACTCTGCTCCCCTCCAGCTTTGTGCCACACTGGGAGCTATGCTCCCCTCAAACCCAGCTCTTCTCATACCCCACCACAGGAATCACCTTCCCCACGGCCACAGCAGACTGCCTTCTGTGTCCTTACATAGCACGTGAGTCTCCCCCAACCCCTCCCTTACCCCAGACAGGGGAGGGAGGAAGTGCTCCCATTGGGCTGCTGGGCACAGGGGCTGGTGTAGTAAGGAATATCTTCAGGTACATGGAGAGGAGAAATGGAGGGGAACAGCTTTGTCCCAGTCCCTCTGACTTTATAGTAACAACGTCTAGCGGGCAATTATAAGTATGCCCACAGAGAGGGTTCTGTGTGTCCTTTTTGGCATGTGTGCCATAGGTTCACCCATCATGGCCTTATAGCAGTAAATGAAAGGGAAAACAGTTCTGTTAAACTAATTAGCTGATCTACCAAGTCCTACTTTCAATGTAGAGTTCTATTCCCATTTATTAAGGACAAATATTGCCTCATTTTGGTGTTTGTGTCCCCAATGCCTAGCACAGTGCAGTGCCTAGAATATAGAAGGCATTTCTTGAATGCTTAACTTAAATTAATTTGAATGTAAGGATTTGGTTATTTATTTTCATCCCCCTGCCCCATTGGATATCCCTCAAGAATTTGTCATGGCTTCTCTTCTCTTTTCCTCTCTATTCTCTCACTCAGTGATCACATCATTTCACATGGGTTCAATTATCTTTTAAATGTAGATGATCCCCATATCAACATATCCAGCTTTAGTCTGGGCCCTCATATACAATGCTATAAACATCTTGAATTGAATGTCCCATACACATTTTAAACTCAGAATTTTGAACACAGAAATAATGATTTCTCCCTGAAATCCCCTGTTCTTCCGGATGTCCTTATGACTGTTGAGAACACCATGACTCAGTCACTCAGGCTTACAATGCCAAAGTCATCCTCCTCTCCTCACTGTTACTCAACATATCTTAGTATTGTTGTTCAGGCATGTCAGTTATTTTCTGACTCTGTGACCCCATTTGGGCTTTTCCTTGCAAAGAACCTGGAGTGGTTTAACATTTCTTCCTCCAAAAAATTTGTAGATGAGAAAACTAAGGCAAATGATATTAAGTGACTTGATCAACCTCACAAGTAGCTAGTATCTGAGGCCAAATTTGAATTCAGTTCTTTCTGACTCCCAGCCAGATGTTCGCTTTACTGTATTACCTAGCTTCCCATTCCTAAACCTTCTCCTTTCTACATTTGGAACAGTTTTTATACATTCACTTTTCCCTACTTACATAGCCACAACTCTAGTTCAATTAATGTACCTGTCCTAGCCCTAGATGATGAACACAGTAAAGGTTCCCTTTTACCTGGACTAATGGATGAAGGTCAAGTTTGAGTAAGATGACATTACACTGAAAGTATTCAAAGATGGCCTGAGAAAAGTCACTGTGGACCTTGTGTAAAGTAGAAAACCATTCCGATTCTGGCAAATGAAATGTAAGAGAGGAGATGGAATTTCAATCCCCTTAAAGGGAGGGGATCTGCCTCCTCTCTTCCAACTCCCTTTACTAGAATATCACCTTATGAGATTTGGAGGATTTGTTTTTCTCATTGGCATTCCAGCAGAGTCCTGGAATCACCAATGATTGGTGGATATTGTCTGTGTTGAAAGCATAGATTCACTAAATATGTTGAAGAAAGGTAGTTTTAAGAGTCTTTAAGAAGTCCGGCAAAAAGCCATATCATGTCTAAAGGGAACAGCTGAGAACTCCATTGAAAACATTTCCGTGAGCTGTGTTATCTATGTGTTTTACCATATGGGTCCATGGTTTCGTGTGCTCTATGCTTGAGGTCACTTTCCCCGGGATTATGTTATATACTTGTGGGAAACTGTATCAGTGACTTTTTTTCCCCACCAACCTGTTTTAAAACCAATTAATTCTGGCTGACTAATTGTTGTTAACAGATAGGTTTTTTTTAAACCCTTAACTTCTATGTATTGGTTCATAAGTGTAAGAGTGGTAAGGGTGGGCAATGGGGGTCAAGTGACTTGCCCAGGGTCACACAGCTGGGAAGTGTCTGAGGTTGGTTTTGAACCCAGGACCTCGCGTCTCTAGGCCTGACTCTTAATCCACTGAGCTACCCAGCTGCCCCCTAACAAATAGTTTTTGAGGAAAAGATGAGAGGAGGCCTTGTAAGTTTTAAATTTATACTCCAGTTCCCTCAGTGTATCCTAGAACCATGAGTAGGGAAGTAGCCAGTAGTGCCTGAGACCTACAAACTGCCAGGTGGAGTAAAGACTAGGACCAGAACATATACAGCACTGACATGATGTCTTCCCATTACGATCTCAATTCCTCTGGGGCAGGAATTTTTGGTTTGGTTTTGTTTTTCTTTATTTCTTCAATATTTAGCCAACATATAGTGAGGGCTCCTGATTGAATAGTGATCATTATTTGATTTAATTAGATAAATTTACAGTCTTCTATTTTTCCCTTCATGTGCTAAACCTATTGTTTTTGTTTACATTGTAAAGGAAATTTAATAGGCAGCACAAGCCAAATAGAAACAGATAGTTGGCTCCCAAGACGTGATGTGTGAAAGTTAGTGAGCAGAGAAAAGATTTGATAAATTGAGGCAAGAGCAGATTTTACTCTTTTCTTCTGTGTTTGCTGCTGACTGGACTTGCCTTAATAGCATGGCTAGAGGGTCCTTAATAGCAGCCACAAGCTAAATGGAGCAATAAGGAAAGTACCTTTTATATCTCTCTTCTATTTTTCCATCTTTTCCCTTCTACTACTTTTGATTAATAAAATTATTAATTTACGACAGTCTCATAATTTTTACTCTTACAACATGAAAGCTTTAAATAACTATATGACTAAAATTTCTTGCTTCATCTTTTTAATACATTCTTTCTCTTAACAGATTAAAAATTGTTCCAATATCCTTATTCATGAGAGATATAATCTATTCCTCTCTAACTTTTTACATGTTGACTTTTAATATTTATATCATTTGTTCACTTGGTATTTATTGTGGAATATGGTATAAGATGATGATGTGTTTCCTTCCAAACTGCTATCAACTTTTTCTAGTAATTCTGTTCAATTTGAACAAATTGATGTCATTTATTTACCTTGAGTAGTTTCTCAGTCACCAAATACTTATGAAATGCCTAATCTTTTCCAAGCATAGTGCTAAATACTTGGGAAACACACATAAACAAAAAAAAGACAAACAAGCAAACAAACGAAAAATGATCTTTGGTCTCAAGGAATGACATTCTAATGGGGAAAATAATATATTAATAAGGGTGTACAGAAAATAATCTTAAAGAAAAGACATCATCAGTTGGGAGAGGGGAGAATTAGGAAAGAACTGCAGGACATCAATTTAGATTGATATTGAAGAAATTAGGAGGGAGAATTGAAGAATAAGAGTATTCTAAGTCTGGGAGACAAATTAAACTTTTATTAAAATATTTTTATATAATCACACCATTGTTCTATATTCATATTCCCATTCAATAGCAAGCAATTTTTATAGTAAATAATTCATGGTGTATTTTGTTATCTGATAAAATTAACTCAAAAATTGTTTTTTTTCCATTTTTCTCTTTATGCTCTTGATCTTTTATAAGTCTATGGTAATTTTATTACTTTGGATAATTATATAAAAATCTTTCTTATGTAATTTGATTAGTAAAAATTGGATAATCTTTAGCTTAATTTGGCTAGCACCATAATTTTAACTATATTGACATGTCCCAACCATGAACATTTATTATCTGTTCACTTGTTTAGGTCCTTCTTTATTTCAGTGAAAATTATTTCATATTTCTACATAAGTTGAATGTATGTGTAAAATTTAGTAGGCTAACTTTCAAATACGTAAGATATTTTCTTTCATCATTTTAAATTAGATTTTTCTTTTTCTCTCTTCCCAATAATTTGATTCTAAGAGAATCATTTCCAACTCTTTCCACATTATCTTCCCTCTTCCAGCTAGTTCATCTTCATTTGTTAAACTAATCCCTCAGCTTCCATATCTCTATTCTCTCAATGATCCTCAAGTTGGAGCTGTTGAGGATGTTTTAATCTTTTCTTTTTTGTAGCAAATAAACACTCAGTCATTCATTTATTTAATACATTGTGCATTTTCCTTGTTATTTTCATTTCTTGGTGAATCAAAGGCACTTTAAAACTGTTTTAAAGATAGTTTACTAAAGGTTTGTGATATTGCTAGAATTCCATAATTTTTTTCAGATAGAAATATGTACAAATATTCAGGTATGCTATTTAGATTTAAACAATTTTATCTCCTTTTTGGTATTTTCCAGTCTTTTGGTCTTGTTAGTGAATAATTCTATACCATGCAAGTAAATGTTTTGTTTTGTTTGATTTGGTTTGGTGTGTCTGTTTATGATATGCACATATATGTACATATCCACATATATTCAAACACACATAATTATACATATACAACATATTTCTTCCAGTATAATTAAAGGTTTGGAACTTCATGGTTATAGTGCTGGTTGAGGAAAATGACATATTAGCTGGTATCCAAATGTCTTCCTTTTTTTTTGACCTTACACATCTATTCAATTGTCAGTCACAATTGATTCTACTTCCACATCTTTGGAGCTCCCTCTGCAACCTTTTCCATCTATATTGCTACCCACCCTATTCCAAAGTACATCAATCATTAAAACTCAGATAAAAAAGATTGTATTGCTTATCTCAAATGGACTATTTATAGCCAATTAATTGGTCTCATTGCCTCCAGTTTCTTTCTTCTTTATTCTTAACATAGTTGCCAAAACAATATTTTTAATGAGCTGACCTATATATAAATATGTAATTCTCCTGCTCAAAAAATGTTTTTCAAAAAATTTCTGTTGCCCATAGGATAAAATAAATGTCCACACATTCTGGCATTTAAAGCCCTCTACAATCTGTTTCCAAGCTACCTTTTAAACTTTATTTAATACTAAGCTTTTTTAGAAATTCAATGTTCTAGCCAAACTGCATCACTGGATGCTTTCTGATCTATTCTCCTCTCTCCATATCTGTACTTTGTTTAGATTGTCCCTCATGTTTGGAACAAATTTCCTCCACATCTTTCTATTGAAACTTCACCTCTTTCAGGTGCTACCACCTCCAAAAAGTTTTCTTGAATTGCCTAGCTCAAAGCTACTTTACTTCTCTCCAAAACACTTTCTCTTTGGATCTCTCCATCACTCCAATTATATTCTATTTTTATTTTATATGATTGCAGACATACAGTAACCTCCTCATTAGATTACACATTCCTAAAGGACCAAGAATGAATCTTTACAAATTTAAGCATAAAAAATAAGATAAGGAAACTGAGATATTGTGGGTAAAAACAACTTGATTATCATCACACAGTTCACAAGTGAAAGGGTAGGATTCAAATCAAGGTTCTCTAAATCTGGAATTCATTAAAAAAATCTTTTTTCCTGAAAGAAAGAATGAATAAGTAAATGAAAAGGAACTACAGAAAAAAATACATGGCCTAATTTACCTTGTTTTTATACATAATTCCTTCCATTTCATCTCACCTGATTATTAAAGGCATTGTAGGTGTCATTGAATAGGGCCTTTCTAGCAATTCTAAATTTTACTTCAAGAGTTATAAAACTGTGCTTACATTTGACCTAGGAATACCTCTATTAGGTTTATTTCCTAAGGTGATCAAGGAAAAAGGAAAATAAATTATTCGTTCAAAATATTTATAGCAACTCTTTTTTGTGGTGGCAAAGAACTGGAAACCGAAGTGATGTCTGTCAATTGGGGAATGACTAAACAATTTGTGGCTTACGATTGTAATGTAATACTACTGTGTCATAAGAAATGACAAACTAGATGATCAGTAGAAAGACATATGAAGTGATTCAAAGTGAAGTGAGCAGAAACAGGAGAATATTGTACATAGTAATAACAAAAATGTATGATGACCAACTGTGAATGACAACTATTATCAACAAGGCAAGGATCCAGGACAACTTTAAGGGACTCATGATGAAAAGAAGAATATCCACCACCATAGAAAGAACATAGAACCATCTCTCACCATCCCCCTCTAGCTGACACACAATTCTACTAGGTTTTACAAGTATCATTGATTAAGATCTAATTCCATATTATTAACAGTTGGACTACAGTTATCATTTAGTGTCTACATCACCAATAATATCCCCATCAGCCCATGTGTTCAAGCTTCTATGTTTCTACTCCCAAAGTTCTTCCTCTGAATGTGCCTAGTTTTCTTTCTCATAAGTCCCTCAGCCTTGCTCTGGATATTTGCATTGCTGCTAGTAGAGAAGTACATTATATTCGATTGTACCACAGTGTATCAGTCTCTGTGTACAATGTTCTCCTGGATCTGCTCCTTTCATTCTGCATCAATTTCTGGAGGTCATTCAAGTTCACATGGAATTCTTACAGTTCATTATTCCTTTGAGCACAATAGTATTCCATCACCAAGAGATACCATGATTATTCAGCCATTCCTCAATCAATATAAACCTAACAGCCATATGGCCAGATCAAAAGGCAGATAGTCTTTTAAAACCCTTTTGGCAGAGTTCCAAATTGCCATCCAGCGTAGTTGGATCAATTTACAACTCCACTAGCAATGCATTAATGTCCAAATTTTGCCACTTCCTCTCCAACATTCACCACTTTCCTTTGCTGTCATGTTAGCTAATCTGCTAGGTGTGAGGTGGTACCTCAGAGTTGTTTTGATTTGCATTTCTCTAATTATTAGAGATTTAGAACACTTTTTCATGTGTTTATTGATAGTTTTGATTTCTTTTTGTGAAAATTGTCTATTCATGTCCCTTGTCCATTTATCAATTGGGGAATGACTTGATTTTATGTTCAATTGATTTAGCTCTTTATATATTTGAGTAATTAGACCTTAGTCCAAATTTTTTTTAAAGATTTTTTTCCCAATTTCGTGTTTCCCTTCTAATTTTGGTAGCATTGGTTTTGTTTGTACAAAACCTTTTTAATTTAATGTAATCAAAATTATTTATTTGACATTTTGTAATTTTTTCTAACTCTTGCTTGGTTTTTTTTTAAACCCTTACCTTCCATCTTGGAGTCAATACTGTGTATTGGTTCCAAGGCAGAAGAGTGGTAAGGGTAGGCATTGGGGTCAAGTGACTTGCTCAGGGTCATGCAGCTGGGAAGTGTCTGAGGCCAGATTGGAACCTAGGACCTCCAATTTCTAGGCCTGACTCTCAATCAGCTGAGCTACTCAGCTGTCCCTCTTGCTTGGTTTTAAAATCTTTCCTTTCCCAGAGATCTGACAAGTATGGTAGTCTGTACTCTCCTAATTTACTTATAGTTTCCTTATTTATATTCAAGTCATTCACCCATTCTGAATTTATCTTGGTATAGAGTGTGAGATTTTGATATAGACCAAATTTCTCCAATATTGTTTTCTAATTTTGCCAGCATTTTTTGTCAAATAGTGAGTTTTTGTCCCAAAAGTTGGGTTTTGGGGGCAGCTGGGTAGCTCAGTGGATTGAGAGTCAGGCCTAGAGATGGGAGGTCCTAGGTTCAAAACCGGCCTCAGACACTTCTCAGCTGTGGCCCTGGGCAGGCCCCTTGACCCCCATTGCCCACCCTTACCACTCTTCTACCTATGAGCCAATACACAGAAGTTAAGGGTTTAAAAAAATCAGCAGAGATAGGTAGGAGTCCTTCTTTGCTTATTATGTCAAATAATTGGTATAGTATAGGGATTAGTTGTTCTTTGAATGTTTAATAGAATTAACCTGTGTCTCCATCGGGCCCTGGGTTTTTTTCTTAGGGAGTTTCTTTGATGGCTTGTTCATTTTCTGTTTTTTATATTGGATTATTTTAGTATTCTATTTCCTCTGCTGTTAATCGAGGCAATAGTTTTTTAAAGATTGCCTTAATTTTCTCTTCATTAGAGTTGAGGTCTCCCTTTTCATCTTTGATACCGATAATTTGGTTTTCTTCTTTCCTTTTTTAAATTAGATTGACCAGTACTTTATCAATTTTATTTCTTTTTCAAAGTACCAGCTTCTAGTCTTATTTTTTTAATTAAATAGTTATTTTACTTTAATTTTATTAATTTCTCCTTTAATTTTATAATCTCTAATTTAGTTTTTAACTAGGCATTTTTAATTTGTTGTCTTTTTTTAAATTTACATTCCCAGTTTATTTATCTTTTCCTTCCCTAATTTATTAATATATTCACTCAAGGACATAAATTTCCCCTGGTGTATTTGGGATGCTGTAAGATGACACTCCCTATGTACTGCGTTAGCTGCTTCCCACAGATTTTGGTAGGATGTTTCATCATTGTCATTTTCTTCAATAAAATTGTTCATTGTTTCTATGATTTGTTCTTTAACTAACTGATTTTGGAGAATAATATTATTTAATTTCCAATTAATTTTTGATTTGACTGTCCATGTGCCCTTACTAATTATTATTTTCATTGCACTACGATCTAAAAAGGTTACATTTATTATTTCTACTCTTTTGCATTTGTTTGCCATGTTTCTATGCCCTAGTACATGGTGAATCTTTGTGAATTTTCCATGTGCAGCTGAAAAGAAGGTGTATTCCTTTTTGTCCCTATTTATTTTTCTCCACATATCTATTAACTCTAATTTTTCTAGGATTTCATTCACCTCTCATATCTTTCTTATTTATTTTTTGGTTTGACTTATCTAGATCTGATAGAGGAAGATTTAGGTCTCCCACTAGTATAGATTTACTATCTATTTCCTCCTTGAGCTCTGCCAGTTTCTCCTTTAGAAATTTGGATGCTATACCATTTGGTGCATACATGCAGAGTGCTATTATTTCCTCATTGTCTATACTGCCTTTTATCAGTATGTAATTACCTTCCCTGTCTCTTTTAATCAGATGTATTTTTACTTTGGCTTTATCAGAAATCATGATTGCAACTCCTGCCTTCTTTTTTCTCAGTTGAAGCCCAATAGATTTTGCTCCAGCCTTTTATTTTTACTCTATGTATGTCTACCTGCCTCATGTGTGTTTCTTTTATTTTTTAATTTTTTTTTTATTAAAACCCTTACCTTCCATCTTGGAGTTAATATTGTGTATTGGCTCCAAGGCAGAAGAGCGGTAAGGGTAGGCAATGGCGGTCAAGTGACTTGCCCAGGGTCACACGGCTGGGAAGTGTCTGAGGCCAGATTTGAATCTAGGACCTTCCGTCTCTAGGCCTAGCTCTCAATCCACCAAGCTACCCAGCTGCCCCCATGTGTGTTTCTTTTAGACAATATATGGTAGGATTTTGTTTTCTAATCTACTCTGCTATTTGCTTCTGTTTTATGGGCAAGTTCATCCCATTCACATTCAGAGTTATAATTATCAGCTGTGTATTCCCCAACATTTTGATATCCTCTCCTAGTTCTGCTCCTTCTTCTTATGCTATTTCCTTTTAAATCAGTGATTTATTTTAAATCAGTCTCCCTCTTCCCCAGAGAGGGATTTTTAAAATCAAATTCATATCAAGAAATAGGAGGGCACAGTTGTGGGGATAAGGAAGGAATTTAAGGAAAGATAGAAAAAATAAGAATTAATATGTATGGCAGAAGGAACAATGGAGGGACCTTTGGAAAGAAGGGCCAATTTAGAAGTAGGAGGACAAAGGGATAAGAGAAGATTTTTGGAATGGGTTTGAATTGGAGAGGTATTGGTCAAAGTAAATTGGGAATCTGAGGAGGGATACAGTAGAAAATGAAGGGAAAGGGGACAATCAGTGAGAAGGAACAGAATAGATGGACATTTGTGACTAGTCCCTATGACATTTAATGCAATGGAATGAATTCACATATTGGAAGAAAATGGATAACAGAAAGGATTTTTAAAAAAGTATGATGTGACAATATGTTGTTTATAAGAAACACTGAAAATGAGAGACAAACATAGAGTGAAGGTTAGGATGTGGAACAGAATATTCTAAGTCTCACCTGATACAGAGATGACAGGGGCAGCAGTCATGATCTCTGACAGAGTTGTGACTAAAATGAATATAATTAAAAGGGATGAACAGGCTAACATTATTTTGAGGGGGTTACTATAGATAATGAAGCATTATTAATAATGTAATTGTATGAAATGTTATAGCACCCAAATTTTTAAAGGAAAAACTAAAAGAGATACAAATCAAAAAAGGAAAAAATAATAATAGCAGAGGGCTTTAGATTTCTCTCCCCCAAAACTAGAGATAAATCTAACCAAAAAAGTAAGTAACAAAGGAGTTAAGGAGATAAAAAGAATGTTATATAAGTTAAATAAGATAGATATCTGGAGAGTTCCTCATACCTGCATGAGGTTAGTGGTACACCTAAACCTGAGTATACACATAATCCAAACATAATTTCTAGTGGAACAGCAATGGTTTACAAGAGCACAAATACTATGTAAAAGTCTAAATTTAACATTCATCATATGATAGATGTAAGCATGCATCCTTGAGGAGTCATGGCATTGGAACAAAAGTTTCATTGAGCATGATAAAGATGGAAAGACTTTTTTAGTAAAGAGTATGATCTTGGCAACAGATTGCGTCTGCTACCTAAGGACCAATCTAGCCAAATATGTCCCTGATAATGTATCTTAACTGAAAAACAGAAGGGTTAAAGTGAACAAATTAAATGATAATAGGAACATGGAGAAACAGGTCTAATATTCCACTTCTAGAGCAGGTGTGAATTTTTAATTTTTTTAGAAAACAA
Source organism: Gracilinanus agilis (assembly GCF_016433145.1). NCBI lineage: Eukaryota > Metazoa > Chordata > Mammalia > Didelphimorphia > Didelphidae > Gracilinanus > Gracilinanus agilis. Next base: position 35,895,423 of record NC_058130.1, on the reverse strand, counting down.
GATGGAAATATGCAAATTAAGAGTTGTAAAACTGTTCTTGCTCACTGACCTAGGGATTCAATTAATAGTTTTAGGCCTTAAAGGCATTATTGAGGGGGTAAAAAGCTGTGTATGTAAGAAACTATCCATGGAAGCTTTGTTAAGACAAAATAACTGGAGATAACAGAAATGAAATCGTTGAGAGATATGGATGAATTGATTGTGATATTTGAATGTAATGGAGTATAGCATGTTATTAGAAATTATATATATATATATATATATATATAATAAATATAAGTGAAATAAGAAAAATATGTGAAGAAATGAAAAGAGAATAAGAATAATACAAACCATGATTATATTTTTAAAAAGCTACAAAATCAAGAGAAAAAATGTTCCAAGTAAAACAAATCCAAAAGAAACTAAAAAGATGTTTATATTAGCACACATATATAATTTTTATATTTTAAACAAATTGTAAACAATCTGGAGTTTGTGGCTTTGCACATTTTTTATGAATTTGATTAGTTAAAAGTTTCTTCTTGGTGGTTGTGGTTGTTAAGTATATAATAAAAATTAATTAAGAAGGAACAAAATAAAAAGAAACAAAATAAAAAGAAATCATTCTTTACTTTATTTCCTTCATTAATTTTTCTCCATTATAAGCTTACTGTCTTGTTTCATAACCTAAAAAACACTGCTTCTTGTAGAAAATGCAAGCTTGGCATTTCAAGCCCTTCACAGTCCCATTCTAGACCTTTCATATTATTTCTTTTCACATACACTAGGAGAATTCTATTTCTTTCCACTTTACAAAGACTATCCCCCCATATCTGAAATGCATTCCCTTATCACTTATGACCTTAAAATAATTTTCTTCCTCCATTCACATTTTGTACCAATGTCAATGGAAGGTCTTTCTTGATATTCCTCATTATTAGTGCTTCCTCCCACCTCAAACTATCTTGGATTGAATTATCCACCTAACCACTGTAGCTTCCCTAAAGGATTTATACTCCTTGAGACCTAAGGATTATTTGATTTTTGTCTCTGTAACACTAGCACCTAACTCAGTTCTACACATATATAAGTGGCTTATCAATACTTGTTGATTCAATTGAATTGAATCCAGGAGAGAGACTTTAAGAATGAAGAAGAAAAATTCTTTAGTTATGTGTGCTAAAACAATACTACATTTCTCACTGTTTATTTGTTAGTTGGAATTTACACAAATTATTTACATTATTTGTAATAGTACATTATGTATACTAATATAGATGATATGATTTTCACTTAATATTTTTGATAGTAATTTCTACCTAGAAACCATAGATTTGTAATGACACCATCACCTAATAACTTTAGACCTATTTTTCATGATGATTAATGAGTCACAGTTCATTTTTTAATTTAGTAGTACTCAATAGAA
>NC_058130.1:35875391-35891521 GCF_016433145.1 Gracilinanus agilis | reverse complement strand
ACTTCACCTAGTTGCCTGATGAACCTTTCTATATATTTCAGGAGAGATTGAGGGAATAAAGGTATATAGCAGGGTTCATAATTAACCATTTGTTGCTCTAGCATGTTGATGTCTGAGAGTGAATGCAACTAAGAATTGGTTGAATTGGTGTTTATTGTGTGCCAAAAGATAATTAAGAGGTAGTGTATTACAAAATACAACACTTTTCCTGTTTTTATATTCAGCACATCTAAATAAGAAAAATGCCAACCATTTCTAGTTTTGTTATATTTTATAGAGTAGAGTTTAACCTTCTTGAGGATAACATTTTGTCATTTTGTCATTATATCCCCAGCTCCTAACACAGTGTCTTGAAGCATGGTACCCAATTAAGTGTTTCTTGAATCTGAAATATAAGATGAGAGAATTTTATCCCTCTGGAACTTTTCCTGTCACCTTATTCTTTTGGGTGATATATTCAGTGCCAACTCAATAATCAAGGAGTAGTATTACTTGTAATAAAAACAATAACAAAATAAGAGTAATATTTTATTGTCTATTTTTTGAGCATTTTTTTGGTGATGCAGAGGATAAAGTGGCAGTCTTAGATTCAGGAATATCTGTGTGCAAATCTTGTCTCAGAATCTTCATAGCGATGTGACATAGATAAGTTGCTGATCTCCAGTGGTGAATGAAGCTTTCAGAGAGTTTTTTATATGGATGAAATCACATATTCAGACCTGGTTGGGTTGGGTGACCCCCTCTTCATAGTATTAAGGCCAATTGACAAGTAAGTCAACAGTGTTCTTGGTGTTCTACAATACAGGAATCCATCCCTCTTATCTTTCCTTTTTTCTTTTCTTCCTTCAAGGTCTCAGGGTCCCAGGCCCAGTGCTCCTCCAGGTCCAAGTAAGGAACAAGGTATTGTCTATTTTTTTTAACAAATACTCTTTGGTTCTTTCTTCAAAATAGAAAATTCCTTCAACAAATAATTGACTGTAGAAAGCTGCATCCTGGCATTAAATAGTTGGAAAAGTTTTAGACTTAAGTTTTAGAGCACCATTTTCATCCTGGGGAAATCAATATCACTCAATCATGCCTCTGAAGATAAAGCTTAATGTTTGTACAAACCTATGATATGATAATTGTCAGAAACATAGTTTCTAAACATTATAGTAATGTTACTATTTGGATAAAATAATCTAAACAGACAATATTGAAGGCTTAATATAAATTATCTTTGAGCAAATCTGATCTTCTTATTCAGATTATGGTATTCTCATGATCCTATCATATTTGTAAGTATCACTAGATGAAATTCTTTCAGCCTATGAACAGGACAGAACCTTCAAGGATGTATGCTAGAAAGAATATACATATATTCTTTGGAGATATATATATATATATATATATATAGTTGAATGATAATGATAATGAATTATAGTTTTCCACTTTTTATTTTTGTTTTGCCATTCATGTTGCTTAAAACCTTTGTTTTTTACAAAGGGATTCTCTTTTAAGAAAATGTTTTTACTTGTAATATTATAATTCTGTTAATACTTCATATTATAAATCTTCTTTAGTTATTGTCATTAAGATTTTTTAAGTTTAGCAAAAGGAATCTAAAATATACAAATTAACTTCATAAAATAAAAAAATTAATGATCTGAATAGAATTTTTAGAAATATGGTTGATTGGGAAAATATTTCCATAGAATGCCATGGACAAAAGTCCACTATTAAAAATATATGAAGAATTGACATCAGTTTGTTACATAATTGAATCATGCCTTGATTGATAAGTAGTCAATGAATTTGAACAAATCATTTCAAAAGAAGGCAAGTTATGTTCACAAGCATTTTTTTGGCTCCTACTGTGGGCCAGCAACTATACTTAATGCTGAGTAAGATCATTTGCAAATCATAATTTCCCACATCAAAGCAAGCTATAAATCACTATTAATAAGAGAAGAAAATGAAAATATTTCTGAGATTTGACTCTGTGATTGGGTTCCTTTTTGCAGGATTCTTCCATCTCTTTCCACTCTCTCCAACTTGAGTTCAGCTAATTTTTTTCCCACAAAACATGACATTGATGTCCCTGGGATTTGATTGACCCAGGAGGCTAAGATTGAAGCTGCCCTTCCCTTGATGTAGCTTCTCAATAGTCTCTGGCTTTATTGATGTGGCTTCCTGGTCACCTAAGGGCATGATTCATGTGCAGTTGGGGCCCTTCAGACTTGGCAGATATCCCAAGACCACAATGAGTCACTAAGCCATAGACTCTTGACAAGACAAGTTTCTATATGGAAATGAGGTGTGTGTGGCAGCAGGGATGGGGTGGGGGAATGGTTGTGGGGGAGAATAGACATCTCCTCACAGACTATACTAGAGTGTATCTTTGTTGAAAATCTTTTCTATGCTATAGCCAAGTGAATTTTATTTTATTAACTGCTATTATTTCTGTAATTAATTGTCGAATGGTCAATGAGTGCCATAGCTTCATCTGTAACATCTTAATGCTATCAAAGTTAGCAAAAATGAGAAAAGATGTACAAGCAATGTTGGAAGAAGTGTGGAGAGGCTGGCACACTGCAGCCCACTTGATGAAGCTGTGAAGTAGTCAAAGATGTGTGTATATCAACGGTCAAAGACAAAGATGCAACAAATGCAAAGGTAGGTGAGAAAGCTGATGGAACAATGGATGGAACTTTGGGTCTGGGGTCAGGAAGACCCGAGTTCATAATCTAAAATCAGAAATATATTATCTGTTAGTCTGGACAAGCAACTTAAGTTGTGTTTGCCTCAGTTCCTTCAATTGTAAAATGGGGCTGATAATAGCATCTAGCTACCAGGGTTGTTGTGAGAATCAAATGAAATGACATTTTTTAAAAATGCTGGTGCACCTTGTATTTACTTTAAAAAGCTGATTCTCCTTTTCATAGATCAAATGATTTGTAATGGAACACTGTGGTGGGAAAAAACTGGAAATATCCATTTCCTGGAAAATGTCTGACCAACCCAATGATACATGAATAAACTAGAAGATTATTGTGTAGTCGGAAAGGAGATTCAGTGGCAACATATAGTGGATAACTGGGTTGAATTATTCCCTCTAGCACAATCTGGTTGTTTAAGTTCAGGTAAATCAGTTTATAGCAGTGATTTAAGGAATTTTACAAATTTATAAGATACAAGATAGGTGAAAGACTACATTGGTGGAGTTTTCTGATTGGATGTGCTCTATTCTAATGAAATCAATAGAAAATAAATCAGTATTAAGGAGTTGTGACATTTTGGTAGAGGAGAGAAGGAGTTCACATCCATGAAATGATGAGTTTAGGTACTACCAAACCCTAATAAAGGTAGAAAAAAATTTAAAAAATACATAGAAATAGAATACAAAATAAACATGATGAATTCAGAGAACTATGAGAACAGAACAAGCACAGAAGAAAGAACAATAGGCACACTAAGTACAATGATGTATGTGAAAGGACAGGGACTAGGCTTGTGATTTCTTTGTTACCAGCAGTTCTTGGGTGAAGAAACTCCCATTTTCAATGCAGTTCAGAACCAACCCTGAATCTTCCAGATTTAGAGTAGAATAGGCAAGAGCTGTCAAACTTAAACAAAAACAGGGGTCACTTAATTGCACACATGGTTTCCTGTGGATAACTTTTTAATTCAGCCTTGTTTTTTTAAACTCATTTTCTAAGACAGAAGTGTGAGGGCTAGGCAAACAGGGTTAAGTGACTTGCCTAGGGTCACACAGTTAATTCCTGAGGTCAGCTTTTAATTTAGGAAGAGTCTTCCTGATTAGGCTAGACAGTCCACCCACTGTGCCACCAGCTGCCATATATTAGGCAAAAATAAATGCTTATTTCTTTCCTACCATCTACCTGTCAGCATTTAAAAAATGTATAACGCTTACCTTCTGTCTTAGAATTAATATTAGTATGGATTCCAAGGTAGAAGAGTGGTAAAGGCTAGGCAATTGGGATTAAATGACTTGCCCAGGGTCACACAGCTAGAAAGTGTCTGAAGCCACATTTGAACTCAAATCCTTCTGACTCTAATCCAGCACTCTATCTACTATGCCTTAACTGAGTTTTAAAAAAATAATATTATCTATGTTTTATTGCATTTCCATTTATTTATTTATTTTTAAGTTTATTTTACTTTTTCTCATAATTAATTTTTATTTTTTACAGATTATATGTTAATACAATTTTTAAAGTCTTCATTTTCTTATATTTTGGAATCCATGTTCTCTCTCACCTCTACACCTCTTCCTTCCCCAAGAAGGCAGATAAAATGATATAGGTTGTATATTTATTATCATACAACACATATTTCCAAGTTTGTCACATTTACATTTTAAAAAACGTATTTCCCAATTATATTTTCATCTGGTATGAGCTTGGAGGTGTCATTGGCCACATGCAGGCACACACAGGCTGTGTGGGTCATGTGTTAACACTCTTCGCCTAGAGTGTTGTGAATTTAAATGACCTCCCAAGAGCCACACAGTCAGTCTATATGTCAGAGGCAGGACCTGAACCCATGTTCTGATTTTGAGGCCAGCTTCCCATCTATTACATCTCACTCCCTCTTCACTTAAACATTCAAATCACAAAAATGCAAATGAAAAAGATTATTAAAACCATGTTGGCTAGCAAGGTTAAAAGCCAAGGATGGTCCCTGAGAAGAATTAATGAAATCTTGGGCAGGTAGATGCCCATTGGTGGATGGAGAACCAGGTCTAGAAAAGGGAAGTTATGGGTTCAAATCTGACCTAAGAAACTTCCTAGCTGTGGATGCTGGGAAAGTCACTTAACCTCCATTGCCTAGCATTTAACTGCTCTTCTTTCTTGGAATTGTTACACACTATTGATTCTGAGATGGAAGGTAGGGTTTAAAAAAGAAGAATTAAATAAAAAACAAATTAGAAAAAATTAGAAAAAATAAATTTTATTGTCATCTGAGAGACATTGGCAATGAGCAAATAAATACATAAAAATAATAAAAAAGAAGAATTAATAAAGTATATAGCAGAGAGGAGGCAACTACAAAAGTAGGATGTTACACATTTGTAATGGATGCTTTAATTTAATTATTTTTTCTTTCTCACAAAGTATAGTTTCAATATGAAATGGAAGCAGAATGAAAATGATTGTGGTTTTAAAAACAAACAGCATCAATAAAGCCCATTAAAAAGCAGATTTAAGAAGCAGAGATGGCATAGGATGAAGGGCTTTAAAATTTCTTTTTTAATTTCTTAGGAATTTCAGCTAGATTTGGTATGTTCATGATATCTTAAGAGTGATCCAACTGACAATAAAAACATTCCATGGTGTATCATTATTTCTCATTGTTCTGGTCTTTCTGTAGTTTGCAATGAATAGGATCATTAGAGAATAAAGGTACTTTTGAGGTCATTTAATCCAAACTGTCTCCATTCCATTTTGCAAATAAGGAAACTGAGGTTTAGAGGACTTAAATGACTTATCCAGGATCACATAGCTAGTAAATGTTGAGGCAGGATTTGAATCCTGCTCTTTGATTCCAAGTCCTGAAACCCATTGCTGTCATAATGGAGTTGTAGTAGCAATGGAGTGGCAAGAAGGCTACAAAGCAGTACATTTTTTGATATATTTTAAAGTTATCTTTACATTGAAGGAATGTTTAATAAAAAAAGCAAGTTTCCAAATAACAAATCACATTAAGTTCCATGAGAGTTTTAGTAACATTTCTTCTTTGTCGTATTTTCCCCCTAGTGATGAAAGCCAAAGCAGTGGGATATTGAACATTTTGAAAGTTTTATAAATAAATAGATATCATATCATAGTTAGAAATACCTGAAACTCTTTTGTAGTTTGGAACATAAACCTTTGATTCCCCCAATTCTTCAAAAAGAAGAAAATGGAATGTCATTTCAGTAAAGCCTAGCATGGGAATGGCGAAGAAACTGTATGGGGGATAGACAGACTACTCAAGGACCAATTATTGGTCATAGAAAATTCAGTAGTGGAATTGATTGGCAATGGATGGTTAGAGCCTGCCAACCCACTCATCACTCTCTTGTATCCCTTTATGCATGGAAAGATGAACGAACAAGTTGAAGCGAGAGGAAGTGGAGAGATAGCCCTCCATTATGGGCTAGTGGAAGAAGCATGGATGGGTAAGTCAAGATGACTTGAATGTCAATCACAGCTTTGCCATTGACTCACCGCCTGACGTTGGGCTGGTCCCTCACCAAGGTACTAATGTTGATTTCCTCATCCATCCATTAAAATGAATTACTAATTGCTTACTATGTTCCTGGCACTAAGTTAAGCACCAGGATCACAAAGAAAGATGATAAAGCTGCCTTCAAAGAGCTCACATTCCAATGGAGGAGATAACGTGCAAAAAAAATTTATACATAAAATACATACAAGTATAAATGAAAATAATTGCAGAGAAAAGATTCTGTCAATGAGGGAGGAAGAGGAAAGAGAATCAGAAAGGCCATCTGTGGCAGGTAGAATTTGAACTGAACTCTGAAAGGAAGTCTACAAAATAAAGGCCAGTGTCTTCCAAGGGCTGATATTCAATGGCACTATTGAAAGGGGATAGCTGCTAGGAGGCTCCGTGGATAGAGCACTGAACCTGGAGTCAGGTAAATTTTTGTTCCAATCTGGTCTTAGACATTTACTAACTGTGTGACCCTGGGCAAGTCACTTAATTTCTGATTACCTGACAAAAGTTTCCATTGGATCTACTGGAGAAGGAAATTGGTAACAACCAAGAAAACTCCTTGGCTAGCTATGATCCATGGCATCACAAAGAGTCAGACATGACTGAACAATAACAAAACTGCAAAGGGGTATTTGGAAGCTGGCTTAAAAAGGGCAATACTTTCCATGTGGCATGAAAAATAGAGTTAGCAATAAAAACACATCATAATTAGAAATACGGTCTACAAAAAGAGTGGGGAGGGGGAGGAAGAAAGAAGAAAAGTGACTATAAGTTACAGAAGTCCCTGGACAGCAGACCATAGACCCATCAATATTTTATGCATGTTTTATTTGCCTATTTATTCTGCAGTTCAATAAAAATTACCCGTTGCTATGGTAACGTGAAAAATCAGAGATACCTGCCCTATGCTGAGGTATGGTGTTCCACCTTCTTAATGAAACACACACATCATGGGGGCTCAGGCTCTGTGCTTGGTCATAACTTTGGGGAAACAATTCATAATGAAAGGGTTAGGGAAATGACTTTGGGCCATGGTGTTCATACATGATTTAGCAAACAGAGTGGAAATATGACCTAGAAAAGAAAGCATAAATCCAGAATAACCTAAGAAAAATTCCTTTTCTATGAGTACGTGGCAGAGCAGTGGACAGAACTCTGGACTTGGGGGTCCATAAGAGCTGGGTTCCAATCCCCTCCGTGATGCATCCTCACCATTGGATCTGGAAATAGTGCCTTCAGTTCCTCGAGAGTCAGTTTCTTCATCTGTAAAACAGGGATGGTAATATCTGGAGTTCTACCTCACAGAGATGTTTCGAGATTCAAAAAAGAGAAGGAATAGAAAGTGTTTTGCAACCTTTCAAGAACCATCTGTGTGTGATGGTGAGGAGGAGCCTGAAGGTGATGAAGTCCATTGAGGCTAAAGCCCACCTGTTGGCAAGGAGAAAAAGAAACTGGTTATTTATTTTCTCTCTTAGGGAGGACAGGAAGTACAATTGAATAGAATCTGAAAGCAAGCATCCTCACCTGACTTGATCAGACACGTCCCAGCCTTCATCTGCTTTATGAGTCCATTTCAAGGGAACGTGAAATTCCAGTCCAAGATTTCCTGGTGGCTGCTCCTGGTGAAACACATTACCTAGGGATGTCTGTGCGAGTGTCAGAGAGGTGGAGAAATCCTTCAAATCTGTTAAATGTGGAATAAAGAGGAGAATAACTTGAATTAAATTCCTGTGCCCACTTGAAATAGGCTCTGACTGTGCCTCTGTAGCTAGCCCTGATTTTTGCATGAAAATATTCCTTTTGTCCCTATCTGGTGTTAGCCTTCAAAAAGGAAGAGGGTTTAAAAAGCAGGAAATAATGTGAGATTTTAAGCAAACAGTTCAATATTCTTTTCGAATACTCTCTGTATTCAAAAGCGCTTTGATTTATATCTTTAGGCCTCTTTGAAAATGTACCTCTTTTAAAAGGCCATCCCTGATTTTGGTCTTTTGTTCCTTTATGAGCTTTGTCCCTGATTTCCAATATAGAGACTGGAGAGACATGTTGTGAAAGGAGAGAAAATAAAAAAAAATTTTAAAAAAACTTACAAACTGTGTTAAAAATGCTTTTCGAAAATTAAGTTTAATATAAAGTTCCGTACGGACCTCCTCGCCATTGACAGTATTGTCCACGTTAAATAACTCTTCTGTTCAAAATACCCTTTGTTTTCACGCAATGTAATTAAAAGGGAACCCAGAAGGGGCAGCAGTAAAGCAAGGTGCACAAAGCAGAAACATATTATAATTAATATTTAACATCAGTTTTGATTGCTTTTTAGAGTAAGCATTCGAAATATCAATTAGAATATATATTCAAAGTTTTCTGCTTTTCCCATTACACAGTGGAAGGGGCTATTTTTAATTCTGGATACTCCATACCAAATAATACATAGTCCCTAATTAAATAAAAGGCTGCAATTCAATGGAGAGTTTCTGCTGATGTCATAAATAATGGGAGCGCAGCTCGGCACGATGGATGAGTGGCAGCTGAACCCTGAGAATGAATTACAACTTGAGCATGCAATCAGGGACGAGGTATTGTTATTTGTAATAGATGTAAAATGATTATTATTATTTTTAAATACAGACAAAGAGGAGGAAATTTGAATTCAAAAATCTGGTGACTAGGAGGCAAAAGATTAGAAAGTATGTGATTACAAGTGAATACAGGGTATCGGGAATGAAATGTACGAATTTACCCAAGAATAATCGAGTTCTATATTCTCTATAGATAAATCACTAGGTATATCTTTGTAGAGATAGATGCGGGCAGAAGTCGATTAGCAAGAATAAGACTTTGGGTTGGGAGGGTTTTATTTTAAAATGTACCAAGCGGGGCTAGATCCTCCGGTGAATAGCAGGGCAAAGCAGCCCATATTTAATGTCCTTAAGATGCTGCATAGAATTCTGCCCTTTGCAGGGAAACAACTAGAACTAGCCATCAACTCACAAGGTACATCAAAGGCTCTCTTCTCACACAACCTCATTTAGAGTGGTACAGTTTTATCCTGATGTGTGGGGAATTAAGTATGTAAATCCCATATTGCTAATTATTTTTCACTGTTGAGTATCAACAGTGTACTTGACTCAGCATCAGAAATGGAAAAGAACCGGGTTCTTGCCCAAAGGGCTTATAGGCTAAGATAGATAGACCAAATAAATCAGCCACAATGCCCCTGGCAGAGAAGGTAGGAGAATCAGAGTTGTGAGGTTTGCTGAGCTTTTTTTTTTTTTTTTTTTTTTTTATCATCTCAGTCTCCATGCCTCTTACAGAAAAATGAGTTTGGATGGTGAGGAAGGGGGTAGTGTTTGATGTTCAGTAATAATATAGAGCCTATTCTATTAAGAAATACCTAAAAAAAGGTACTAAAAAGGATTAAGGGATATAGATACCTGGAGATTAGAGCAAGAAACAGGGTGGGGAACCCTGAAAAAATTGTAATGGAAATGATTGGTGAAGGGATTGACAATAGAAATATGAAATCAAGTTTTGAAATAATTTGAGAGGCAAAAAGTTAAATGTATAGGATGCTATTGAAAGTGTCTTCCCATTGGAACCATGGTATCACCAATTTGGAAAGTCCTTGCTACAATGCAGATCACAATCCATCTGTGACTCCAATCCTAGTCTTTCCATAAGTTCAGCAGAATGAGATCCAACCAATGTGTTTGTTATAGCCTTTCCTAGCTTCTTCACATTTGTAGATTCATTAATAAATGGCATTTACAAAAAAAAGCAATATTCAGTTACCTGAAAATGCAGTTGTGGTCATCATCATCATCATCAATAATAATAAAAAAATAATAGATATATTGTTTTAAAGGTTACAAAGTGTTTTACAAATATTACTTCATTTGAGAGTCACAACAATCCTATGAGGTAAAAAGTACAAGTATTATTCTTCCTATTTTGTAGGTGAAGTAATTAAAGCTCACAGAGTTTAGAGCAGGGATTCCCAAAGTGGGTACTACCACCCCCTAGTGGGTGCTGCAGTGATCCTGGGAAGTGGTGATGGCCACAGGTGCATTTATCTTTCCTATTAATTGCTATTAAGATTTAAAAAATTAATTTCCAGGAGGTTAAGTAATATTTTTTCTGGAAAAGGGGTGGCAGGCTAAAAATGTTTGGGAGCCACTGGTTTAGAGTTTAATCTCAAATCTTCCTCCTTCCATATCTAGCATTCTAGTGTTTATATTACTTTGCTTCTATTAATATAGTAACTATACACTTCTATATAACTTGTGAATCTGGCAATCCTGTAGAGCCAAACACTGCTGAGAACAGTGAAGGAAATATAAAAGCACCTGAACTACCAAAATGGATATCCTCAAATTCAGTGTAATACTACCTTGGAGACTACTTCCACTTGTACTGTCAGACTGGCCCCAAGGAGGGTGATTGAATGCTCTTGCCCTCTGAGTTCTAAGGGTAAGCCTGAGAGACAGAGGATTATTCCATGACTTTTGTTCACAAGCCCCCATCTAGTGTGTTACCCATTGCTTATCAATTAACCAGGCAAAGCTATTTCACTTTTAGAAGGTAATATTTACTAGAAGGTGGCATAATAAGTGCAGTTTAAATAAAACCAATCTCCCCTAAGAATCTGGGACAGAATATCCATTTCTAAACAAATTTTTTTGAAACAATGGTTTCAAAAAAACAAAGAATAAACTTACTGTTTCTAATTATTGGAAATTCCTCTCTTCATTCATGGAGTCCTCATTAAATTCCCCTTAAGATTAATCCTTTGTTGGATTCTGAGGGGTTTTAGGCTTTGTAGAGTCCATTGTTGCAATATCTCCACCTGAAAAAGGTAATAATGCCTGATAATGGTCCAGGATGTGATGAACTGCATGCTAAAGGTGGTGGTAGGGAAGGAGTAAAGTGAGGTACTTCCAGTGGCCTTTTCTCTCCCTTGTTTACACCTGGTATAGAACCAAGTGAACTGAATCTTCATAGTAGAGCTAAAACTTGAATGCTTTCTTCCTCAAATCATTTCTCCTATATGCATATGCCCAAATGTGTGTCTCTGTTCAACTAATCTCATTTATTGCACAACATCATTAGATTTCAATGAATGGCTAAAAGCAGTTTATTCAAATTGATTATAGGTTTATCTTTTATAATGAATGAAACTCTCTGGAGGGTGTATTTCTTAAATTTTAAAAATTAGTTTATTAAATGACCACTCAAGAAAACCTAACAAGCCAGTGGACTCCCTCTAAAGTCAAAATAGAGGCTACAGTACTAGAGTGGGGCAAAATGTGGGGCCCAAGAGAGAGAGAGGTTAGAAAGGAGAGTAGCTGGGCATGAAAGTTGGGGGGAGGGAGAGAGAGACAGAGACAGAGAGAGAGATAGACAGAGACAGACAGAGACACAGAGAGATAGAGATGGAGAGAGAGACAGAGAGAGACAGAGAGACAGAGAGAGCAAGGAAGAGATTGAGAAAGAAACTTTCTGGACACACCAATAAATACCACTCATATTGTCATCACCACTCAGTATCTCCCCAGGACATCTATAATTGGAAAACAGTCACAGAGGAAGTGGATGGATTCAGAGACCGCAACTCCTTCATTACTTTGTCACATGAAGAAGAGTGTCCTAAGGATGCCAATAGACTCAGAAACCGCCAACACATTCTGCCACCATGGCCAGGCTACTGCAATCCAAAATGGCAGCTACCTAGCACATGGAAGCTACACCTTGCCAACTTTATCACCTAAAAAAGGACTTCATCATCTTGAAGACTGGGAATAAGTTATTTTAACCTGGAACATGACCTTCTAAACCCAAGGTTTAAAAAAGTTTTGTATGAAAATTATTGCAGTTCAATATTAATTTCCCACAATTTAGTTAATTAAAAGACACAGTTGTGGTACCTAGGAAATGGCCACACAGCATTCACATCTTTGACTGATTGTTTCTATAACTCGATAAAAAATCAATCTCACCTGATAAAGTTATCAAGGTATAGAACATTTGTTTATAGTTGCACTGATTGGAGTAGATGCATAGGCCACCTCTTGCATTTATACTATACTTATACTATATTTATAATAATCTTTAATGAGAAGACAACCCCACTTGTTTATGCAGACTCTTTTTTTTGCATTATTATTTTAATTTTTCCAATATTCTCTCCTGTCATACTTCCCTCCCCTAATTTAAAACACTATATGTGGATACATCATCTCTTTAGTTATCTTGTGCATTTTGTAGATATTTTGATTGCAATTCTCCTTTCTATTATTGCCCCAATTATTTTATTATTGATACCTAAAAGTACTATTAATTTTTATATTTAATTTATTCCCTGAAATTTTACTAATATTACTGTCTCAATTAATTTATTAGTATCTCCTTAGGATTTTCTAAGTAAACCATAATGACATCAGTGAAAAGGGATGTTTTTTTCCTCCTCTTTGCTTATATGCATGCCTTTTATTTCGTTCTCTCTTCTTGTTTTTGTTAATATTATTTCTATTTCTTTGTCAAACAATAAACAGGAAAATGAGCATTTTCCTTTATTCTTATATTTTTGGAAAGCTACCAGTGTTTTTCCACTTCACATATTGCTAGCTTTTGATTTAAAAATATTTAATCACATACAAAAAATTACCATCTTATGCCTACTAATAATTTCTAGGGGATTTAAGCATAAATGAATCAAAGACTTTGTCAAAGGCTTTTTTTCTGTACAAAAGGTTCAATTTTTTTTTTCTGGACAAAGGTCCAATTTATAACAAAAATAATTATGCTGGTTGTTTTCAAAATGTTGAACTGTCACTACATTCTTTCTACAAATCTAAGTTGATTATAGGGATTGATTTCTAAAATTTATTTTAGCCTCTTTCCATGAATTTTATTTAAAATTTTGATATTTATTAATGATATTAGTCTTCAGTTCTCTTGGCTTTATTCCTTCTTTGTTTAGGTATCAGGACTATTTTTAATAGTTGGAATGTATAAAGCATTTTAATGTTTGAAAAGTACTTTAAAATTTTAATATTATCTTCACCTTTCAGAAAACCATGGAGGTAGATCTATTATTGTCTCTATTTTAAATATGAAGAAACTGGGGTAGAAAAAGTAACTTGACCAGGGTCATAAAATTCATTAGGCCCCAGGGCTATATTTGAACTCAGATCTTCCTGACCCTGGGTCCAAAAAAGACAGTGGAAGCAACTTTTTTCTAAATTTTTTTCCGTGTTCTTTTTTTTTTTAACATTTATTAATATTTACCATTTAGAAAATTTTCTAAATTTTTAGACTTTATATAGTATGAGCATTAACTTAAAATTTAAAAGTCTGACAGAATTTTATAGTCAATATTATCAGGACAAAAGCTTATTTTACTTGGTTATTCGAATATAGAAATTTCCATTTCTTTGTTTGAAGTTGAATTATTTAAGATCATTATTTAGTACAATATTAATTTGTATATAACACATTTATCTAAGTAATCCTCTACTCTGAATTCTCAGTTTCATTGGCCTATAACCATGTGTGGTATATTCTAATAATTAAAATAAAAATTATGGGTTTATTATTATTTCATTGTGTTCATTTTTAATTTTGTTTGATTTTCTGCCTTTTCCTTTCTAACCAGGTTAGCAAAAAAGTATGTCAAATGTTTTAGCCTTTTCAAAGAAATATCTTTTAGTTCTTTTAAAATATCTTTAAAATGATTAATTTTTTTTTTGTTTTTTCCTCAATTTAAAAATATTTCCCATATTTTGTTGATTTGGAATGTATTTCTTGACTTCATGTTTTATAAAATAAAATTCTATTAATCTCTCTTTTTACTTTGTTAATTCATGATTTAGTTAAATATATTTATTTAGTTAAATAAATTTAGTTAAATAGAACTATTTTAGTTGCGTCCTGGAAATTTTGTTATGTTATCTCATCACTATTATTATTTTCCACATAGTTATTAATTGTTTCTAGTATATGTTCTTCGACTTCTTATTTGGGAGTTTATCATGATGTTGCTATTCTTTGAATTTCATTAATATTTTATTGCATTATAATCTCTAATGTTATATATATGTATGTATGTATACAATCATGTGCATACAATATCTATGTATAGTCTAGTTTTTATATTTATTTATAAATTCTCTGTTTATTTTAGCTTTCAAATTTCTAATAATTTATTCAGTTTTATTTCTTATAGTTTTCTTTATGTTAGTTTTGTCAAGCACTGAAAAATGAAGATTAAAGTTTTAAATTATTATCATTTTCCTATCTTTTTTTTTGTTGTTTTTTTTAAACCCTTGTACTTCGGTGTATTGTCTCATAGGTGGAAGATTGGTAAGGGTGGGCAATGGGGGTCAAGTGACTTGCCCAGGGTCACACAGCTGGGATGTGTCTGAGGCCAGATTTGAACCTAGGACCTCCTGTCTCTAGGCCTGACTCTCACTCCACTGAGCTACCCAGCTGCCCCCTTTCTCCTATCTTTTTGTTAACTGGTTAATGCTTATTTTAAGATATTAGATGCTCAGCAAATTTATACTTCCATGCTAAACACAGCTATTTGTTCATTTCCTATAATTAGTTAATGTATAATATAGTTTCTTTGTCCATAACTATAGATATTATGCATGTTCATTTTTATATGGTCTGGTATCATGCATCCAAATCTTGCTTAATACAAATTTTCTAAATAGTAAGCTTGGCTTCATCCTCTAATTTTGATTCTGTTTATCTCTTTACAGATGTGTTTTTATAAGCAACAATTTGTGGAGTTTTTTTAAAAAATCCATTCTGTCATTCATTTTATTTTACTAGCTAGCAAAATTACATTTAATTGTGAGAACTAAAATTGTGTTTTCCTGTTTTCATTTCCAGCATAGTTTTACATTATGAAATATTTTTATTTAGGTCCTCTTTAATCAACACTTTGTCCATGAGATTAGTTTTGCTTAAACGTCTTTGATGTAATGCTATTGTATATGTTCTTTTTTCTTCTACACTCATACTCCCATTTGTAAATACTTTATTTGGGTTTTTAATTTTAACTCTGTTTATTTTTCCCTACATTTTTCTTACTTTTATGTATCTTGGTATCTATTTTCTTTTCTTTTTGCCCTTCTTTTCTATACCTCCATTAAATAGTCCAAAATTTCCTATTTTGTTCTTTTCCCCTTCACCTTCCTTTGTCAGTAGTTTTTCTGCACCTTTTCCCTAAGAAAGACATTGCTACTATTTGATTCTCTTCCTATCTCTTTTGAAATTTTATTTTTTATGTTCTTGTCTAGATCCTCATTGATTTCTTCTTTAATGTATATGTATTCCTTATGGAGTTAAAGAGTCAGAAATGCCAGACTTGAGTTCCCTCTTCTAAGCAATTTCTATTATAGTTTTCATAGTTTCATCCCTTACTTTTCTCTGTTGTCTCACTTTTGGATATATACATTCATGGAATGAGTAATGTAGATTGAAGAAATATTTCATCATGTAAATTATCCCCTATCCCAACTCTATACCCTTGCAATACAATTCTATATTCTCTCCCTTCCCATAATCATTCTCCATTTGGAGTTGTGCCTTTTTATTTCCATGATAATACTGTTCCCATCACCTTTTTGAATCTACCTCTGTCATCATTTTAGGTACTAGTTTTGCTTAAGAGCTGGTATATTCCTTCTCCTACATGGGATTTTAGCCATTGAGGTACAATACTGTCTTAGAGATGTGGTCTCCCAATACACCAATTCCTACCTCAGAGTTGTTTTGATTTGCATTTCTCTAATTATTAGAGATTTAGAACACTTTCTCATGTGCTTATTGATACTTTTGATTTCTTTACCTGAAAATTGCCTATTCATGTCTCTTGCCCATTTATCAATTGGGGAATGGCT
>NC_058130.1:35844364-35871146 GCF_016433145.1 Gracilinanus agilis | reverse complement strand
GCTTCTTCCTCTTGTGTTTTAGTGAGAGCTGTTTCACCCCTTTATAGTGTGGAAATGCCCTGATTCTGCGTACCTTCCATGCTGCACCCTGTTGTGGGGTTCCTTTGTTTCTCTGGACTCGTTTTTATTTCCCCTTGAGGAGTCCTGTATGCTTCGGTCAGGAGAGATCCAGCAGCTGCTTCCTTACACTGCCTCCATCTTAACGGGAAGTCCCCTCTTTATTGCTTTTTATTGAAATTGTTCTCACCCTCATTCTTCAATTTATGTATATAATATACCTGAAGAGAAGATGTGGAGTTTAGTCCTTGGTTTTTCTGCTTTTCCACCTTCAGTTTTATTTCTTAAGTTGTTCTTACATTCTTATTTCCTTGATTTGCATCTGTTTTAGGTTTTTTGTACCATAAGTAAAATTTTCTCTTTCTATTTTTATTTTTTTTAAACCCTTAACTTTTGTGTATTGGCTCCTAGGTGGAAGAGTGGTAAGGGTGGCATTGGGGGTCAAGTGACTTGCCCAGGGTCACACAACTGGGAAGTGTCTGAGGCTGGATTTGAACCTAGGACCTCCTGTCTCTAGACCTGGCTCTCAACCCACTGAGATACCCAGCTGCCCCCTCTTTCTATTTTTAAAGATAACAACTAAACATGACTTCTTTCTTCAATTATATTTCTTTATATTTCTTGTATTTCTGTTGTTTGCAGTATTTGCAAGTCAGATATTTTGGTGCTTTTTACAGGAAAACCTGAAATGACTTTCCTTTGTTGAATACTATCATTTTTGTTATTAATCTCAGGAAGGCAGTATATTTGAATCTCAATTGCAACTTGACTTCCTTTGATGCTCAGAGTGTACTCTTCCATTCTGTTACTTGGTTTTACTATGTACAGCAGGATATTATGTTAATCAAATTTCCTTTCATTTATGTTTCAAAGGCTTTTTGCTGGTTAATATAGAATGTGTTTGTCCTTTTCATTGTTATACTTAGGTATTATATTTCTTTCAATTTATGTATAGGGTTTTTATTCATTTTCCTGAGGTTCTATTGATTAGTGGGTTTGTTATATGTATTCAAAAATTCTGGACAATTTTTTGTATTATTTCTTACATGATGGTATTTGTTTGCTTGTTTTAAATATATATTTCCTAGGAGACATGCATTCCTTAAGTTGTTCCAATTTTATATCTCTGAGTGCCTATAGCAACAAAATTGAGAAAGAGATAATCAATGAATTTAGCTTGCAACTTAAAAAATTGGAAACAAGAAAAAATTAAAAATTAAATAAAATTAAAAATCCCCAGATAAAAAGAAAATTGGAAGGAAGGAAGGAAGGAAGGAAGGAAGGAAGGAAGGAAGGAAGGAAGGAAGGAAGTAAAGGAAAAAGGAAAAGTCCATTTATTAAATGTCTACTTTGGATTCTGGGAAGATGGCAGCTTAGATGGACCAAATGTTAAAGCCACTGCAACTTTCCACACCGAGATAGAAAACAAAGTGCTTGGAGAAGAAAGAGGACGAAATCTAACAACAGGACAGAGCAGGGGATCCTGCTGCTGGACAGCTCAAGAGATACCCCAAGAATAAAGGTTTGAATTTTTGAACTCTTGAGTCTGAGGGTATAGAAGGGGAATCCCAAGACCCCTCAATTATAGGCTGTGTGGAGTTTCCAGCAGCCCCTGAAATCTCTGCATGGGCAGGTGCATCAGCCAGGAGAGAGGGCCTTGCTGGCCCAGGACTTGGGGAGTTGAACACAGGCATTGGGTTGGTGGCTAGAATAGAAAGCCAAAGAAACAGCAAAATAGCTAGGAAAATGGTGGCTTAGATGGAGCAAAACTTCAGACTTACTTCTTTTACAACACAGAGATAGAGAACAGAGAGCTTGGAGAAGAAAGAAAACCAGGTCTAACAGCAGGACAGAGCAGGGGGACCCTACTGCTGGACAGCTCAGTGAAAACACTCCATCTTGTCCCCCTACTTTTTTTCTCTCTCAAGGTTTTAGCCTCAGGGCATATTAAGCAATGCAGACTAATCCAGTCCAGGCTTAATACATTCAATTGGACAGACAAGAAGTCATCAGAGAGCAGGGAAACTCCAACAGCCCTCCCCCATAGACTGCAGAGTATGTAACTACAAACCTCCATTGCCAGCTGGGGGAAGATCTTTCATCAAAGCTCATTAAATCCATCTGCTTAAACTAGCATAATAGAAACGGAAAAATATGAGTAAACAACAGAAAAAGATAAAAGAAATTAAAATTGAAATCTTCTTTCCAGACAGCAAAAAAACAGCAAATGAAATAGAATAAGATCAGGAAGCTCCAGCGAATTGGACACAGGCTTTGGAATATTTCAAAATTCAATTAACTCAAGAACTTCAGAATTCAAAAAGAAATCAACAGAGGCTGAGGACAATTTGAAAAAGGAAATACATGAACTAAAACAAGAAAATAAAATCTTAAAAGCCAAAATTGACCAGCTTGAAAATGAAGCAAAGAAGGCAAAAGATGATCTACAAAGAAAATCAGACCACAAGGAGGATGACCAAAAACACAGCAATGAAATTTAGTCTTTAAAAAATAGAATTCAACAACTAGAAGCAAATGACTTCACAAATCAGCAAGAATATATAAAACAAAATTAAAAAAAATTAAAAGTGTTAGGAGAATATGAAACACCTCATTGATACAACCAAAGATATGGAGAATAGATCTTGAAGAGACAATTTAAGAATTATTCGTCTCCCAGAACATCATGACAAAAGAAAAAGTTTGGACATCATTGTACAGGAAATTATCTAAGAAAACTGCCCTGAAATTCTCAAACAAGAGGAAAAAGTGGAAATGGAAAGAATCAACAGATCATATCCTACATTTAATCCACAACTGACAACCTCCTGGAATATTATAGCCAAATTCAAAAACTACCCAATCAAGGAAAAAAATATTACAAGCCCCTAAGAAGAAGTCATTCAGATATCAGGGAATCATAGTTAGGATAACACAAGATCTAGCTGCATCTACATTGAAGGACCAGAAGGCACGGAATGCAATATTCCAGAAAGCAAGAGAACTGGGTCTACAACCAAGAATCAACTATCCAGCAAAACTGACTATATTTTTGCAGAGGGAAGTATGATCATTCAATAAAAGTGAAGACTTCAAGGCATTCATAAAGAAAAAACTGGACTTAAACAGAGAGTTTGCTGCCCAAACATACAACTCAAGAGAATCACCATAAGGTAATTAAGAGAGCTGGGGAAAAAATAAGGAAAAAGAAAAAAAAAATCTTTTCTTTAAGGGACCCAATAAATTCAATCAATTTGTATCCCTAGAAGAAAAGAAGATATTGGTAAATATTAAAAATTGTTATTATCAACAGGGTAACTAGAAGAAGTTTACTTAGAGGGAACAGTGACAAACTGCATAGGATGAAATGTCAAGACAAATCCATCCATCTATCTATCTATCTATCTATCTATCTATCTATCTATCTATCTATTTATCTATCTCTATCTATCTATCTCTCCCTATATATATATATATATATATATATATGTATATGTATATATATATATACATACATATATATGTATGAAACTGGAGGGGGAAAAAGAAGATAATATTAAGAAAAATGGGAAAACAGACAAAATGGAGTAAATTTATAGTCCATAAAGAAGTGCATGGGGAGAACAGGGGAGAAGATCAATACGCTGGAAGGGTAAAGAGTTTGGAGAGAGGAAATACTTAATACCTAAGTGAATTGAAATTAACTTAGGTAAGAACGATCAGATCCATGGGAGCAAAGAATTGATTCACACCCTATAGAGAAGTAGAAGGGTAACAAAAGAACTGGTGGGAAGGGAAGCAACATTAGGAAGGGAGATGGCAGGGGGGCAGTATCTTAAAAAGACCTTAAAGAAGAATAAAGATGGGAATAAGAAGGGAGAGGGGAGAAAGGGAAGTACAATAAGGGAGGGGATCATGGGAACTGATTAAAAACAAAACACTGGTATAGAAGGAAATAGTGAAAGAAGAAAGGGCAGGACAAGGAGAGAGAATCAAAATGTCTGCAAATACACAGTTGATAATTATAACTCTGAATGTGCATAGGATGAATGCGCCCATAAAATGGAAGCAAGAAGAGTGGATTAGCAACCAAAATCCTACCAAATGTTGTCTACAAGAAACACGCATGAGACACATAGACATACATAGAGTAAAAATGAAAGGATGGCACAAAATCTATTGGGCTTCAACTGAGAAAAGAAGGCAGGAGTTGCAATCATGATTTCTGACAGAGCTAAAGTAAAAATAGATCTGGTTAAAAGAGATAGGGAAGGTGATTACCTCCTGATAAAAGGCCATATAAACAATGAAGAAATATCAGTACTCAACATGTATGCACCAAATGGTATAGCATCCAAATTTCTAAAGGAGAAGCTAGTGAAGCTGAAGGATGAAATAGCAAAACTATACTAGTGGGTGACCTCAACCTTCCCCTATCATATCTAGATAAATTAAACCAAAAAAAATAGGAAAGAAATAAGAGAGGCAAATGAAATCCTAGAAAAAATTAGAGTTAATAGATATATGAAGAAAAAGAAATAGGGACAAAAAGGAATACACCTTCTTTTCAGCAGCGCATAGAAAATTCACAAAGATTGACCATGTACTAGGGCATATAAACATGGCAAACAAATGCATAAAAGCAGAAATAATAAATGCAACCTTATGATATCATAATGCAACAAAAATATTTATTAGCAAGGATACATGGAGATGCAAACCAAAAACTAATTGGAAATTAAATAATATGATTCTCCAAAATAAGTTAGTTAAAAAACAAATCATAGAAACAAGGAATAATTTCATTGAAGATAATAACAATGATGAGACTTCTTACTAACACCTACAAGTGCAGCCAAAGCAGTTCTAAGTGGAAAATTAATATCCTTAAGTGCCTATATTAACAAATTAGGGAGAGTAGAGGTTAATGAATTGGGCATGCAACTTAAAAATCTTGAAAGGGAACAAAAAGACATGTACTTAAATATTTATAGCCACTCTCTGCTGGAAAACAAGGTATGCCCCTCAATTGGGGAATGGCTGAACAAATTGTGGTATCTGTTGGTGATGGATTACTACTGTGGTCAAAGGAATAATAAACTAGAGGAATTCCATGTGAACTGGAATGACCTCCAGGAATTGATGCAGAGTGAAAGCAGGAGAACCAGGAGTACATTGCACCATAGTACAACTCTCAATAATATGGAAATAGGTCTTGATCAATGACACCTGAAGAAACCAGTGGAAATGTGTGTTGGCTCTGGGGAGGGGGAGAGAGTAAGAATATAAATCTTGTAACCATGGAAAATTTTTTTCTAACAGAAATAAAGTAAAACAAACAAACAAACAAATGAATAAATGCCTACTCTGCACCAGTCACTGAGCAAGGCTATCCTCACAATGTCTTGGACTTCTGTACTAGCAACAAGGCAATAACCCAGGACTATTCTGATGGATTTATGGAAAGGAACGCTACCCACATTCAGAGGAAGAACTACAGGAGTGGAAACCAGAAGAAAAAGAACTGCTTGAACACATGGGTTGATGCAGACATGATTTGGGAAGTAAACTCTAAACAACCACCATAGTACAACTCTCAATAATATGGAAATAGGTCTTGATCAATGACACCTGAAGAAACCAGTGGAAATGTGTGTTGGCTCTGGGGAGGGGGGAGAGAGTAAGAATATAAATCTTGTAACCATGGAAAATTTTTTTCTAACAGAAATAAAATAAAATAAAACAAACAAACAAACAAACAAATGAATAAATACCTACTCTGCACCAGTCACTGGGCAAGGCTATCCTCACAATGTCTTGGGAGATTGGTGTTATTATCATTCCCATTTTCCAATTGTAGAAACCAAGAGAAACAGGTTAAATGAATTCTACCTAATCACACAGCTAGTGTCTGAGGCCAGATTTGAATTCAAGTCTTACTAACTCTAGACCCAACTTTATCCATTGTGACCCTATTAGATCATAAATTTCTTGAGGGAAAGAACTATCCTTTGCCTTTTTTTGTATCTCCAGGACTTAGCACAATGCCTGGCACAGAGTAGGAGCTCAATAAATTTTTATTGAATCTGTAAGTTAAGTTTTGCAAGGATTTTCAAGAAGCCATGCCTGTGGGCAAGGCTTGCAGTTGGACACTTAGAATCTTGGGAGATTCCTGATGCCATCCTGGGGCTTGAGACCAATTGTCAGTTGGGCTGTGCTCTATATAAGGGAGGCAGAGACTGGACCCATGGACTCATTTTTGGAGCTAGGGATCCAGGGTAGAGGGAGAAGAACGTGGGTTTAGATTACATAGTTAGGTAGGTTTATCTATCTTGGCTGACCAGTAGCAACATCTCATTGACAAACACAACAATCTCTTGGAGAACAAAAATATATTTCAACAACTATATATCATCATCTGGCCCAGGGTTTGTCAGCCCTGGGTCAGCAGCTGAGTATGTATTCATCTATTTATCTTCAATCAAGCTACCATCTAATTTGTCTATAGGCAAACAGTGTACACTAAAGCAGGCCAGATCGACCAGTGGCGTTTCTGGGCCAGTGGGCCTGGTTAGTTCAGCTATCAACATTCTGAAGCTGTTAGATTTGGTACTTAGAGGTAAGATAAAACTTCATTTAGGGATTCCTAAAATCCCTCTTCTCTTCTATCAGTTTCCCTTGTTGTTTTGATTTACACCAGTAAAAGTTTTGTTTATAAAAGTCAATCCAGCTACTGACCTTTTGTTGGTTGACTTGGGAACTGGTCAGCCTCATGGAAGTTCTAGGGCAAGTTAAAGGGTCAGAGGAGGATCCAGACTTACTCCCTGAAATTGAGCTTAACTACCACCAGTAATATCATTAGTCAGATGCATTATTGAATTATCATTGTTATTCTGCTATTATTGATTTAGTTATCATTATTTGAACATCAATTGGTGCCAGGAGGCTAGTTTTCTTGAAGAAACACACTATGAATGATTGAGGGGATTATACAGGAAGTTTAATATGTTATCTGATTTCTTATTTATACCTAAGGAAGGTTTAAAGCTCCTTTGTCATCTGGGGCCTTCTGCTTTACCTTTCTTAACAATTACATCTTTATAATCAAGTCCCCCAATGATCTTAATAGTTAACAATAAATAAATAAATATATACTGTTTATTATTTTGCATAAGAGCCCTTCTATTCCTATACTTTTTAGTATTTTCAATAGGAATGAGTGTTGTATTTTGTCAAAGGCTTTTTTGGTGTCTATTGAGATAATCATATGGTAACTGTTGTTTTGATTATTGATATGGTCAATTATGTGGATAGTTTTCCTAATAATAAACCATCTTTGCATTCCTGATATAAATTCCACCTGGTCAGAGTGAATAATGCTTGTAAGAAATTGCTATAGTCTTTTTGCTAATATTTTATTCAAGACTTTTGCATCTATGTTCATTAATGAGACTGGTCTCTAGTTTTCTTTCTCTGTTTCTGGTTTGCCTGGCTTTGGAATCAATACCATATTTGTGTCATAAAAAGAATTTGGTAAGACTCCTTCATTGCTTATTTTTTCAAATAATTTGATGGTATTGGGATTAGTTGTCCTTTAAATGTTTGCTAGAATTTACTTGTGAATCCATCTGGCCTAAGTAATTTTTCTTACAAAGTTCCTTGATGAGTTGTTCAATTTCTTTTTCTGAGATGGATGGGTTTATTTAAGTATTCTGTTTCTTTTGCGGTTATTCTAGGCAATTTATATTTTTTAAAATATTCATCTATTTCACCTATATTGTTATATTTATTATCATACAATTGGGCAAAATTGTTCTTAATAGTTACCTTAATTTCCTCTTCATTAGAGGGGAGATCATTCTTTTCATCTTTGATACTATTTATTTGCTTCTCTTCTTTCTTTTTTTTATTCAATTAACCAGTACCTTATCTATTTTATCCATTTTTCAAAGTACCAGCTTCTAGTTTTATTTATTAATTCAATAGTTCTTTTACTTTCAATTTTGTTAATTTCTCCTTTAATTTTTAGGATTTCTAATTTAGTTTTTATCTGAGTATTTTTAATTTTTTCTCATTCTAATTTTTAAGTTGCAATCCTAATTCATTGAGCTTCTTCCACTCTGTTTTGTTGATATAGACACTTAGAAATATAAATTTTCCCTTGAGTACTGCTTTGACTGTATCCCATGGATTTTGATATGTTGTCTCATCATTGTTATTTTCTTTAATGAAGTCTATAATTGTTTCAATTATTTCTTTTTTGACCCTCCAGTTTTGAAGAATTACATTATTTAGTTTCCAATTAATTTCAAATTTGCCTTTCTATAAATCCCTAAGTTTAATTTTATTGCATTATGATCTGAAAAAGTGGCATTTATTATTTCTGCTTTTATACATTTTTTTGCAATATTTCTATGCCCTAGTACATGGTTGACCTTTGTATATGTACCATGTACAATAAGAAGAATGTATATTCCTTTTTATCCCTGTTCAGTTTTCTCCAGATATCTATTAACTCTAATTTTTCTAGCATTTCTTTCACTTCCCTTACTTCTTCATTGTTTATTTCTCAGTTAAATTTATCTAGTTCTGAAAGAGGAAGTTTTACATTCCCCCACTAGTATCATCTTACAATTTATTTCCTCCTTGAGCTCCTTTAATTTTTCCTTTAGAAATCTAGATATTATACCATTTGGTACATCAATGTTTAGTAATGGTACTACTTTATTGTTTATAGAATCCTTTAGCAAAATATAATTTCCTTCCTTATCTCTTAATCAGATCAATTTCTACTTCAGCTTTGTCTGGTATTACAATTGCTACTCCTGCTTTTTTCACTTTTGATGATGCATAATAAATTCTGCTCCAACCTTTTACCTTGAATCTGTGCGTGTCACCTTGCCTCAAATGCATTTCTTATAAACAACATATAATAGGATTCTGTTTTTTAATCTACTCTGGTATCCACTTCAGTTTTATGGGTGACTTCATCCCATTCACATTCAGCATTATGATTACTGTGTATTGCCCTCCATCTTATAATCCCCTTTAAATACTGCTGTATTCCTTTTCCCTCTGTTCTTCCTCACCAGTATTTTGCATTTTGTCACCCCCACTTTCCAGTGCCTCCAAATGCTTCACTTTTCCCTTATCTTATTTCCCCTTCCATTTCTCTATGGGGTAAGATAGAATTCTATACCCCACTGATTAGGGTAAGATAGAATTCTATATCCCACTGAGCATACTTGTTTTACCCTCTCTGAACCAGTTACAATGGGAGTAAAGTTTAAGCATTGCCCATCACTACCCTTATGCTCCCCTTTCTTTAATGATCTTTCATATCTCTTTATGTTATATAATTTACCTGAGGTGAACTTTTCAACAGTCTTACCCTTCTCCTCCTCTACTCCTCTCTAATTCTTCTGTGACACACCAGTGAATCTGTATTTGCTCTGTTTAGTGAAATCCTGTCTTCCACACTCTCCAAATAAGGGCTTCCTTTGTAATATTTACCTTGAGAATGAATATTCTTTGCTCAATAAATTTACAATATATTTTTATGCCAAAAGGCATGAAACAGTGATGGATAAGAGATATATTAATAAATGCTCATGGATATGTACTGTAGTACTTTCCAGTACATGAGGTACTTTTATTACAGCCACCATACAAAGTATATAGAACATATATTATTCAAACTTCATTCATGAAAAATCTAAGGTCCTAAGAAAACCATCTCAAATGTTTCCTTATGCTTAAGTTTTTCCCTGACTTGCCCCCCAACCATTAATGTTCTTTCCTTCAAAAATATTTGATATATATTAAATGTCTAGTTATTTCTGTACATTTTGCTTCACCCAATACAATATAAGTTTCTTTGGGTCAAGAAGTATTCTATTTTTTTTTTGGATTGTCAGAATGCAATATATTTCTGTCATATGATTTCCACTTAGTAAATGCTTGCTTAATTGAATTGAATTGTCTCCTGAAGACAAGACTGGGAATAAAGAGTGAAAGATCCAAAGAGGCATCCTTTAATAAGATCTAAACAACTGATAGCATTGGTCTATATCTAGGTATTTTTAGTCTTCCCAGGGACATAGAGTACCTTTAACGCTTTCACGGATTAGAATCACAGAATTTCAGAGTTGAGTGGGACATCATACTGTCTAGTTCAACCTGTACCAAATAAAATAATCTCTTCTATAAAATTACCAAGTAGTTGTTCATTCTTGTTTGAAAAACTCAGATGAAAGAGATACCTATCTCTAAAGGTATTCTCTTCTACTTTGGGCTAGTTCTAATTGTTGGCAAGATTCCCTTTACCTCACTTCCTATTTGGAACACATACTGGGCCACTTTTCTAATAAATAACATATAGCACTATTTCATATTTTTATCAATGAATTCAATTAAAGTATGGATAACCTGCTTGTTATATTTTCAGATGAAAGAAATCCAATAGGATTAATGAACATGACAGTGATCAAGATTCCCAAAGCTCTTGAAGGGCTGAATATTGGACAGAGTCTAATAAGATGATGCTTTAATAGGAATAAATGTCAGTCTAACATGAGGTTAAAACAAATTCACACTTGGGGAAAATGTGGGGCTGAAAAAGGAAGATACTACATCATAGAATCTTTAGTCAGAAGGGTCTTCAGAGACTATATAATCCAACCTCTAATGAGGCAAGAATTTCCTCTATAGAATACCTGACACACAGTCATCAAAAGTTTGTTTGAAGACCAAAAGTCTCAGAGAATCAACTGGCTTCCAAAGCAATGTATTCTAATTCTAAGTAGTTATAATTAACAGGATATTTTTTCATGATTTTGCTACTTTTGACTAATGGCTAGATTTCCTAGGTTGCATTGTTCATTTTATGAACAGTGTACTACATGTCTGAGAAATTTCATTCAACTATGTAATTATATAGGTGTTTCAACAGTGATATGTCAGTTCTGAAAATCTAAAAGCATTTATTAAATGCCTTCAGTGTTCCAGGTTTTGCTAGAATGTGGCCACACAAAGACAAAAATAATGAAACAGATTCAGTCTTGATGGAGCTTCTACTATGTAAACCTCCCAAGAAACCACCTTAAGGCACTTGTAGGAAAAACACATAATAATAAGAATGGAGTATATTATGTATTGGGAATATTATCAGTTATGCGTTATGTATCATGAGATTATAGAGCTGGCAGAGATCTTGAAATCTATCTATTTCAACTCCCTTTTTTAAATAAATGACAATATTTGAGATGCATGGAGGTGGCATAACTTGCCTGGGACACACAACTAATTAGAATCAAGGTCAATAAGACTTCAGTTCTTCCTGAATTTAAGTCCATCATCCTACCCAATGTACCATCATTTCCTTGCTAAAGAATAGAAAATAGATGGTGGGTGGAGGGGCATTCACTTTTCTCCTTTAAACCTATTGCGTTTTTATTTTTAAGAACTACTTTCAAGTTAACTCCTGGAAATTAAACTATTCCTATTTGTTCTCTATAACTTCTTTGTAGAGATGGTTTGCAAACATGTGTTTATTTGTTGTATCTCCAGCTTGGGCTCTTTGAGGAGAGGGACTATTTTATCTCGTTATACCTCTAATTCTTGGTAAAGTGCTTGGTACATAGAAGGTCATTAATAAATATTGATTGATTGGTCTGATTAGTTAGATCAGATTGAGAATTTATTTAAATAGATATGAGCTTTCCTAGAAGGCACTTTAACACACACACACACACACACACACACACACACACACAGACATCAAGCTCATGCAGCAAAAATAGGTGACTCCATTCTCCTTATATCTTGGTGTGTCCTATTTTCAGGTCAAAGTTTTTTTTTTTTCTTGAAATTAGGAGAATTCAAGAAAATTGCTATGAACTTTAAACATGGGACACATAAAGATGTAAGGAATGTGGGATTATCTAGGTAGTGCCTCAAGGATCTTTGTATTTGTATCTGTTTTTATATTTGTATTTTATCTCCCGGGTCAAGAATCAGTAGGAGCTTACTAACTAATTATTGATTGATGGAAACTTAGAGGGCACTAACAACATATATTGTCCTTTAGTAATGTGGAAAAAATTGATCTTAGAACCTGGGTGGGGAGAATGCTTGGTTAAAATCGGAAATAACCAGATGGCAACTTTTCTCTCCTGGTTCCACACTCCAGATGACCATTTCCTTCTCCTAAGTAAGAGCCTTGCTCTGTACTAGGCCAATTGAGTTTGTCTTTAAAAGATTATTTTAGATCCCTATTTGTGCTTCTTTCCCTAGATGCCTGTTATATTAAGCTTTTCCAGTTGTGAAAAATAATCCAAGGTCTTCTCACACTTATCATAACTACTTGTTACACACAGACACACAAGCACAAATATATTCACACATATAGACATATCCATGCATGTATGTATGCATACAAAAATATATATGTGTATGTTTATTTTTTAGATAAGATATTTTCCAAAGGATAGTAACTAAATATTAGAATACTCGAACTCTTTGAGCATTTTTACCAAAGCTGAAACTGTGGAAATTTTTTGAAAAATAGAAGAGGGGAGGGCTCATCATTACCCTTTGTATTCAATTCAATCCAATTCCAAATGTATTCTGTCTGGTGCTATTTTGTATATATGCTTGTGAATGAGAAAATATCTATGATCTGCAATTCTTTCCACCTTGAGTTCACGCACATACACAACATTAAATGCATTCAAGTCATAAAAATAGATGATACAGAGAGATATGTATTACTTGGATTCTGACTAGGAATAATCTTGTGATGACAAGACAATTTTTTATGGCAAATATATCTGTCTCTGTTTCAATGCTTATGAGTCACCTGGAATAAAGGAGATGAATGAGTATCTCTCCTTAGTCTTCTCTCACATTCCCTTCTCACCTCGAGAGCACTGAGGTCATCCGTCTCTTTAAAATGGAATGTGTTGAAAAAAAGAAGAAAAGGGAGAATGGAGGGAGTAAGCAGCAGGTGTTGTAGAGGAAGCCTTAGATTCAAGATTATGTGGCCAGCGTGGACTGAGTTCCTTCCATCTTTCTGGTTATCTTTCTGCATGTCGGTTTCTTCTCTCTGGTCAATACGGACAATAGAGTCCATTCCATTTAAACTAACAGAAGTTTTTAAGTGTTTTTATATTAATTAAAAATACATAATAATTGAATGATTTCACTTCCACGAACAGGATATCAGTTAATTTATTATGATCTGAGGCTAATTATCTATGGATGACACTGAATAACAGTAATTATTAGAGATACAAATCAGAGTCTTGGAGCTATAATACAGGCACAGAGAATACAACCTATCTCAAGTGTGAGGAGACGTTTCAATGGTTCATGTAGAAAAGGGAGAAGAAAGAAAATCTCTCTAGAATACATTGACTAATTTCTAAGGACTTGTTGTTCAGTCACCTTCAGTCATGTTCAACTCTGTGACCCCTATTTGGGCAAGGACAATAGAATGATTTGGAGTTTCCTTCTCCAGCCCATTTTCCAGATGGGGAAAATGGGGCAAATAGGGTTAAATGACTTGCCCAGGATTGTGAAGCAAGTGGGAGGCTATATTTAAACTGAGGAACAAAAGTCTTCTTGACCACAAGCTTGGCACTCTAACCACTGGGCAAAACAGCTTCTCATTACTTTGAAGTGCCTTGAGGTTCAGAGTTACTAAAGACACAGCTGAAGAAAGAATCAATTTATATGATAGGTTGAAGGGTGCTGGATTGCTCTCTCAACTGACAGTCTCATCTATATTGCTCTGGCAACCAAAATGTCCAGTTTAAATTTATTGCTTAAGCAGGCATAGTGTTCCACATCTATAATAATCTACTTTCTGCAGAGTGAGAGAGGGGCGATTTTCTTGGTTGGGGGATTTCTGTGCAACAGTAGAGCAAGCTAATTGAGTATTCACAAGGTCCAGCATCAATATGGTGTCTCTCTAGGAGTGGGGATGGGGAACTCAATTTGCCAAAGAAGGGGTGAACGAAC
The DNA here is from genome assembly GCF_016433145.1 of Gracilinanus agilis. Taxonomy (NCBI): domain Eukaryota; kingdom Metazoa; phylum Chordata; class Mammalia; order Didelphimorphia; family Didelphidae; genus Gracilinanus; species Gracilinanus agilis. Next base: position 35,857,067 of record NC_058130.1, on the reverse strand, counting down.
AGGGCAAATCCAAACTTCTGAGCAATCAACAGTGGGATTGGTATCAAGAATATAGATTATATTTCCAGATTCAGAGAACAATAAACAAATTAATTAATTAATTAATAAACAAACAAATAAATAAATGAATAAATACATAAATAAATGAGCAAGCAAGCAAGTAAATAAATAAATAAATGCATTCATTGTTCCAAGGCCTTCTGGAGACTTTCACTTAAATGTTAAAGCACTGTATCTCCCTGGAGGATGATCATGGTCAGCTAAAATAAGAACTGGTTTGGTCCAATTAATTCAGTCTTAACCATTGCCACCTTTCAGGAAGCAAAATATTTCAGGGGAAATAGATCATAAAAGATGAATGGAGGAAGTGAATCAAGAACCGGAGATATGGTACACATAAGGGGATATCTGTGGCAGCCACTGAGATGGAGTGAGTTAATTGGTGCAGAAAACAAGGACCAACATTATGGTAAGAGGGAGTGGATAAGGACTGGTTCTTTTATCGTTATCCCAGGGTTATTCATTACCTATAAAATTTAACCTGGGGGCAACTGGGTAGCTCAGTGGAGTGAGAGTCAGGCCTAGAGACGGGAGGTCCTAGGTTCAAATCTGGCCTCAGACACTTCCCAGCTGGGTGACCCTGGGCAAGTCACTTGACCCCCATTGCCCACCCTTACCACTCTTCCACCTATGAGACAATACACCGAAGTACAAGGGTTTAAAAAAACAAACAAAAAAAATTTAACCTGTTTAAAATAAAATATGACCAAAAAAAGTTGTAATCTGAGACAAAGTATTAATTATCTATCAACTATCAATTATCTATGATCTATTTATTTATTATCTGTCATCTATATGTCTATCATTTCTTTTCTTTCTTTAAATTAAAAAAAATTTTATTAAACCCTTACCTTCCATCTTGGAGTAAATACTGTATATTGGTTCCAAGGCAGAAGAGTGGTAAGGGTGGGCAATGGGGGTCAAGTGACTTGCCCAGGGTCACACCGCTGGGAAATGTCTGAGGCCAGATTTGAACCTAGGACCTCCTGTCTCTAGGCCTGCTCTCAATCCACTGAGCTACCCAGCTTCCCCCTATCATTTCTTTTCAAAGATTTACTAGAGAATCAGAGAGAGACTCAGAAAGACCTGAGTTCAAGTTCTCCCTTTGGAATCTATTGATTATAGAGCCTTGGGTAAGACATTTGACTTTTTGATGACCAAGAGAACTCTCTAAGACTCTAAGTTTCAGTGCTGAGATAGTCGGCTAAGCACCTTAATAGGTAGAACACTAGCCTTTAAGTGTGAACAACTGAGATCAAATCCTGCCTCTAAGAATTACAAAGCATGAAGTAACCTTAATAAATTATGTAATTTCTCCAACCTCTGCTTCCCTATTTGTAAATTGTCAATAATAATGACAACTACCTCATAGAATTAACTATGCAACACATGTAAAGTATTTTAAATACTACTTTTAAAGTGCTGTATAAATGCCAGCTATTAATATTTTGATTGAGTTTGGTTATAAAAAAAGTAAATTTTTCTCTCTTAAAACAGAAGATAGTAAAGTTTAATCAATTACACTGAGTTAATATTATTTTTTAGCTTTCTGCCCCACAAATTCATCTTTTCTACCTGCCAAAACTAGAAAATGAAAAGTTATAAGAAAATGACAAAAACATGAACTATGGAGTAGCCGAACTTCTAAATATCTCCAAACAGTTCAAAGGCTGATGAATCTAACTCTACTCTAGTCTTCAGTTCAGGATAAGCTTTTGTATTTCTCAATCTTTTGTTTAGGTGGTCTTATAATAATGAGATTAAATCTATCTTGCCCCTTCTCAAATCTAATCAACGAAAGTGTAAACAACTCCACTTAACTCTCCAGTGGGGAGGTCTGTGACCCACATGCCCAAGAATGGGTGACGAATCAGAGTTGGCTGACTGCCCCTTAGGCAGTCCTAAGAAAAGTGTCTTTTGTGATTGGGCACATAAACTGGAAGGGGACAACTAGGAAGTGTCTAAGGTCAAATTTGAACCCAGAACCTCTTGTCTCTTGGTCCGGCTATTAGTCCATGAACCATCCAGCTGGAGTGGCATCTGAGGGAATTGGGAACAGCAGGCAGAAAGTAGCAGCTCAAGCTCTCAGCAGCAGAAAAGTAACTTTCCCCTTTCCCCAAAAAGCCAGTCAAGGGAAAGTAGCAGCATGGCTGGGAGAACAGGGGGAAGAGAAAAAGCAAAAACAGAAAGCTGGCAGAAGTATGCCAGCCATGACAGGAGAAACGTGGCTTTCTGGGCTATCTGAAAAATTGAAATTTCACTCTCCAAACTTCAGATGGTTGCCAAAAATATAAAAAAAAATAAAATGAATAGAAAAGGATAGTTTTAAAAATATTATGGTCTTAAAAGATTTATTGGTAGCCATTAGAAAAATGAAACCACGTGCCATGCTAGCTAAGTCAGTTTAAAAGACCCGCCATTACCTGCTGCCACCATGCTGCTTCAGGAGGAAAAAAGAGAGTGCCAATCCAGCCACTTGATTTTATCCTGTCTACATCATTTCATAACTGAATACGTTATCACGCAAGACTGGAAGCCAGTGAGCACATGGGAAATGTAGTTCAAAGACCCCTAAACTTCCACATGAAGCCAATGGGCTCACAGGAGATTTAGTTCAGAGACCCCAACATTTTAATAACACAGTCTGTAATTGAGTATTGTTTCACAGGAATAACAGTTGTATTAGCAATGGTTTAGAAGAGTTAAGAGAGAACAGATTTCAGAATCAGAAAGACCTAACCTCTGAAGCATCCTCCCTGTATGAGCCTTGGCAACCTGTCAAGGAGAAATCACTTCAAGTCCTGGTGACCCAAGAAATTCTTTGTATATTTTCGTGTCTCATCGGCTTATAAGTGCTCTGGGAGCAAGAACTAACTTTTTTCTAATATTTGTATCCCATTGCTTAGTACAATGTCTGGCACATAGTAGGTGCTTAACAAATATTTATTGGCACACTTCCTTGTAATTTCTTTATAATACCATTTATTAGACCTCACAACAGCTTACATGTTCCCCTTGGGTCTTCTCTTCTAAAAACTAAACATTCCAAGCCCCAGTTTCTTCAGCTGATCCTCATGTAGCATGAGACCCTTCACCATTCTCATCCTCTTCTTCTGGTTGCTCTCTAGCTTATCAATGTTCTTCCAAAAACATGGTACCCAGAACTGAACTTGATACTCCAGATGTGAATCAATCAAGGTATCAGGTAGCAGTATAATCACTTCATTATTAAAGGAAGTTGTACTTTCTCAATTCAACCCAAGATTAAACTTCATTTTCTTTTAGCTGTCATGTCATGTTAGTGGCGCATACTGGTCTTGTAGTCCACTAAAAGCCCCACATATTATTTTTTCTTCTGGGGGCTTTAAATGAAAGAATAGATAGAAAGTCTGCAGTACAAGTTGATTCCCTTTAATTAATAACTGGGAGACCATGAGTGTACTATGATTAGAGTAGTAATAGAAGTCGTATTAGTTACAGTAGTAGTCTTAGTCATTGGTGTAATCATGGTAGTAGTAGTAGTCATCACAGTCGTTGTAATTGTAGTGGTAGTAGTTGTAGTGATAGTGGTAGTAGCAGGAACAGTAAATAACCTACAGGTTGTTGTTTTTTTTTTACAAAGATATCAGTATTTTTCATAGAATAGCTGGTTCTAGTGCTCCATAGTTTTCCATTTATTCTTTCAATTAATTTGTGAATAATCTATTAACAAATGAGGAGATAGTACATTTTAAATCAGCAAGAAGTGTAATGGTATAACAGGTAGAAGGCTGACATAAGAATTAGGAAGACTTCAGTTCAAGTCTCATCTCTGATGCACAATATAGGACAATGAGTAAATTACTTAAATTTTAAATTATTTAAATGCTCAGTAACCAAAGACTTCATGTCTCAGGGAGGCATTGTAGAACATTGCAATGAACATCAAGGCTAAAATCAAAGGATTAAGGTTCAAATCCCACCTCAGACATTTAATTCTTGAATGATCTTGGGGAAGTCAATTATCAACTCTTTGCTTCAGTTCCTTTTTATCTCGTGACAGGGTGGAAATGATTGGTCTCTGATATCTTTTTTTCAATTCTAAATATGTAGCCTTATGACTATATTTGAGAGGCAACGTATTGATCTGCATAAGCAGAAGAAATTTTTCCAAGGGAAATTTCCTACACTGATAAAATCAGATGTAGAGAAATGAGAGAGACAGACAGACAAACAGAGAGAGAGACAGAGAAGAGACAGAGAGGGACACAGCAAAGAGAGGAGGGAGAGAGGGAGAAGGAGGGAACCAAAATCCATGTGACCACAAATTTTATAATGGATGAAAAATAAATGGGCATTAAATGTCACAGGAGGTTAGATAATCCAAGTCTAGAAAAGGGAGCCACGAACATGATTAGATGGAAAAGGATTTTTAAAGGGCTCATCTCCACTGAAAATGATTTAAAAGCACCATAAAAAGGCAAAGATTTAGTTTGTTTCTGCCACCTCCTCTTAATGTGTAAGATCCCTGAGGGTAAAGGTTATATTTTGATTTGTTCATTAAATAGCTCTTTATGGAATACCCACATCGTAGAGTCCTTCTTTTACATTTTTTGTTTAGTCATACAGTCAAGCAGTCATGTTGTTTCAACCAAAAACTGTAAATAATTCACTGATCTCTGGTGAAGGGTGGAAAGTAATGTTATAGAGTAGAAGTCACAATCCTCCTCCTGTGGATATTCATATATGTTCATTGAGAATGGCTCTGGTTGGGACCATTTCCCTATAACAAAGGCTTCTAAGCATATTTTAGAAATGTCATTATTAATTTAATTTAAATTCCATATTTGGTCAGATCATCTGAAACTAAGGAATACCAAAGTCTCAACAATAAATAAAAAGTCAAATTATTTGAAATACTTTATATAGCAGTGCTTGGCTGTTTATGGAAATGCCAATGAACCAGCTGACAAGGGGAAAGGAAGCTGTAACAGTTATAAAAGTGACTAACAATAGAACCAAAGTATTAAAAAAAAAAGACCAATTCACTTGGTTTATAAAAAGAAAAGAATGTACAATAGCACAACAGTGAGTTCACCTATTATATAATTATAGGTTTTTGTATACAAGTGCAGACAAGCAGACAGAATAAAAAAACATCCTCTAGGAAAGAAGAAAAAACAATCCCCCAAACTTGGCAGGTCTGACCAGGTGAGATGAGAGATTGGTACCAACAACAAAAAAGGAAACAGATTATAACTAGGCCTAAGCATGAGTTATGTCTCTCATTGCTAAGCATTGGTTTGTAAGAAAACTCTGGAAAATGAAAGGAAAATCAAAACTGCACAAGAAGGGAGGGTGAGAGAGAGAGTTCAGAATGGGAAAGAGATGTTGGGAGTCCCCTGCAGTGGGAACAGAGAAGGACAAGTCTCATCGGTTTGTTCTAAAAATTCAGGGGCTATTATTAATAGGAAAAAAGACTTTTTAGCCTCAGGAGACAATGAAGGAGGCCTTTAAAAACCACACGTAGGAAGGATAACTCCAAAGAATTCATGAAGAAAAAGAATCTACCAATGTAGAAGGAACTGACAGTGTCCTTCACTTAAATTCCTTCATGATTTTTTCTCTAGTGCAAGCAATAAAGTGTCTTGTTTCACAGCATGAAAAACACAGAAATATATATTGTATGATCATGTAGGTGCAACCTATATCATATTACTTGCCTTCTTGGAGAGAGGGATGGAACATGCATTGCAAAATATCAGAAAATGAATATTAAAAATGGAATTGACATGAAATCTGGAAAAGTTAAAAGTAATAAAATAAATTTAAAAGGTAAAAGAAGAGGAATAATACTTGGAAAACTAAACTTTAAGGATCATAAGTTCATAGAGTTAGAGCTAGAGGGTCTATTACAAACTATGCCATCTCACCTCATTTCTTCTTCGCCCTTACCTTCCATCTTAGAGTCAATACTGGGTTTGGTTCAAAGGCAGAAGAGTCGTAAGGGCTAGATGATGGGAGATGAGTGACTGTCCAGGGTCACACAGCTAGGAAGTGTATGAGGTCAAATCTGAACCCAGGACCTCCTATCTCTAGGCCTGGCTTTCAATCCACTGAGCTATCAACTGTCCCCAAATCTCACCTCATTTTAGAGATGAGGATACTGAGGCACAGAAGAGTTAACTTATAGCTAATTTATATAGTTATATAATTAATTTATAGCTAGCATTTATCTAGAGCTTTTAGGTTTGCAACATCCTTTAGAAATATTATTTCATCTTCTCCAGAAGTCCCGAAGAAGTAAGTGCTATCACTCACTATTTTATATAGATGAGAAAAGTGAGGCAAGCAGGATAAGTGATCACCAGGATCACATAGCTAGTAAGTATCTGAGGCTGGATTTGAATTCAGGGCTTTCTGACTTGAGGTCTAGGACTCTATTCATTATTCCACCTATCAGCCTTAAAGTTAAGTGGTTTGTTCAGACTTCCACAGATTATGAATGAAGGGGGCATTCAAACCCAGGACTTCCCATACAGCAAACGGCACCATTTTGGTAAGTTAACACTAAGAAACTGAAGGCTGTTATTGGAGCCTGAGAAAGACTTGTTATGTCTGATCAGAATTTAAATGTATGAGAATAGGAATGTGGTCTAGTCAGTCCAGTTCAGAGAACCAGACTAGCAGAGAAATCACTCTGTATTTTTCCTGGCACTCTGACCACTACTTTGCCCTGCTTTTTTTCTGTCCTTTACTCTCTAGATTTATAGATGCTGAAAGTAAAGGGGTGATGGCAGGAGGATAGAGCATAATCCATGTGGGGACTTTTGCAGGTCCAAAAGGACATCATGGAACAGGGAAATGGTCATTTTTCATAGGCTAGGAGAAGGACCTCAATACTCATTAGGATAATAAAAAATATACTAAGGTAAGAGATGGAAATCTGGCTTCAGAAGAGATCAGCTTTAGAAAGACCTGGTTTCAAATTCCTCCTTTCATAGATCAAAACCACAAGAATCATTTCATTTCTCAATGTTCTAAGCAACTTTCTTTTCAAAGGCAATCCTTACCTTCTGTCTGGTTCTAAGGTAGAAGAGAAGTAATGGCTGGGCAAGAGGGTTTAAGTGACTTACCCAGGAACTAGGAAGTATTGAAGGTCATATTTGAACTCAAAACTAGGCAGTTTTCTAAGTGGTAGAACAGATCTTCATTGATAGAAGAAATTTCCTCTTTGAAAGTCCCAAAGAGGCAGATAGATATTCCAATGGATGGAGTGCTTGGATCTGGAGTTAAGAAGACCTGACTTCATGATTACATTTTTGCCTGCCTCTGTTTCCTCAAATGTAAAATAGCACCTATCTCCTACAGTTGTTGTGAGGATCAAAATGAGATAATAACTGTAAAATACATAGCCCAGGGGCAGCTGGGTAGCTCAGTGGAGTGAGAGTCAGGCCTAGAGACGGGAAGTCCTGGGTTCAAATCTGGCCTCAGACACTTCCCAGCTGTGTGACCCTGGGCAAGTCACTTGACCCCCATTGCCCACCCTTATCACTCTTCCACCTATGAGACAATACACCAAAGTACAAGGGTTTAAAAAAAATACATAGCCCAGTACTAGGCATATGATAGATGTTTAATAAATGCTTGTTTTCTTTTCTTCCCCAAAGAGCAATGAAGTCAAAAGTTTGATTAAAAAAAAAACAGTTGTTTAAGATAATATGTTAGGAGTTGAGATACAAAAGAAAAAAGAAATAGTGGCTGTCCTCAAGGACTATGGACTGTCTGGAGGGAAGTTTATTCTTAAGTATCACATACATAGATAATGCACATCGATTAGCTGGAAAATGCACTTTTGTAAAGAAATCTGACCTTTTAAGGATGCTGAAGCTGTCTGGAGATGAGAAAAAAGGGCAGAGGACAACAAGGGGGGTTATGCATGAGTTTGGGGTGGTGTTCAATGTTATTTAAAACCCAGCAAATATGAACAGAGTAGAGTCAGGGTTGAGGTGTGCATTGACCCCTTCCCTCTGAAGGATACACCCTAAAGGACAAATGATGCTGACAGAGGGAAGTGTCCAGATCTGTGTCCCCAAAGATCTACAGCTATAGGAGTTAGAGGGAGATGGATGAACAGTGAACATTCACAATTTTAAGAATTCTTAAAGTTTATTTGAGAGGACAGAAATATGTTGAGTGGGGGAATGGAGTATCATGATAGGTAGGGAATCATGTTTCCTGAGCCTATCCCTGGGAAACAGAGGCATGGATCAGACACCTTCTTCTCCTTTTGCCTCCTTTTCTCTTTGAAAAAATTTAAGCCTGTACTTTCTGTCTTAGAATCAATGTACTGTATTGGCAGAAGAGTGGTAAGGGCTAAGCAATGGGCATAAAGTGACTTGTCTAAGGTCACACAACTAGGGAGCATCTGAAGCCAGATTTGAACTTTCTTTCTCTAGACCTCGCATTCAATCCACTCAGTCACCTAACTGCCTCCTTCTTGGATTAAAAAAAAAATACAATGTTGAGTGCATTGAAGATGTCAGAATATGGAAATGAAAAATCAGCTATTACCCTAGGTTGGTTCTTTCTTCAGCCAGCAGAGTTTTAGACCTGCTCCATAACCCTTCTAGAAATTAATGGATCTCTGTGTGTTTTTTTTTTTGTATTTTTCCTTGAATAAAATTGGGTTGTTTCTTGGCCACATAAAGGAGTATCTCTGCCTAAGCTCCCATCTGCTCTCTAGGAAGGTTGCTCTCTCTCTCATGGCTGCCTTACCAGAAAACAACCCCTTTTCTTCATTACCTGTCAAGGATCCCATTGATCTCCTGGGAGATGCCACTTTGCTCAGTCACCTCCTCCATTCCCTGTGTGAATTGTGAAAGCTCACTGAGAACATGAATCTAACAGTTGTCAGAGAGTGTTAACGATATCTGCTCCTCCCTGTCTCCTTGTTGTTCATTTTCAGACAGTCTAAGAGAAAGAAGAGTCTGCCTTGGCGGCCCTTTCGTCGTGGGGTAGGATCCAGGTCATCCGAGGCAGGGCTAGCAGTTGGTGAGAAATAAGTGAGAGTCATGGTAGGGAAGCTGCAAAGACAATCTTCCTGGCAAGGCTTGCTAATGTTTGAATTGTTCACCCTGGGGAAGGAAGGATTGTGAGAGATTGGGGATTGTTGATGAGCTCAGTTCCACAACTGTCAGGGAGGGAAACGGGAGAATTCTTTGGGTTACAAAGCTCACAGTTTCCAAGAGGGAGAGATGCTACTTGCCTTCATCTTGTACCACAAAGGGTTGGAGTGGCATGTGCTAGGGTTCAAATGGTCCCATTTCAGAAACTGATATGATTTTTCCCCCTCTCACTGGAAATGGCATTCAGGAAATTGCCTTCATATCTGCTTTGCTGTGTGCATGCTCAAGACCATGAGAACTTTCTAGTGACTTGCTGCTGCAACCTTCCATCTGTATCGTCTTCCCCAATAAATAGTAGGTCTTTGAGGGCAAGGTTCTGACTTTTCTAGTTGTATCTGTAGTAGGATTAGCCCAGTGATTTGCCTGTGGTGAGCACTTAATAAATATTTTATTACTGGAATGCTTCATGTCTCCCAGCTAGACAGCAATGTAGGGGCAGGTTTACTCTGTGCCTGGCACAGTAGGTACTTACAAAATCCCTGTTTACAGATGGAATGGGTACTCTCCTCTGTGGTGCCAGGGACTCCACTAGTCCTGAACATGTCAACACGAACGTTCATTTAATTAAAGTTTCCATGAGTGAAAGAAAAGCTGGTCTCCATCATCATCATGTTCAACAAAGGAGAGGTGTGGCATGAACGAGGGCTCAATTGGTTCAATATCAAGAACTGATATGAATTTTTCTGGTGGAAAAGACATCAAAGACATGGCATTAACATCTGTTTTGCAGATAAATCCAATAAAAATTATAAGTGATCATTGTGTGCAGAGCACTGTTCTAGAGATCCCGGGAGCATGGGCTGAGGTAGCACTTTCATTGACACTCTGATCTAGTATGGGAATAAGACGCGAAAACTGATCATTGCATAAATAGTAAGCAAAAGGGAATTCCAACAAATGGAAGTAAAATGTGACATGACACCAGAAGGGGATGGTTGATAAAATTGTGGAGGGTTGTTGAAGGCGTTTCCTTGGACAAGTCATTTAAAAATCAAATGGAATTCCTTCCTGGAAGAAGGATCACCTCGTGGTGTAAGTAGGGAAGGTTTGGTGATTAACATGATTTCTGCTTTTGGACTCAAGAGGAATCAGGAGTTGGGATTTGGGAAGAAACGACTTCCATGTGCTGGTCTACTGGACTGAGGATTTGGTTTCCCTACAAGTGTAACTAACATGTGTGCCTCCCTGACACTGGACTTTTAAAATGAGCCCACTTCTCCCATAAACACTGGGGATATATTTTTATATCTCCAATGTTTAGCGCTGTGCCTGGCACCTAGTAGATTAATAAATGTTTACTGATTGATTGGTTGATTTCGTATTTGTGGAAGAATTGGTTCCGGATTTATGAGGGAAATGTTTTGTATTTACTGTTTTAACCAGACCATCTTGGTAAAAATCTTTTAATAGCTAATTGTGACTTCTGACTGACTGGAACTAGAAAGAAAGCCTGTTTTTCACAGCAAGAACCTACAGAGTACTCTATAATCTGAGGTTTCAGCCACCTGATGGAGGACTCAAACTGAGTATGGGGAGTAGATTTAGATAGGAAGGTTGCCTCTGAAGGCATCTTGTCTTACCCTGTCATTTTATAATTGAAGAAATTAAGGCTCAGAGAAGTTACATGACTCCCCTAAGGTCACACAGGTAATAAGGGGCAAAGCTAGCATTTGAACTCAGCTCCTTGGACTCCAAATTCAGGTCTTGTTCCTCTGTTCCACATGATCTCTGTAAATGAATTAGAATTTAAAATCAGTGTAGTAATTCACCAGGTGAAGAAGAAGAAGGAACAGGCCAGGCATTGAGGCTAGCAAGAAGAAAAGGAAGAGGAGACCAAAAGCATGGAAGGGAAAATTGGAGGAGTATGGAGTTGTTTGTTGGGCTGTTCCACAGAATATATAGCTACATAATTTCATTGCCGAAAGGAACTATTGGTAAGAAAAAAAGCTACATACTAATATATAAATTAGTCCCTTCACTGCAACCAGTGAATCTTCTTAAAATCTTTTTTTAAAAACAGATTTTTCAAAGAACAATTTAAAAATATTTTTCAGTTAATGATTTTTTCAACTAATACTTTATTTTTTCTCCCTCTCCTGTCTCCCACCTTCATTCAGAACAGGAAAAACAATCTCCTTGAAGTAAATATTACTTATCCTTAGAGAGATCTCTGGATCTTTGATTTTTAAATGACTTGTCCAGGGAAATGCAGTTTGTAGATGCCAGAGGAAAGATGTAAAATCAATTCTTCCTTACTCCAAGGCCAGTTCTCCATCCATTGTACTGTGCCACCTCTCTCATACAATAGCTAGAAATTATATGAGGAATGGCTAATATAAAGATATTTGAGAATGGAAGCAATAGTAGATCCATATATAAAAATAAAAATTCTAGTAGAGGCAGCCAGGCATGCAGGTCTTTGTCAGGATAAAGATTCAGTTTACAAATACAAATCTGAGAGTCATATACAAATTTGGGAATGATCTTCAGAGCAGTGGTAACCAAAGTTGTAAAGATGAATAAGCATCATCAGAGGAAAGGTAGGGAAAGAATAAAGGAACCTTAAAGATGCACCCATAGGGAACAGCCTCTTGAAAACATTGGGAAGAACCCAGAGACTAATAGAGAGGATGGAGAAAAAATGGTTAAATAAAGAACAGGAAAATCAGAATAGTGCAGTATCTCTGAAGCCAAAGGAACAGAGGATAGCTAGAAAGAGAGATAACAGAACACAGATAATGCTAATTTGTTGTTTCCTAACTCTTCTTTTCAAGAAAATCCCATGGAAAGCTATATCCAAGAGGTCACAGACACCATTACATCCCCCTATATAAAACCTAGTCACCCTGATTTCTATTTGATTTTGACATCACTGGTCAAGAAGTAGCATTGGGAAAAATCAAAGGGCAAGCGGTCTCCAATAAAATAAAGCCTAAGGTTGTATGATATGTACGAGAGTGATTTTGGCTAAAGCGAGGAGGAAGAAAGAATGTTGACTGAAAATATTGCTGGATTGACAATAGATTAGAGGTTTCTTAGGAATACAAGATGGATGAACAGGATAGAAATTGACCTGTGAAGAAATAGGATGGATTTGAACAGAGATGAAGAACCTAAGAAAAATAAATAGAATGACTAGAACAGCAATAGAGATCTGTGGTCTCAGAGAAATGGTAGAATGACTTTCCCAGTTAATCACATCCAGAATTTGAAATAGATTTTAGAATTTTGTGTCTTTGAAGTCTTGTCATATATTCTGGTGCTGCTTCTCATTAATGAACTGAGGCTTTCTGGTGGTGGTTGGAAGATGTCAGATGGACTTCCCTCATCTCTTACCTTTTAACTCTTCAGAGCTGCCAAAGTGATATTGCTAAATCGGAGGATTGACTGTCCATTTCCTTGCCCAATAAACCCTCATGGTTTTCTTTCATCTCTAATCTCATATATATATATATATATATATATATATATATATA
>NC_058130.1:35812451-35839479 GCF_016433145.1 Gracilinanus agilis | reverse complement strand
CCCGTCTCTAGGCCTGGCTCTCAATCCACTGAGATACCCAGCTGCCCCCACAATTCAATATTCTTAGCTAACAAAGGAAGTGCCATTCTGACACTAAAATTGGAGACCTATCATGGGAAAGCTTTAAGTTGTCCATATTTCTGTCCTTAGTTTTAAAAGTCTTCTTTGTCCAAGGTGAAATCTAGATTTACATTAGAGATGCCAAAAATTTAGAAAGGGGTTAAAGGAAATCCACACAAATGACTTATTTGGAGGCATTATGAAGAGAGACTCAATAAACTGGGCATCTTTGATTGAAAGAAAAGAAGACTGAAAGGAGTCCTACTAAACAATTCTAAGCACAAGAAAGAGCACCCAGAGAATCTTTATTCTCACCAATTAATAATATGGACTTCATTGATAGTACTGAAAATGTAATCATACATCAGGTAGAACTTCTCATCTAAATGGTTTTGCAGGCATGCTGACTAGAAGTTATTGCATTTTATTTGATTAAATGGTTTTTTTGTTACCATTTTTACTATAACAATATAACAATAATAATATATGTGATTCATTAAGAATATGTAATAAATTATAGTTAATATGCTTATCCAAGATAAATAAATTCTCACATTCATTATGTCTCAAAATTTATATCATTCTTTTTCCCATCTTCTTAACCATCTTTCATCTCCAAGAATGCAAGTAATATGGCATAGCTTGTAATTATATTATCATAAACTCATTTTCCTCTTTTTCATGTGGTGAAACAAGTCACATATTGCTATACTAGAGAAACATTTATGGAGGAAATAAAGTGAAGAATGGCATGTTTCAGTCTGCATTGACTTTGTTTCTTCAATGGTGGGGAATATCCTTTCTCAATGAGTCCCTTGGAGTTGTCCTGGATTTTTGCATTGTTAATAATAGTTGTCATTTGTAGTTGATCCTCACACATTATTGTTGTTACTGTGTACAATGTTCTCCTGGTTCTGCTCATTTCACTTCCCATCATTTCATATAAGTCTTTCCTGATATTTTTGGTGATCATCTTGTTTGTTATTTCCTTCAATATGTATGTGTCATTCCCTCTTTCACCCAGATCCAATGAGGATATGGTACTAGCATTACCATCCCTCTCTTCTCTCCTTCCTTTCATTGTAACATTTCTTTCATTCATGCCTCTTTTATATGAAATGTATATTCTCATTTATCCCTCCCCATCTGATTTTGTTTTATCTTTTAACTCATTCTTTTATATTCAATTTCACCTTGAAGCTTCCACCTATAAATGCTCATTCAAAACACCCAATTAATAGTTGTTTTAAAGAAAATGATGAGAAATGATTATATGGAACAAATGAAAGGAGTATAAGACATAGAATCTGTCTGGTCAGACTATACCTGAATCATTCTTCTCACTTCTAACCAATTGTATGATAATAAATATTTAACAACCAAGTATCTGGGGGGAAAGTACCTAAAACACATATTTTCCCATTTTTTTATTTAGAATATTTTCCCATGGTTACATGATTCATGATTTTCCCCACCCATCTTCCCTCCCCATCCTGGAGTTGACAAGCAGTTTCACTGGGTTATACATGTATTATTGTTCAAAATCTATTTCCATGTTATTCAAATTTTCAGTAGAGTGATCTTTTAATATCAAAATCCTAATCATATTCATACTGAAGCACGTCATTGATCATATGTTTTTCTTCTGCCTTTTTGTTCCCACAGTTCTTTTTCCGGATGTGAATAGAGTTCTTTCTCATAAATTCCTCTGTATCGTCTTGGGTCATTGCATTGCTGCTAGTAAAAAAGTCTATTACATTTGATTGTGCCACAGTGAATCAGTCTCTGTGTACATGCTCTCCTGGTTTTACTCCTTTCTGCATCAATTCCTAGGGGTCTTTCCAGTTCACATGGAATTCCTCCAGTTCATTATTCCTTTCAGCACAATAATATTCCATCACCAACAGATACCACAATTTGTTCAGCCATTCCCCAATAGAGAGGTATCCCCTCATTTTCCAATTTTTTGTCACCACAAAGAATGTGGATATAAATATTTTTGTACAAGTCTTTTTCCTTATTATCTCTTTGGGGTATAAACCCAGCAGTGGTATCCTTGGATCAAAAGGCAGGCAGTCTTTTAAAACTCTTTGTGCATTGTTCCAAATTGCCCTCCAGAATGGTTGGACCAATTCTATTAGTGTCCTTTACAACACATTTTTTTAAACCCTTAACTTCTGTGTATTGGCTCCTAGGTTGAAGAGTGGTAAGGGTGGGCAATGGGGGGTCAAGTGACTTGCCCAGGGTCACACAGCTGGGAAGTGTCTGAGGCCACATTTGAACCCAGGACCTCTCTAGGTCTGGCTCTCAATCCACTGAGCTACCCAGATGCCCCCTATACAACACATTTTGAAGTTTAATCTGCATTATCAACATTTCTCAGCATCCCTTTCTTAAGTCTAGAAATCAACAAGACAATAAATCAAGTCCTGATTTGTAGTATTTGCTCATCTGTGAGATGTAAAATTCACATTGAAAATTTAACAATCCAGTCTTCAGAACCAGTTCCAGCTGACTCCAGCATGCTGTTTCTAAGGCATTAAGTGTTGCAAAGTCAGCTCCCATGCCCTCCTCTCCAATAAGCTTTCAAACAAAAGGAAGACGACAAAACTTTCAAAGCAGGACATCAGGAATTCTGGTCCTACAAAGCAAGGCAAATTTATAATTGACAAATAAATTGTAGCAAGGTTCACTCAATCATACATTGCATATAGCAAGAATTATATTATTATTGCCATCATAATGGATGGCATTTATTAGGATTACAGCAATAACAGAGGCAGCTGCTAATGCACTTATAATGTAGCGTACCACTGGGAAATAAACCTGCCTCTTATTTATTCCTGCTGCTAAACAGGTGCTAGTATATGCTATAGTAGCAGCATATAAGCTCTGAGTACAAGGAAAAGCCTGCAGCCATTCATATAAGCAGAGTCTGTGGCTTTGGACCACAGGACATAGCACATCACTTCATATCTCTTGTAGGAGCTCATGTTTATATAATGCTTTGAAACTTTCCAAAGTATTTTACATCCATTATCTCATTTATCTTCAAAACAATCTTGTGAGGTAGGTGATATTATTCTCACTTTATTGATGAGGAAAATTAGTCTCAACAAGTTTAAATGACTTGCTCAGTATCTTTGTAGAAGCAGGATCTGAACACAAGACTGATTATTAAGCCCAAGTACTGTTCATTGTACTCTCTCTGACAGTGCAAACCACCATTCTGAAGCTGTCTGCTTTTATTTTATTTTATTTAGTCAAGTCAAATCATGTGATTTGTAAATGAAAATACTAGCACTAAGAACCAAGATATATTCAACCGTATTCTACTGCCCTCCCTACCCTGATCAATTATGTGGAAAATGTCAATGTGATCAATAATTTTTTGTTGTTTAGTCATTTTAGTTACATCTGACTCTTTGTGATTCATTTGAAGTTTCCTTGGTAAAGATACAGTTAGTGATTTGGCATTTTCTTCTCGAGCTCATTTCCCCAATGAGGAAACTGAGGCAAACAGGATGAAGTGACTTGTCCAGGATCACAGAATCCAGAAGTGTTTGAGGCTGGATGTAAAGTCTAGAAGATGAGTCCTCCCAATTCCAAGCCCAATGCTCACTCCACTGAGCCGCCTCTAGTAGTCCACAATGGAATGGAAATTTCAGGGAGGGCTCCCCTCACTGTACATCTTTAAACTGGGTCTAGGCAGTCAGCTAAATGAGAATATAGATGAAGACAAAAGACAGTGTGAGCCCTCAAGGAGGTTATAATCTAATGCAGTGGTTCCCAAACTTTTTTGGCCTACCGCCCCCTTTCCATAAAAAATATTATTTAGCTCCCTGGAAATTATTTTTTAAATATTTTAATAGCAATTAATAGGAAAGAAAAATGTACCTGTGGTCATCACCGAGTCCCCTGGATTGCTGCAGCACCCACCAGGGGGTGGTAGCACCTACTTTGGGAATCACTGATCTAATGGAACAGAAAAAGACTTTTCACATATGCAGTAAAGGACATTTTAGAACAGGAGTCAATTAAGTTAATCAATCAGATCATCTCAATTCACTTAAATTGCCAAGATACCTTAACCAGATGAGAACACTTCACAATTGACTCAACCAATAATAGGCTTTAGATTAAGTAAGAAAAGGTCCAGGATAAATTTTGATGCCTTTGAAAGCAATTGTATGAACTAGAGTGATATTACACAGTAAATACATTCAGATTAGTTAAGATATTTGGTTATGTGGGTTTTCTACAAAATAGAAATCCAGTTTAGAATGCAGAACATTCAAGCATCTAGCCATGGAGAGAGAAAAGAGAGCCACATCCATAAGAAGGGCTTACTTGGAAGAAGGGAGGAGAAGAACCTGGCTTTGGTCTTAATCATCATCTTCTCCCTCCTCCCACCTTGACTAGAGGAGGATTGTGAAACTTTCATTGAGTAAAGAGGATTTTCGATTTTTTATCTGCATCCCATTATTAACAACAGGAGAGCAGTGACTGGTAGCAATGTTTGTTTAAAGAGCCCAGGACAAATAAGACACACTCGGGACATGCAATTTCAAGTCCATACAAGAATTCTAGCAAAACATAACTATTATACCAAAAGAAAACTTCAGGAGTTTCCCCAAAATGGAAAGAAAAAGATTTCCAGAAACTAAGAGCTATGAATTATTCCTTTGCCACAACTACTTTCTCATCTTGAGTATAATTTCTCTTGAGCTCTGTAAGTATTTTGGGGATAAAGTGCCCATAGTTTGAAGAGATGTTGTGTATGTATTATAATACTATATTAAATATGTATTTCTAAAGCCTAATTAAGTCCCATTGATCTACTGATATCAATAAGGAATTTTGGGGGGGAAACCCAAGAGTTAGTTTCATAAGCTTTAGCATGAGTAAGATACCCCTAATCCTCAATGATGTCCCTAGGCATTAAGGAAAGTAGTATCATTGCTCTGGGATTCTAACCTGTTAGTCAAAATTGGGGTTGGAAATGGGTAGCTTAAAAACCTGCTGATACGATATCACATTTTTATGTTACTTTATTGCTTATAAAGCAAACTATTTTTTTATCTTCATATCTACCTCATGGGGTAGATACCTTCATGTTTTTATTTATTTTGTAGAGAGAAAACTCTGGATCTTATTGGTCTCATAATTAAAGTAGTGAATAGAAAGAGCCTTTTATGTCAGTCATAGTTCTACTATAATAGGTCACCTTAGTTTACAATTCCACCAGCAGTGCATTAATGTCCCAATTTTTCCAACATTTATTTTCCTTTTCTGTCATATTAGCCATTCTGATAGGTGTGATGTGGTACCTCAGAGTTGTTTTAATTTGCATTTCTCTAGTCAGAAGAGATTTAGAACATTTTTTCATGTGATTATATATAGTCTTGATTTCTTCATAGAAAACTGCATATTCATATTGTTTGATCATATATCAATTGGGGAATGATTTGTGTTCTAATAAATTTGACTCTTTCCTATATATATTTGAGAAATAAGGCCTTTATCAGAGATACATGCAATAAAAATTATTACTCTTGCTTCTCCTTTTTTCATACTATTGTTTCTATTGGCTTTGTCTCTATAAACCCTTTTTAATTTAATATAATCAAAATTATCTTCTTTACATTTTATAATGTTTTGTATCTCTCATTTGGTTATAAATTCTTCCCTTATCCAGAGATTTGATGTTTGCTACTCTATGCTCCTCTGATTTATAAATAGTAGCAGCATTTATGTCTAGATTGTGATGCATTCAATTTTACCTTATCTTGATATAAGGCAGTGATGGCAACCTTTAAAAATTCTTCCATTTATTTATTTATTTGTTTGTTTGTTTGTTTGTTTATTTATTTGATTTTTTTTTTTGCCACGGTTACATGATTCATATTCTTTCCCTGCCCTCCTCCTCCCCCTCTTCCATTGCCAATGAGCAATTCAAATTACTTTTACGTGTATCATTAATCAAGACCTATTTCCATATTAATATTTGCAATAGAGTGATCATTTAGAGTGTACATCCTCATTCATGTCCCATCAAACCATGTGATGAAGGAGGTGTTTTTATTTTGTGTTTCTACTCCCACAGTTCTTTCTCTGGGTGAGGATAGCATTCTTTCTCATAAGTCCCTCAGAATTGTCCCATATTATTGCATTGCTGTTAGTAGAGAAATCCATTACATTCGATTGTGCCATAGTGTATCAGTCTCTGTGTACAATGTTCTTCTGGTTCTGCTCCTTTCACTCTGCATCAATTCCTGGAGGTCATTCTAGTTCACATGGAATTCCTCCAGTTCATTATGCCTTTCAATACAATAGTATTCCATCACCAATAGATACTACAATTTGTTCAGCTATTCCCCAATCAATGGATATCCTCATCATTTTCCAATTTTTTGCCACCACAAAGAACGCAACTTAAATATTTTTCTACATATATATTTTTTCTCTATTATCTCTTTGGCATACAAACCCAGCAGTGGTATGGCTAGATCAAAAGGTAGTCAGTCATTTAAAGCCCTTTGGGCATAATTAAAAATTGCCTTTCAGATGGTGGAATCAGTTCCCAACTCTACTAACAATCCATTATTGTCCCAATTCTGCCACATCCTCTCCGAAATTTATTACTTTCTTTTTCTGTCATATTGGCCAATCTGCTAGGTGTAAGGCAGAACCTCACAGTTAATTTGATTTGCATCTTCTAATTATGAGAAATTTAGAACACTTTTTCATGTGCTTATTGATAGTTTTGATTTCTTTATCTAAAAACTGCCTATTCACATTCCTTGCCCATTTATCATTTGGGGAATGGCTTGATTTTTTGTACAATTTCTATAACTCCTTATAAATTTGAGAAATTAGACTTTTGTCAGAGATTTTTATTATAAAGATTTTTCCCCCAATTTGTTACTTCCCTTCTAATTTTGGTTGCATTGGTTTTGTTTGTACACAAACTTTTTAGTTTAATGTAATTGAAATTATTCATTTTACATTTTGTGATATTCTCTATTTCTTGCTTGGTCTTAAATTATTTTCTTTCCCATAGATCTTACAGGTATAATATTCTATGTTCACCTAATTTACTAATAGTTTCCATCTTTACATTTAGGTCATTTATCCTTTCTGAATTTATCCTGGTGCAGGGGTGTGAAATGTTGATATAGTCCTTATGTCTCTTATACTGCTTTCAAATTTTCCAAGAGCTTTTGTCAAACAATGGGTTCTTGTTCTAAAAGCTAGGATCTTTGGGTTTATCATATACTATCTTGCTGAAGGCATTTACTCCAAGTCTATTCCACTGATACTCCTTTCTTTCTCTTAGCCAGTACCATGCTGTTTTGATGACCACTGCTTTATAATATAGTTTAATATCTGGTACTCTTGGGCCCCTATCATTTACATTTTTTCCATTATTTCCCTTGATATTCTTGATATTTTGTTCTTCCAAATGAACTTTGTTATAATTTTTTCTAATTCAACAAAAAAGTTTCTTGATAGTTTGATAGGTATATCACTGGATAGGTAAATTAATTTGGGTAGGATTGCCATTTTTATTATGTCAGCTGATCCTATCCATGAACAATTAATGTTTTCCAATTATTTAGATATAGTTTTAATTGTGTGGAAAACGTTTTGTAGTTGTGTTCATATAAGTTTTGTATTTGTCTTGGCAAATAGATTCCTAAGTATTTTTTATTGTCTGACATGATTTTAAATGGAATTCCTTCTAGCTCTTGCTGCTGAGTTGTATTGGAAATAGATGGAAATGTTGATAATTTATATGGGTTTATTTTGTATCCTGTAACTTTGCTAAAGTTATTGATTATTTCCACTAGCTTTTTAGTTGATTCTCTAGGATTCTTTAAGTAGACCATCATGTCATTTGCAAAGAGTGATAGCTTAGTTTCCTCATTTCCTATTTTAATCCCTTCAATTACTTTTTTCTTCTCTAATTGCTTAAGCTAATGTTTCTATTACAATGTTAAATAATAGAGCAATAGTGGACATCCTCTCTTCACTCTTGATCTTATTGGGAAGATTTCTAATTTATCCCTATTGCAGATGATACTTGCTTATTGTTTTAGATATATACTGCTTTATTATTTTTAGGAAAGACCTATCTATTGTGTTGCTTGGAAATTAGGGAGGTCCCATTTAACAGTATTTCACAAACTTCCTGTGGACATATGGGGGACTTTGAAACTACATTTCCCATGATCCAATGGGTTTCCGGTTTCTGACATGATAATGTCAGACAATGGAACCAACATATAGCGCAGCTTAAATTCTGAGGTTCATCTTGAGATGACCTCTTGGGCTACGTAGACAAGATGGGGACTGGCGGCAATTTGAATTTTTATAGGCGTATGATCTAATCATTTTTACTAGTATGGCTTTAATTAAAATATTAATTTCCTTCATAATATCAACCTTTATCATTTTTAATCCTTACACTATTCCTATACTGTCTAGTGTTTTCAATAGGAATTGGTGTTGTATTTTGTCAAAGGCTCTTTCTGCATCTATTGAGAGATAATCATGTGATTTCTGCTGGTTTGTTGTTGATATGATCTATTAGGTGGATGGTTTTCCTAATATTAAACCATCCTTGCATTCCACCTGTATATATTCCACCTGATCATAATGAATAATCCTCATGATCACTTGCTGGAATCTTTTTGCTAGTATTCTATTTAAGACGTTTGCATCTATGTTCATTTAGGACATTGGTCTATAGTTTTCTTTCTCTGTTTTTGGTCTGCATGACTTTGGAATCAGTACCATATTTGTGTCATGAAGGGAATTTGGTAAAACTCCTTCTTTGCTTATTTTGTCAAAAAGTTTGTATAATATTGAGATTAGTTGTTCTTTACATGTTTGATAGAATTCACTTGTGACTACATCTGGACCTGGGGATTTTTCTTAGGGAGTTCCTTGGTGGGTTTTTCAATTTCTTCTTCTGAGATGGGATTATTTAAGTATTCTATTTCTTATTCCTTTAATCTAGGCAATTTATATTTTTGTAAATATTCATCCATATCACCTAGATTGCCATACTTATTGCCAAAAAATTTGGCAATAAGTATGGCAACAGTACTTTATTTGTTTTTTCAAAGTACCTCAAGTCTTTTTTATTAGTTCAATAGTTCTTTTATTTTCAATTTTATTAATTTGTCCTTTAATTTTTAGTATTTCCAATTTAGTTTTTATCTGGGGATTTTTAATTCATTCTCTTTCTAGGTTTTTTTTTTTAAATTTGCATGCCCAAGTCATTAACCTCTACCCTTGTGCAATGATTTGCAATTGCAATATTCTTGCAATATTTTCTCCTTGGCTTGGAAACTCTTGAATTTGACAATTACATTCCTGGGGGTTATCTTTTGAGGATTTAATGTAGAGGGTGATTTATGGACTCTTTCAATATCTATTTTGCCCTCTTGTTCAAGAATATCAGGGCAGTTTTCTTGGATAATTTCTTGAAATATAATGTCAAGACCTTTATTTTTTTTCTAGGTTTTCCAGTAGACCAATGATTCTCAAGTTGTCTCTACTATAAGAGTTCTCCAGGTCTGTTGTTTTTTTTCAACAAGATATTTCATATTTCATGTTTCCTTCTATTTTGCCATTCTTTTGACTTTGCTTTATTAATCCTTGCTGCTTATGAGATCATTAGCTTCAACTTCCCCAATTCTAGTCTTTAAAGACTGGTTTTCAGCCATGATCTTTTGATTTTCCTTTTCATTTTGGTTTATCACTCTTTTCATGGCTTGTAGCAAGTCAATTCTCATCTCCAATTTTCTTATTATGTCCTGTGATTTCTGTGCCTCTTTTTCCAAGTGGGAGATTGTGACTTTTATACTAGTTTTCTTTTGAATTACTTTCATTTCTTTCTCCCACTTTTCTTCCATATTTCTTACGCGGTTCTTGAACTCCTTCTTAAGTTCCTTGAGAGCTTGTGACCAGCTTCCACTTTTTTTGGAAAGTTTGGATGTGTTTGCTTGTTTGTCCTTCTCTGCTGTCATCTCTGTGCTGTTTTTTCCATAGAAGTTCACCAGGGTCAGAGACTTCTGTTGTATCTTATTATTATTATTTTGGTTCTTGTGGATTGTAGTTCTTGGGTGTTGGTAGCCATTGCTATGATAGTTTTCTTTTCCCTTTCCAGCCAGAAGTCTGCACTAGGAGGGCCAGCAGCAAGCAGTTTTTGCCCTGAGGCTATTTTTCCAGTCTTCCCAGCATCTGCTGTGGGCAGCCCATCTATGCCCTATCTCTGTGCCCTTGCTCTATGCTCCTCAGCCTTGGGTTCTAAGTCTGGCTGCTAAGGCTTTGCACTGCCCTCAGGGGTATGTCTGTGGTGCCCTCAGCCAGTTGCCAAGAACTTAGAGGTTGCCCTGGCCCTCGCTCTAACTCTGGCATGGTAGTTGGTGTGGGGGAGGGTTGATCAGTTCTCACTTTGGTGGGTGTAATTTTTTCCCCTTATAGCATGGAAATGCCCAAACCATGCCTAACTTCAAGGCTGCTCCTTGCAGCTGAGCCCCTTCACTTTACTGATTATGATTTTTGTCCTTTTGAGATACTTTATATTGGTTGGTTGTGAGGAGAAGAAGTCCTTTCTTTCTACTCTCTAGCCATCTTAGCCTGGAAGTCCCTGGTGCCCAACCTTTTAGAGACCAAGTGCCCAAACTGCAATCCTCATGATGCATATGAGCCCCTCACTACTCCCACCTTACCCAAGACAAGGGAGAGAAGAAGTACTCCCATTGGGCTGCTGGGCTGAGGGGTAGGTCTTGAGAGAAATGTCCTCAGGGACAATGGGGAGGGGGAGGGGAGCAGCCCTTTTCAGAAAACTCTGGAACATGTGCCATAGGTTTGCCAACATGGTTATAGGGAATGAGATGTTGGTCTACATACCCAGTCTTTGCCAGACCTTATTCCAGCTTTTCAAGAAGTTGTTTTTTTTCAGTCAAGCAATAAATTCTTGTCCCAAAAGCTTGATTCTTTGTGTTCATCCATCATTAAATAACTAGGGTCATTTGTTATTATTTATTATGAAGCTAATTTACTCGACTGATCTAACCACTCTGTTTCTTAGCCAGTACCAGATTGTTTTGATTACAGCTTTGTAATATAGTGTGAGTTCTGGTACTCATAGACTGACTTCTTTCATATTTTTCCCCATTATTTTCCTTGATATTCTTGACCTTTTGTTCTTCCAGATGAATTTTGTTATTATTTTTTCTGGTTCTATAAAATCATTTGTGGTCAATTTGATTGGCATGGCACTAAATAAGGAGATAAATTTAGGTATGATTGTCATTTTTATTATATTGGCTTGAACCACCCATGAGCAAGTAAGATTTTCTCCACTGTTTAGTTTTGACTATTTTTGATTCATAGAAGTTTCTGAAGCAGGAGGAAGTGCATGAATACCAGTTTTATCTGCAAACATTTCTGGGGACAAAAGGAACAAAAGACAGTTTTATTCTTCCAAGTTCCATGTTACTTCTTTGTGTAGTGGCCCATAAAGAATACCACAAACTTACTTCAATGTGCTGACAGATCTGTGACCTAATCCATGTTGATACTCATTCCTCGGGAAGACAGAGATGAGCCACAAAGTATGAATGAGTTGTGGTCTGGGTGTCAAATACCTATTCCAAGTACCTAGCTGAAGAAAGACCATGAAAGTGCCAAGTTTATTTTCATTCTACTCTTTAAGGGAAGAATGAAGTTGGTTGATTGGATTTTGAAGAGCTGATTTTGAATCCAACTTCTACTTAACAACAGCATGGTGTGTGTGTGTGTGTGCGTGCGTGTGTGTGTGTGTATGTGTATGTATGTGTGTGTATGTGTGTGTGTATATATATACACTCTGAAACCCTCTGGTCATCTATGAATGTGGGCGGTTACCTTCTACTTCACAGGGTTGTTGTGAAGATCCAGTGAGAAATTGTATATTTGTGAACATTAATTAACTGTTTAAAAGCTTTTATTTTATTCACTTTTTAACCTCAGAGAGACATCCTTCATCTGCTTTGAAAGGGTGAATTTTAAAGTACCAGAGGACCTAGACCTGGCAAGGAGCTTACATATTATCAGGCAATCATGCTACAGATGAATAAATGGAGACCCAGAAAAGGCAAGTAGTTTGCCGAAACTCACATAGTTAGTAAGTGTCAGAGCTCAAATCGAATTCCACTCTTCCATTGCTTCCCCTAATGATTTTTTAGCTGAATTTTTTTCTCTTCTTTCTAAACATGTGTTTTTTAAAGGTACCATCTATACACACATGTACACACATGTACACATACATATACACACACATTGTCCCAATAGTTTTACTGTTGTTTGAAGCTATAATTTTTGTATATACATACACATAGACATATATGTGTTTCTATATGTGTATTAACATATACATATAGGCACACATAAATCACATGTTTGTATATATCATAGTATGTTACTTAACATATATGAACAAGTTTTATGTGTGTATTTGTATTTATATTTATATCTGTCTTGAAAATTCTTGAAAACAAAGTCTCCCTTCTTAGATCCAGCTGAAAATCATGGGTAATCGAAAGCCCAGTTTATCCCTGTGGACTATTACTCACCCTATAAAAGTTAATTTAAAACAAATTAATCCATAAATCTCTCTGTTGTCTGCAAATACTTACTACTATATATAAGATTTTTTCTTTCTTTAAAAAAAACTCTTCCTAATTTAAATCTTTTGTCCCCTTTCCTGAATTAGACCTCTCTCCTACATCTTCCCAATTGGAGGTAAATGCCTACTCATAACTTATTGATTTATTCCAGTGGAAGTAGAGTAAGATCTGGTTTAATGTCTCTTACTTAGCTGGGAAGAACTCAAATGAAAGACAGAACTCTTAATTCAGATGCTTTATGTACTGAAGCAGTTTAATTGAAATGCCAGTTTCTTGTAGTATCTCTTTCTTTTTTTAAACCTCTCCCTTCCATCTTAGAATCAAGGTTGTGTATTGGTTCCAAGACAGAAGAGCAATAAAGGCTTGCCCAAGGTCACATAGCCAGAGAGTGTCTAAGTCCAGATGTGGACCCAACACCTCTCATTTCTAGTCCTGGCTCTCAAACCACAGAGCCACCTAGCTTTCCCCTTTTTGTAGTATTTCTAAAAGATGTACCTTTTTTAAGCCTCAAGTCTAACTAGTTGATTCAGGACCAAGAACTAGATGATGTAAGAGATTCTCGGCTAATAGTGAATGAAGTTAGAATTTTTGTTAATACCAGGGTTATCAACAGCAACTTCCTATGGAGGAGGAGGATTCCTTTATCAGCTAAAATGGTGTCTTTTCATGGTTTTTGGTGGCTTCAGTCAAAATAGCTCATTGATGAAAGTTTAATTTATTAATATTCAGGCGAAATACTTCCTAAACTTAATGGCTTTTTAGGATGAACATATTAGAAAATTTTTATGAAGCATGTATTAACAGTTGGGAGGATCAGGAAAGATAGGATTATATAGTGAAGAGAGAACCAGCAGAGGATTTAAGAACTCTGGGATTCAAGTCCTGCCTCTGATACATTCCCATTGGAGGATCTGGGGCAAGTCATCCAATTCAATGGCCCAGACCAACTCTGGAAGAGAATCTAAATAAAAAGAGCTGATGTGGAACAGCTCAAATTACCAAACATCAATGCTATTGTGTGGGTGTGTTTTCCCATTAGTTTGTAGCCATGATGGGCCTGAAAAATGATCTAGTCCAACCCTCTCTTTTTCCAGAGGAGGAAATTGCAGACTTTAGAGAATGGGCTTGCCCAAGACCTGGTTGGAAATGAGCAACAGAGTCACAAATTGGATCCAGGCCCAATGGACCAGACCAACGCCCACAACACTAGAACATATTAGCAGCACTTCAAGGGAAGACAGACTAACAAAGGAAATCATAGCTAACATTTTTTGGAGTCTTCAAATATTTCAAAATTCAAATTTTGTTCAGATTTTGTAAATGACAGCAGGGTCATATGATCTTCTCTAGACTATCTGTCTTGAAGCATTTGCTTTCTTCTCAGTCCAATGAGCAACTATGAAATACACTGAATACACAAAATACCCTTCTCTGTGAACAACATTGGCTCCCACTGTCCAGTAACCTAAAGAACAAGCCAGAGAGAAGTAAGTACAAAGACATTTGGAAGTTAGGTGCCCACTGGCTGTCATCCCCAAATCTAAAGAAAAAAAGCACTTTGCAAATGCTAATTATCAAGCAGCTTCCACCTCACTATCCCATTTTAAATGACACTGTTCCATTAGCCATAATTATTGCATTTTGTAATAAATAAGCATTAACCAGTTTAAAATGTGCACTCACAAATCATTTTAAAAGGATGAGTGTTACTCATTTAAAATCCTATATTTCAAAACAGCCTCAGCTCCACATTTATATGGAAGACTGCAGTCAAATGAGAAAATCTTTTTTGTAATGAAATCCATAATCTTTAGTAATAGAAATTATGATAACCCCTTCAAAAAACATAAAAATCCCAAACACTGGTGTTGTGATGGACCCTGAGAGAAATTCCAAGTATAGACAATATTGCTTATTTGGTGAATGGATGGATAAATTCTCCAAAAATCTTAGGTTTTGATTCAGAATGTTTAGAAAATATGGATTGTAAAATGTCAGAAAGTGGTCATTAAAAATTGAATTGACATGTAAAATATTTTAAATTGAGTTAAAGTTTAAAAGAGAAAAAGAAAAAGAATAAATGATTAGAAGATGCTGAGAGCCTGGGAAGTTATTATAATATCATAATGATATTTAAAATTGCTATAATGCTTTAAGATTTGTAAAGCTTTTCCCATATTTTCTAATTCAATCCTCAAGACAACAACCCTGTCAGGTAGATCTTAAAGGTGTTATTATGTTCATTTTCTTACAATGAAACTGAGTGGTTTGCTAATGGTCACACAGTTTGTAAGATTGCTTTGAATCCCAGATCAAATGCTTGGACTTCAAGACCAGCACCTTGTTATATTATCTTGCCTCTAGTTAGTTGAGTTGTGTGTGTGTGTATTTTTGATATAGACTTTTGATTTTATATAGTGATTAAGCTCCCAAAAGCCAGCATAGACAACTAATCAAGTCCTGTATCTGTCCTATACATTTTGTGTGACCCTAGACAAGTCATTAACCTCTCAGTGCTCCTGGCAGTTCTTTGAGATTATGAGCTATCCCAGCAGGTGCTGACCTCCATTGAGAGGGAGTTTCCTCCTTGGGTTTTCCCTACATCAATGAAACCATAGCAAAAATAAAATAACAACTGCCCCCCCTCAAAAAATTTCCCAGAAATCCTGGAAAGGAAACTCCTCCTGCAAATGCAGACCAGAAACTTCCTTACAACCTAGACTCAGAGTTGGTCTGGGACATTGAATTGGATGACTTGCCCCAGATTCTACAATGGGAATGTATCAGAGGCAGGACTTGAATTCCAGAGTTCTTAACTCCACTGCTGGTTCTCTATTCACTATGTAATCCTGCCACCTGTTACTTCAATCCCTCCCGATACCGCCTTGTGCTCCTTTAGAATTTATTTTACATATATATACCGATAGGTCTTTATAGATTCTTTCTTCATTAGAATGTAACCTTCTTGAGATGAAAGACAGTCACATCTTTCTCTTTATACTCAGCATACAACACAGCACATACAAGACATTTAATGGTTGTCTGGTCATTGATTGCCTCTTACCTTTGATATAGTGACATATATCCTCATTGGAGATAGTGGTTTAACCTTGAATAGATTAATCTAAGGAATCCAATGCCATTTTGCTTGATGCATAGTTCAGGGACCTGGTAGTGAGGTACTCAGAAAGCTTAGTGTGGGTGGGTGGTGACAATGAGTGAAGGGGAATCTTCACCCCTCTACTAACCTGAGTATCTGGTGCTGGATAATGCCTTCACGACGGATAGACATTAATATCTGAAATGAAAGAAAAAAGCAGAGGACAAGGATGAAATGTGTAGTTGATGCATCTAACCTTCTAGGTTTTAGGTTACTTAAGCAGAAACTAGGTGAACTGAGGGACCAAGAGTGGGTACACTGAGAACATACAAAGAGAAATTCCCCTAATCACATCCATATATCTTTTACGGTGAATGCCCAGGTAGCCATGAGGCAAAAAGTGTTCCAAAGGAACCATGGTATAAGAGAAATTGGCCATTTACACACCAGAAGTTAGGAGAAGGTTTATTAGGAGCAATTGGGTTGTTTTGGAGGCAATTCCAATAATGGCTAATTGCTAGGAGATGGAGATTTGCTCTGTTTTCCATCCTTCGTTGGTTGATTATGCATTTCTTAGGTTCCTGCTCTAGCACCATTTTATCATCCATTTTGGTGGATCAGACTAAACTCATGGTGGTTATATTTACAGATAAATAAGCTTTACAGAAGTTAATACTAACAAAACTTGACATTTTACTGACACTGTCTTGTGAAGTAGTTGTTAACCTGTATCAGAGAGGAAGAAACTGAGGCTCAGGGACTTCTCCAAGATAAGACAGAAAGTTGTGAACCCCAGAGTCAAACTCAGCCTTTTGGGGACAGCCTTTTACTAAAGCATGTCTGCTCATTTCAGCACACTTTTTACCATAACAATGCTTTCTACAGTATAGAAAGAAACAATAAAAATCATTCGAAAACCATGGATAATCTAATAAAAATCTGCTTTTATTTGGCTTTAGGATATATGATATTTTCAAGAAAATATTTACCTCTCTAGTTATGTTTTGCTTTGACTAACACTGATATCAGCTATCACAATAGTCTTCCTTTCCCTAATTTCCTCTTTTTTTCAAATCCATCTTTAATTCTGTGACCAGTGGAAAGCAATTTGGGTTTGGAGTCAAAGGATTTGGGTTCAAATCCCTCAGCTCCAACTTACTACCAGTATAATCCAGGGTAAATAACTTCCCACTTCTTAGCCTCTGATTCCTCATCTTCAATTGAGGGAGTGGGACTAGCGAAACTCTAATATCTTTTTAGTTCTAGATTCTCTGCCCTCAACAATTCAGGGATTCCATATAGTCAGTCAAGTGAACTTTAAACTCTTCAACATCTTTCAAGGCAACTCCATGTTTGAGCACATAGGCCTACATTTCTAGCTTTCTCTTTTTATTTAAATGTTTTTTATTAGAAAAAAAATGAATTAGTTAATTAATTAAGAATATTTTTCCATGGTTACATGGTTCCTCTCCTCCCACCCCACTCCCATAGTCAACGAGCATTCCACTGGGTTTTACATGTGTCATTCAATGTTGTTATGACTCAATTCATCACATACTTATGGAGCATTTTCTATGTACAGGTGATGTGCTAGATGCTAGTGATAAAGACAAAAGTTAAATATCCCTTATCCTCCAAGACTTTATATTCTAATATGGGGAAATGAGACATACATAGAGATCTACTTATGAACTATAGGTACAAGGTTATGAGTTTATCAGTCAGTCAAAGAGCATTTATACCTACTATGTGCCAGGTACTGCACTAAATACTGCCAAAAAAGGCAGAAAGCAGTTCCTTCTCACAAGTAACTCAAAGTCTAATTGAGAAGACATCATGCAAGTAAATATTTACAAGTCTGATATTATCAAATTGGGGATAATCACAGAGCAAAGACATCAGAATAATAGGGAACTTGGGAAAAGCTTGTTGTAATGTGGGATTTTACCTGGGATCTGAAGGAATCCAGAGAAGTCAGAAGGTAGAGATGAGGAGGGAGAGGGTTTTAGGCATGGGGAGCAGACAGGGAAAACCCTCATAGTTGAGAGCTGAAGCAAGGAGGCCAATGTCTTGCAGAGTATGTTTTGGGGAATACATTTTAAGGCAGGAAGGAGCCAGGTCATAAAAAGTTTTAAAAATTAAACAGAAGAGGATTTTGAAATTTGATCCTAGAGTTAATGGGGAGCAACTGGAATTACTGAACTAGAGAGGGCTGACAGGAATTCTATGAGGGAGAAAAGAAGAAGGACAAGCAGACAAACAAATCAAAGCTGCAGGGTAGAATATAGAATATTTGGAATGGGGAGAATCAAGTGGGCTAGTTTTGATATGAGAGAAATTATGTATGATAATAATATTGCAATAGTCATTTAAAGTTTACAGAGCTTTATGAATATTATTTAATTTTATTTTCCAACTCTGAGGGGTAGGTGCTATAATTATTCCCATTTTACAGATGATAAAACGGAGGAAAACAGAAGTGAAATGCCTTGCCTTCGTTCACACAACTAGTAAGAGTCTGTAGTCAGACTTGAACTGATGTCTTCTTGACTCTAGGGCTAACACTCTATGAACTGTAAGTCAATGAAGAAAGATAGTTTGGAGGGGGGTTGTGAACAACTTTAAATATTGGAGGAGTCTCTAGTTTGATGTAGAGACAATAGAGAGCCCTTCCAACTTTTTGAGCCAAGGAATGATATGGACAACTTTCTGTTTAGGAAGACCAAACTGACCAGTTTTTAGAGGATGGCCTTGAGATGGGAGAGAAGTGGAGAAGGAAATCAAATTAGGAAACTTGCAACAATCCAAAGGAGAGATCATGAGAGTTTGAACAACTGAGATATTTGATGGAGAATGAAAGATAGTGTGGAATTGCAATCAGTGGGATGAGATAATTTGCTGGATATCAGTCCAGTGAGCAGGTGAGTGAATATATAATATTCAGTATGGGATATTCAATATATAACTTAATATTCAATAGATAATAGTCAATATAATATAAGGGAACTGTTAAGAGTGAGAACAATAATTCCTGCCAACGATCTTTCTCCCAACATGACTCTAACCTGGGACAGCCCCTTCGGCTAATGCTTTGATGTTGATCCTGATCTACCATAGGGTAAAGGAAGATGGGGGGAAAAGGAAGCCAGACGAGAAGACTTTGTGATACTGCAATGTGACTGGTTGCTTGTTCCTGTAGGTTTAGGCAATGATCACGCTCTTCATGATAAGACCTCAGGTGTCCTTGTGGGTCCTTGTGGGCTCTGGCTTTCAGGGATGACAGGATCCTAAAAATTATTCCCTTTCAAATCCTCTCTGATCCAGTCATGTTGGAATCCAGAGCATCCTCCATACTCATCTCAATGTTTGTACTCACACTTTTTCTCATGTTTGGAACATCCTCAACCTCTTCTTCCTCTGCACATTAAATTGTTAACCATCAGTTAAAGACACATTTCATTTCCACAGAATTTCCATATAATTTGAGAGGTCCTAGGTCTGATCTGGCCTCACACTTCCTAGTGTGACCTTGTGCAAGTCATTTAACTCTTATTGCCTAGCTCTTATTGTTCTTTTGCCTTGGAACCAATACTTATTGTATTGGTTTTAAGTATTTTAAAGTATTTATTTTAAGACAAAGAGGGTTTTTTAAGTATATTTAACTATACTAAGTGGAATAGCTTAAGTTTTGCATTTTTCACGCATGTATTAAATATTATTATATAGCATATTTATAAAGATATTGTGTCCTAGATAGACAGTGAGGTTTGTGAGAGCAAGGACTGTGTCTGTTATTAGTACTTAAGCAGACTTCTATCTAATCGGAGGTGCTGAATATATTACTGTTAGATTGAATTTTACTAGGCATACCTTCAATATATTGAGAAGAAACCTGGCTATTGTGTCATGAAGACATGCACTAAAATATTGCTTCTGACAATTCTTGACTTTTGAGTTCCTGGACAAATCACTTTATTTCTCTTAGCCACTGTTTCTTCATCTGTAAAATGGAACAATAAGATAATCTGTTTCACAAGATTATCAAATGAGATAATGTATGTAAGGTTCTTTGTAAATCTTAAAATTCTATATAAATTATATCATCATTTAACTTACACATTAGGTATTTTGCAAATCCCAGGGGGTTGTTAGCTCTTTGTCTGGGAGACCAGTGACATCATAGGAGGATGTCTTGACATGCAGGTAAGTTGGATTGAAGTGAGGAAGAGCTGCATAAAATGCATAAAAAGAGAGAAAGAGAAAGGGGCAAGACAAGAGTCAGGATGACCGGTGATTGCCCTGGATGCAGTAGATGACCTTGGTGTCTGATATCTGACAATTCTGAGAACCCTACAGAACTGTTTAAGCAGCCTTCATGGCTTTTGGATCACATTGTTCTCATGCATCCAGTATGCCAGGGGAAGTCTTCACGTGCCTGGGATAGATATCCCCCAAAATCACCAATGGCTTTGAAGTTCTTTGGTTACCCTCAACCTGCTTTAGATGGAGTATCAAAGAAAAGCAAAAATCAGAATGCCATTCAATATTTCTGATGAAGTCAAAACTCACCTCTTCTTTAGATGATCACAAAACCAACCAGCATTAGAGAAGATGACCCAGAAAGATACTGGATTTATATAATTCAACTTCCATATTTATTTACTATCTCTGTGCCTTTGGGCAAATTGAAAATCCTCCCTGAGCTTTAATCCACATTTGTTGTTGGGGGATTTGGCTTTGTTCTTTTTCTTCTTTTAATTATTACTTTCTCTCTTAGAAATGATACTAGTATAGTTCCAAGGCAGAAGAATGGTAAGGGCTGAGCATTTGGGGTTAAATGATTTCCCTTGACTCACACAGCTAGGAAGTATCTGAGGCCAGATTTGAACCCATGTCCTCTTGATCTCCAACTCTGACTCTCTATGCACTGAGCCTCCTAGCTGTTCCTGTGCTCAGTTCTTGTCGCTGCATTTTAGGAAGTACATCAAGAATATCCAGCAGAAGACAGTACAAATAATGGAGCCAATAGCATAGGGAGAAGGACTAGATGGTCTTGGAGGCCCCTTCCAGCTACCCTACCAGTCAAGCATCATATGTATTAAGCACTGGGGACACATAGACCAGACCAGGGCTGCTTCTGCCCGCTAGGGGCTTCTATCTCTACTGAATGAACTAACCTACATCTCCTCCCATTCAACATGCCCTACATTCCTCAAACAGAATGCAAGCAGCAATGTAGCAAAACTGTTGACTTCCAAAATATCGCCTTGGCAGACAGAGCAATCTGCCAACAATCAGATGTGTGACAATTTGAGATGAGCTGGCTCATTTTTAGCAGAGGTGCCGTGTCACCCTGGAGGTGAAAAGGCACAGGCACCAAAAATGACAAGCCTTGGGTATACGGAGGGGTTCTAGGCTACATATCTCTGAGATATGACTATAAAGTCATGGGCTTAATTGTCCTTTAAAATTTCATTCCTCTTCAGGCACAACTAGATATAACAAATATAGTTATAAGAAATATAACATAATTAAAATTGCATCAATAGTAGCTTTGACTATTTGAAAATTAAACAATGCCTCCATTGCCCAGCTTCTGTTTGCTCCTATCCCCTACAATGGAAGGCAAAGGGGCTTTCCTGAGTTAAAATTAATTGTGAAAACGCTTTGCTCTATCTCTTGTCTGTTCTTCCTTCCTAAATCTGTCCTTCCATGACTCCAGTACCCTGTACCCTGTAATGCAGCAATCCGTACAAGACTTTTGCATTTGATGACTTTAAAAAATGTTTTCAAATGTGGCATAATTTTTCCATTGTTAAAGAAATTTCTGCCATCAGTGTACAGGCTGATAGATTTGCGTGGGGGGCAAAGGAATCTCTATAATTAAAGGAGACACCCCCTCTCAAATGACCTTCAAGATCGGCCTGATTTAGAGTGTCACATAAAATAACAGCGTCTGTCTCTGCATGGAAGGATCTCAGATTGTCAAACAGCCCCAATTGGGACCTGAGCAAGAATCCCCTCTAAGAATATCTAACAAGGCAGTGTGGTGGCTCAGTGGATTGAGAGCCAGGTCAAGAGATGGAAGGTCCTGGGTTCAAATCTGGCCTCAGATACTTCCTAGCCCAGTGACCCTGGGAAAGACACTGAAACCCAGTTTCCTAGTCATTACTCCTCTTCTGCCTTAAAACCAATACTTTGGTAAGGATTTTTTTAAAGAATATATGACCAAATTTACTCTGACTGTTCTAGTTATGACAAGGAAAAAGCATAGATATAGATATTGGTGTAAGGAAACTTCTAGCTGAGTACTTTCACAAATCAATGCACTTTGACCCTTTCTTACAAGTATAATTAGTCTTAAAGAATTGCCTAGAGCCTGGAAGGGGAGGTGACTTGACCAGAGTTACACATCCAGTATGTCAAACACTAGACTTCAAGCTAGATCTTTCTGGTTTAAAGATCTACTTTCTATCCAAGATGGCAGAAAAAAAAATCAGAAACAATAATAGTCTCATCTTCTTTCCAATATCGAGTATCATTGTTGCAACCACTCTAGGTGTAGTTTTTTTCCTTTGTTAAGTTCTCTTCCTTTCTCCAATATCACCTTTCTCCTAATCTATCCATTTTTATTATCCTTAGCATTCCTGGGATTATTCTAAGCAAGGTTGACACTGCTCTTATGCTACCATCTCATGTTTTTGAATACATTTTCTGTAATCAGCCCTTGCTTCTATCCTTTGGGTGTCTTTAGAAAACTTTAAACTGGGGCTTGAATTTCTTTTGCATATATATTGGGCTTTTTAAGTAAGCCTCCCTTTTTCTCCACAGTTGGGGTATACTTTCTAATTTCATAATTTTTTTTCTTGAGAATAAGCGATCCTACTTAGGTACACTTCCCCATGAAAACTTTAGCCAATAGAATCTTACCCATCTCTTCCCTGAACCTCTTGAAAGCCCTATGAAACTCCCCTTTCTCTTTCTCCCTATTTCTTTTTCTCTTTAAAAAAATCCAGCCTATTCTTCAGCATCATTTATTTATTTATTTAATCACCAAGGCTACAATGGAGTGGTCATTTTCCACCAAGGCTACAATGGAGTGGTCATTTTCCACCAAGGTTTCCATCATTTCTTTGGCAGCACCATGTTCCTGCTCACTGCTGAGAACCAGATCTGAAAAGGAAGATGGTTTCTCCTCTTGTTAAAAGAAAATTATTAAGGCAAGTCAACAACCAATTACATGCCTTTTTTTTTTTTGGCTAGGAGGACGTACCAAAAAAATTCTAAGTAATTAAAATTCTCCATTACTACAAAGTATTTCTCTGAGTTAGGCTTGTTATCTGTTTCCTGAATTCATCATTTTCTCTTTCTGTTCCGATGGGCTGAAGTATCCTCCAATTTTGCTCTTGTTCTACCATGATTGTTCATTGCCAAAATGCTTTCTACCATCATGCTTAAACCCTTCTGGGTCCTAGATTTTATTTCTTACTGTGCATTTATCTCTTTAATCTTCAATCTTTTTTTTGCCTTTTCCTCTGTTTTAGGTGGCATGTTTTTTTTATTTTGTTTGTTTTCTAAATAAGGCATATCCTTTCAATAAGCATATTTTTCAATGTGGGCTCCATTCAACTTTGGTACTCCATTTATTAATTCACGCATTCAATCCAGTCACACTGTATATAGAGCACTGGACTCAGAGTGATTAAGACTAGAGTTCAAAATTAGCTTCAGAAACTAGAGATCCAAAACTGAGCAAATTTCACTTAACTTCTGTTTGCCTCATCAGTAAAATGGTGATAAAAATATTATCTGCCACCCAGGGTTGTTGTGAGGAAAAAGGTAGATGTTATTTGTCAAGTTCTTTGTAAAACTTAAAGCAGTATATAAGTAATATCTATTTATTATCATTTTCATTCATATTAATTCATCACTTTATTCAATAAAGCAATGTTATTAGGCATCAACTATGTTCAGTGCACTATTAGCAGAAGTACAAAGATAAAGAGGGCACAGCTCCAAGCCTAAAGGTTCTAACTCTAGACCTAGCACTTTTGCTGGCTTCTTTCAATCAATCAACATTCATTAAATATCTACTAATTTTTTTTGTTATTTTCTACCTGTAGAGTCTTTTGCCCACTTTATGTGACTTTAACTTTTTGCCTAAGATTACAAGGTACATATGGTACCTTTTCAAAAATAATTCTGCTATATTAGATGGTTTATAGTGACTTTGTTTTTATTTTCATTATCCTAGTATATGGAGGCTTAACAGTCCTCTTTTGTTTCTTGAGTTATCTCCACCTTTGATTATGAAATAGTTAACAAAGGAACATTCCACTGGAATGCATCCTTGCTCTTACTCGAGGTATGCAGTCTGTCTTGAGTGGGTACCATTCTTTGTAAAGCTTATGCCTCTGTCAGATATAAGAGAAAAGAAACAAGAAATGAACCAATAATTTCTACTCATATTATATTTCACAATTTGCAGAGTATTATTTCCTTGCAATATCCCTGTGAGCTAAGATCAGACAAGAATTACTATCCTTTTTTGTAAAAATAAGGAAACAGGCTAAGAGAAGCAAAACTCTATTAAAGTGATTTGCAAAAGTTTTTGATACATAATCTTATCATATCTTCACAACAACTTATAAGTAGGTATTTTTCTTATCTCTATTTTATTTATGTATTTTTATTTATATATTATTTATATATTTTATTTATATGTTATTTATATATATTTTTAAACCCTTATCTTCTGTCTCAGAATTAATCTTACCAACTATTGGTACCAAGGAAGAAGAACAATAAAGGATAGGTAACTGGGATTAGATGATATGCCCAGTATCAAACAATTAGTAAGTGTCTGAGGTCACATTTGAACCCAGGACTTCCCATCTCCATGTCTGATTTTCTAGCCATTGAGTCACCTACTTATTTC
Source organism: Gracilinanus agilis (assembly GCF_016433145.1). NCBI lineage: Eukaryota > Metazoa > Chordata > Mammalia > Didelphimorphia > Didelphidae > Gracilinanus > Gracilinanus agilis. The sequence goes on along the minus strand of NC_058130.1, from coordinate 35,814,695 downwards.
TATTATTCCCACTTTAAAATTGAGAAAACCAAAGCTAAGTGACTTGCCCAGAGTCATGTAGCTAATAAATATGTGAGGAAGGATTCAATCTAAGGTTTTTCTGACTCCAAGTTCAGAGCTCTACCTATGATGCCATACTTATTAACCATGGGATCTTGGGCAAGACTCTTAGACTCTTTGAGCTATAGTTTTCTCCTCTACAAAGTGTGAGGGGGGAGAGGAGGGGAATTAACTAGACCTTCCAGTTCTAAATTTATAATCTTATGACTTGTCTGTGACCATACTATTAGTCAGAGGCAGAATGGGATTTCAATTCAGGTAGTCATGACTCATGGTGGCTCAGTGGATGGAGAGCTGAGTCTGAGTCCAAATTCAGTCCCACTTTTGCTAGCTGTATGAATCTGGGCAAATCAATTAACCCTGATGGCCTCAGTTTTCTCATCTGAAAAATGAGCTGGAGAAGGAAATGATACTCTAGTATCTTTGCCATGAAGACTCCAAATGAGGTCATGAATAGTTGGACACGAGTAAATAACAATAACTTTCTGACTTTAAGTTTAGTATTCTATTCACTACTCAGATAGACAGACAGAGAGAGAGGTGGAGAGAGAAATATGAGTGGGGAGAGAGAGAGAGAGAGAGAGAGAGAGAGAGAGAGAGAGAGAGAGATCAAAACACAGCATTTTAAGTCCATTGTCAGAGTTAATATGGATGGAAAGGAAGGAAAGAAGGCAGAATATCTGTGGTGTAAATACCAGTCTCACATAGTTCTTGGTGACTGAGTCATTGAAGACCTGTATATGAGTGTTAACTGAAAGCCTGAGAGAATGTGGACATGGATGGCCAGCCAAATGGAGATGAGATTTGTAGGAATTGATTCAATGGACCTACTGGAAAGAGCAGAAAAGTGAGCCTTTGGTCAAGTTGTCTTCAGGAGGTCAGTCTGGAATGATGATAGAACAGTATTGGGAATTGGACTGAGAGACCAATCTGAGGACAACTGCAAATGAGAATAGGATAAGGACATAAGTCCCTGTGGGTGTCCTTCTAATACAATGGATATGCCAGTAGGAGAGAGTAGTGATAAGAGGCTGTTATATGTTATATATGATAGATTATCTCCTACAACATCATTTAATTGTGGATTTCTCTGCTCCTCTTGGCTTCATTCATTGCCCTGTATGTTTTTTACAGTAACATAGTGATGTATTGGAGTTAGAAGGAACCTTAATAGATAATCTTGTCCAGACCTCTTTCTTCTTATGGCTGAGGAACTTGAGGCCTTGAGTGACTTGATTTCTTAGGTTCTCCTGGTGACTTAAGGTCACAAAAAGAGTCAAGATTTTAATCTAGGCTTTATAATTCCATGACTGGTTCTCTTTTTCACTCCATTCACACTATACCCCAGCCAGTATTGATTAGTCATTCCTCCCAAAGGTACCTTTGAAGTTTAGATTCTATGCCTTAGTTTCCTGTTTCTTCCTCTTGGGAGAGATATTGCCTTTATCACTACCTCTCCATTTTTTGCCAATTCCATAGGAACCAAATCTACTTTGAATGTTCCCATGGAGCCCTCCTTCCTTGATTCATGGAGAGAAATCTTTTCCTGTTCAGCATTCCTATAATATTTTACAATTCAATTTAAAAAAATTATGAAGCACCTACTATGTATGAGGTATTAAACAACAATTCGTTGAATGAATTAAAGCCAAAATATGCCTACTGTTATAGGACTGATCCAATAAAGTTGTTCTCTGTGACAGATCCCCTCCACCTAGCTCATTATTCACTGAAAACTCAGCACCTTCAGAAGCATGTTCTCTGTGACCTAAATCAGAAGATGACTGGTTAGTTCTGACAGGTAAGGCCATGCTGACATCTTGGTATGAGAAGAGAGGCATGCTGACGCATGGAGAAGGAGTGAACTAGCAATTCAAAAAAATGATTTGGTTCCGGTCAAAGAAGAGCTCAGTCAGTGGTAAAAGTTAGAGACACAAAATGCAATTCTGAGATTCTGTCTACTACCCTTCAGATTATCAAAGATGACCATAAGGGAAATGGCAAATGTTGGAAGGATTGTGGCAAAATAGGCACACTGATGACATGTTAATAAGCATGTGAATAGGCACCCTCATAGCAAAAAAGTTACTAAACATTGTCTCACATGCCTTGGGACCCAGCTATAACTCACTCTCTCTCTCTCTCTCTCTCTCTCTCTCTATATATATATATATATATATATAT
>NC_058130.1:35786228-35807550 GCF_016433145.1 Gracilinanus agilis | reverse complement strand
CTTTTCTCTCTTGTCTCTGTCTCTGTCTCTGTCTGTCTCTGTCTGTCTCTCTGTATCTCTCTCTCTCTCTGTATCTCTCTCTCTCTCTCTCTCTCTCTCTCTCTCTCTCTCTCTCTCTCTCTTCTGAACAAGAATCTGGCCACTGCATTTGCACATTAATGTACAATTAAATCATCCCCTGCACTTTGCAAGAGTAGCTAGTTATAAAACCTCATAATGACCTGAATTTGCTAAATTAAGTGCTAGGCTCATGATATATGTTTTCCTTAGGAGTATTTATCAGATGAAACTCGCCCACTTAGAAGGTAAAAACAGGAAGAAAAGTGATGTTTGTTTTGAATGACAAAGCCATGTTCAGTTCCTTTCCTTCTGGAGGCTTTTCTGCAGAGTCTCTTTCTTCAGGGAGATGGGAAGGATTGAACGCCTGGGTCTGTTTGTTGTGGGAGTCTCTTGGACTCCCTCATATTAAGATTCTGCCTAGGAGTCCCTCAATAATCAGCTTTGATCGCCTGTGGAAAGCTGATGCTTTTGCCAGGATGCCAGGCTCAGTCCTGCTCTTACCTAGGCCAGAGTCCCTGAGGCTTGCAGGGGCTGTTGGCCAGCTCTCGGGCTGCAGCTCAGCTTTATTGCTCCAGAACACTTTTATGATTTATTTTGTCAAAACCTTCCCTTCTTTCTTCTTTTGCACAATGCACATCCACCTTGTCCATTGTTCACCAGAGTGGCACCCACTCCAGGGACCACAAATGGTGCCAGAGGTGCCCGCGGCGGCCTCCTGGGCCTCAGGGCTCCCATTGTTCTGCTGAGTGGTTCAAGGTCACACAGGAAGAAGCATCCTTATGATTTCCGCCCCCTTTTACATGTAATGTATTTTACTCATCTGACACTCTCCGTGAGGCTGCATGCTCAGAGGAGATGCTTTCCAACCCAGGTAGACACTGATGGTTTGACACAAGCAAACCACAGCTTTGAAAAGAGATCCGGTAACATGTGCCAGTGATTCTTGGTCTTCAATACTACTGCCATACTTAGGACGACACCTTGGAGAGCATTTTGAAAGGTAGAACGAGATGGAGACTTAGAGGTCATTTTGTTCAGCCCCCTCCTTCTGCAGATGATGGAGCCAATGCCAAGACAGGCAACAAATATTTACCAAGCACCCACCATGTGCCAGGCTCTGTCACATTTTTATTTGAAACATTTTATTGGCAAATAATCACTGGGAATATAAAGAAAGGCAGAATCAGTCTCCATCCCGACGAGGTTAAAATGTAATGGAGGGGATAATATAGAAACCACTATATAAAAATATTATATACAGGGGAAAAACACTGGATAGAAGCAGAGAGAGAAGGGTCTGATAGTAAGGAGGACTGGAAAAAGGTATCTAGAAGACTTTGGAGTTCAGCTGAGATGTGAAGGAAGTCAAGAGGTGGAATAGAAAGAGAATACTGAGTATGAGGGGTAGCTAGAGGTCAAGGTAGTAAGTATATAAGAAGGGATTTGAACTCAAGGCTTCCTGTCAAATTCACTTAACCAGGTGGAATTGCCACTCGTGGCCTCTGAATTGAGATATTCTGACTTGATAGGCTGAACTGCAGAGTCCAGAAGCTTTTGAGTTCAAATCCTCTGACACTCACTAGCTTTGTGACCCAGAGCAAATCATTGTTCCTGCCTGAGCCTCAGTCATCTCATCTTTAAAACAGGGATGCTAAAAGTACATCCATTGGTAGGTTCTTGTAAAGATGCTGTGAGATAAAATGTTTATAGTGCTTTGCAAACCTTCAAATAGCACAATATAAATATTTTTAGGAAGTAATTTCTTGTTTTTCTGTCAAAAATTCCTCTCTTGAGTAAGACCTGTAAGAATCCAACACAGTGCTATGATGCTTTGCAAGGTGCTTCTCCAAAGAAAAGGGAAATATTAAATTTTGAACATTGTTGCCCTATTCTATATGTAAAACCAAAAACTTATAAAAAGCCAAGCCTAAAACTTGATAACAAATCTCAAAAGCTAAGGTAGATCCTTAGGATGGGACTTTTCTTTCTTTTGAAAAAGCTTCTACAAAGCCCTCATAATATAGCAAAGGGATATCGTCCATTTCCGTCACTGCTGAGGCACTCACGTCTTCATCCCACAATTCTTATGGTATACAAATTATAGAATGGACTCATCTTGGAGAATTCCTATATAATTAACCCAGCCACGCCATGGAATGGCAACATGAAAATGGAGGAGCAGAAGATTTTTTAAAATTTATTGCAAATATAATTTCTAAATGTTTAGAAAATGAACACCAAGTAATTGATGCTATCCAAAGGATGAAAGAGGTTTTACTGCCGCCTTGTGGACAGTTTAAAAGTCTTGACAATTTGGTTATTGACTCATGTCCATGTTTAATTTGGGAATCTTACCCAGTTATAAGACTCTGGCATAAGAAGGGGAAAAGGGGAATACAATATTAATCAATTGATTTCTGTAAGAATTGGATCTCTCCTCTGTCCCTTTCTCCCTGAAAAGGTACTCAGGATTTTAAAGATATTACCTGACCTAGATTCTGAGTCCTTTTGAGCTGTTTTGCAATATCTTAAGTCATTAACTTAGAATTAAAGGAATCTCTGAAAAATAATGTTGAGCCCAATGAAAAAATCCTAAGTGCAGTTCAGTCCAGTAAGTCAGATGTACAGTGAAAGGCATTTTACTTCTGAACCAGTCTCCCCTACCTTCCCACTCCCATAGACTGTGGGACTTGCAGCACTTTGGGATTTCTGCTAGATACAAATGCTTTCTCTATCTTTTGGTATTTCAGTGTGGTGTTCAGAAAGGAGAAATACTAAAAAGAGAGGAGATGGGGAAGAATCATTAAGCTTTCTTTCCATTTTTTTTTGGTGAGAAAAATGGCTTTTATTTCATATCATTTCAAATGTTGAACATATGCCCAGGTGGGGACTTAATTTGAATCTCTCGTACCAGTCTCACTGAAACACCATCTTTGACTCTTTAAGCATCCAACAAACACAGAAATATTTTTCAAGTTGACAAAATAGTGAAAAACAATACAGACTTTGTAATTTTCCGTCTCTCCTTGTTCATCTGGTGGATTCAGCACTACAAAAAAATGGACCTGAGCATCCAAAAAAATATTTTTTTAAGGTTTATTTAGCTCTCATGGGCAGTAATTCTCACAAAGCACAGAATTCTAAGAAATGTTTTTTTTGAAAATTGAAGGTAACCAAATAAATGCTCTAGCGGTAGAATAGAGTTTTCAATGTTTTCATAACCACTACTGACTCATCGCATTTTCCCCCCGAATAAAATGTGTCCTCAGGGGAACAAGCTGAATATCAAGCAACCTCGGACCTTTAGAAACATTACAGTCATCTGCATTTTGCTAAAAATGCACTCCCGGAGCTTAAAATATTCATTTACATTATGAAATAATTTTCCAACCTATATTCGAGGAAGCTGATGCTTTTGAATGATAACTGGGAATGTGATAATGGTTAAATAAAAAGAAATACTAATTTACACTCTTACTCATCCCAGGATCTAAAGCATAGGCTAGATGACTATGTTTAGGGCTTATTTTCAGAAGTGCTTAATTTGTTTACTTCCTCTGAATGAAAAAAAAAAAGATCCATAAGTCTTAAGCAAAAATCATTTTTGGAAAGTTCCTCCAGCCCAGTTTTGAAGGTAATAAGCCAGCCCTATGGACAGTATGGGCAGATTGCTTCCTTATCCTCCTGCCACAGAAAAGGAGCAATTTAAAACCCTTCTGCAGATGATCAAGGAAACAGACAATTGGTAAATTGGCAATGAAAGTGGGAAGGGAAGAAGCTTGGTCAGAGACCCTGAACCAGAGGTCCATTTTCACTAGGCAGGTCACCTTGGTAAGTCATTTAAGCTCCCTGATACTCAGTTTCCTCATTGGTAAAATGGCGATATATACTCATGCTACCTACTTTATAATGCTGATCTGAAGAAAATGCAATATAATTCTGAACTATTATTTTAAAATAATAAAGAAACAAAGTAAAATGATACTCGCTCTGAAGCTGAGACTGTATCAGGCAATTTAATGTCTGGGTTAAAATGGTTTCTGAAAAGGCTCTGTGTATATATGCAAGGGTGGGTGGTGCACAAAAGAAAGCTCACAATGTTACAGAATTTATCCACCATTATAACTGCTTTAAGCATCTACGAACTAAGTAATTCCTTTGAATTCTGAAAAAAGTAAAACGCTCTATGGATTTAAGTATTGTTCTCCACTGGCTGTTAGCTATTATTTATTAGTTCTTTATTTTTGATTAATCGTCATGATGATTAGATGCTCACCCATCTGCTTTCTTTTCACTACAACACCAAAGAGCTTCATAAAAGTTTCCAGGAATAGAGAGCATATAGTCCCTCTGCTCTGTCCCCATGCCAGATGATGTTGGGCCACTGTGTCCAGTTCTGGCCATGGCATTTTAGGAAGGGTGTTGAGACCCTCCAGGAGAGGGCAGTACAAATAGTAGAGTTTGTGCCATGTGGGTATTAGAACTAGGGGTACTGAGCATGGTGAAAAAAAAAAAAGGCTGAGGGAACTTGATGGGTTTTTTTTTCTTTTTTTTTTTTTAAACCCTTAACTTCTGTGTATTGGCTCCTAGGTGGAAGAGTGGTAAGGGTGGGCAATGGGGGTCAAGTGACTTGCCCAGGGTCACACAGCTGGGAAGTGTCTGAGGCTGAATCTGAACCTAGGACCTCCTGTCTCTAGTCCTGACTCTCAATCCACTGAGCTACCCTGCTGCCCCCGTTGGGTTTTTTTTTAAGCCACTAGTAACGGAAAAGTTGTCAGGGAAATTTTAATTTCATCCGAGAAGACAGTGACTATTCATTGCAAAAGGCCAAATTTAGTTTGATCAGGAAAAAAAATTCTAGAAGAAAGAAGGAGGGAAAAGATTAAGAAGTCAAAGTGAATTCTGGAGTTTTGAGTTTCGGTGACTGGGATCCAATATGCCAGTAGATCTCCTTTGTGGGGGTACTCCCTGCAGTGGTAGAGGTGGCAGTTCACATATGCATGTTCATCCTGTTTAACTTCCATTCATATTCTACTATAGATCCATTTCAGGGGGTCTTGCTGACTGTTAGCTATTATTTATTAGTTCTTTATTTTTGATTAATCATGATGATGCTTAGATACTCATCTGTCTCCTTTCTTTTCACAGAGAGCTTCATGAAAGCTTTATGAAAAAAAATATAAGAATGAAAAAAAACGACTTCCAAATAATTAGAACTATGTCAAAGTAATATAGATTACCTTTAAAGGTGGAGAATGTCTCTTTTTCATTGGGATTTGAGACAAGACTGAATGATCATTTGTCTGACGTAATCTTGAACTTGCCGAGCCCTGTCTCGCTGTTTGTTATCCCATGGATTTTATGTTCATGGGGTTTTCTTGGCAAAGATATTAGAGTGATTTGTCACTTCCTTCTCCAATGTGTTCACATTTTGCAGACAAAGAAATAAGGCGAGGTGTTAAGTGACTTATCCAGCATCATATCGCTAGTAAGTGTCTGAGGCTGGATTTGAATTCAGATCTTCCTGATTCCCAGCCCAGTGTTATATCACTGTACCACCTAGGTGCTGCCTGACCTATAATTGGGATTTTTTTTTCAGGTTAAAGCTTGATCAGTTCTCCTCTGGGATCCTTTCTAAGTCTAACGTTATATAATTCTTTAAAGACTCTGGGTCCAGTTTGAGGGAACTGGTCATGGGACTATGAGGTACAAATCTGAGATCACGGAACAGAAATAATTGGACTGAGGCTTTGTCTTTATTAGTCCTACCTCTAAATGAGTTCATTGTTCATAGGCATAACTAATCATAGATCAAACTCAACATGCCTTGCAGCAAACATGGATCTTTCCTTCCAAATCACTTTAACCTCTTGACTTCCTCATTTCTTTCAATAGTGCTTTGGTTAGAGCCCTTGAGATAGATCTATAGCAGAATATGAAGGGCAGTTAATCAGGATGGGCAAGCATGAGTAGACTGCTATCTGTATCATTTCAGGGAATACTCCCACGGATGAGATCTGTTGGCATGTTGGAACCACCATCATCCCAGTGGCCAAACTCAGAATTACAGAATTAACTTTGACTTCTCTATCTTTTCCATCCTCCCTCCTCAGATTTCTTTCTTTTTCTTCCTCCTTTTTCTAAGGAATCACCAAGTCCTATTAGTTCTGACAAGGACCAGAGTGACCACTCTATTTCAGATCTACAATGCCTTTGTTGAGAGTGAACCCTTGCCAGAAATATCTAACTGATTTCTCTGCCTGTCTTCATTCCACTGCTCAAACATCTCCAGAAGCATTCCTTTCCTATCAATGAGGTGCAGATGTAGAGTTCCTAGTTAGCCTAGAATACAAGTTCCTCAATAAACGCAACCCAGCTTATCTTTCCTTGTTTTATCTTACCTAACATCTCCTTCCTGTGTTTTATGCTCCAGCTTCATTTCCTGAAGTTATATCCTAATAAATTCTATCCCATGAAGAAGTTATAACCACCTCCAGAGAGAGAACTGATGAACTATGAGTAAAGAGTGAATCATATTTTTCCACTTTACTTTTCTTGCTTTACTTCTGCAGCATGGCTAATATGGAAATACAATTTTTCAGGATTTCACTTGTGTAATGAATATCATAATCCTTTCCTTCTCAATGGGAGCTGATGGAGCTGGAGGGAGGGAAAGATGTCTGAACTCGAAAATATGAATGTTAAAAAATAAAAAGAAATCACATCCTAATTTAAAATCTAAATTGAAAATATAAAATTTAAAATCTAAGATCACATCTAATTCTGTGCTTTTTGCTTACAATATTCCTTTATGCCTAGAATGACTTTACCTCTCCATTTCTTATTTATCTTTCTCTTCTCATCCCCCTTCCTTCATGAGTCCCTCAGCTTTGAGTCTCTTCGCCAAGATAAATCTCTCCCTTAACTTTCATTGTACCTTATCTTTACATCTCTTGCACACTTTTCACATTCCACTTTGGTTTGTGTTCTGTCTCCCTCATTTGAAGAGATTTGAAGCTCTCTGAAGGCAGAGGTTGTATCCCATTTCTCTTTAGATCTTTCCCACTGCCCATCTCCACTCTACACATTGTACCTAAAACATGAAAACAATATGGCCTTAATAATTGTTTGCTGAACTTGACATTAATAGGTGCATGGAAAGGGATGAATCATCCGTATTTTAGAAATGATTATGTTGCAGTACTAAAGGATGAGTGATAGCTATTTGGGGGCTTTAAGTGCCTCATATTTGTTCAGAAGGATTACCTTCTCTTCCATATTGCCCTCTTCCTCATTATGACCAGATTCATGACATTTATACAGAGACCTAATCTAAATGTTGGGAACACAGTAATCTAACTCAGAAGTTCAACCTGAGGTACCCCATTTAAAAAACAAACAATACTTACCTGGTACAATTTAAATGGAGCAACTTCTAAATAGATCAAGATTCAGTTGCTTAGGAAAACAATATATAAATAACCAATATTGGCCTGGAGAACAGGTTCTTAAACACACACACACACACACACACGCACACACGCACACACACAAACTCTCATTACCTTCATACGCAGGAAGAAGTTACAACTTTTTTTGTCTTCTGTATGATTGAGATAGATCATTATAGTTACACAATGTATAGCTCCATTTTATTATTCTATTCATTAATATTATTGTAACCATTGGATATATTGTTTTCCAGGTTCTATTGAAATGTTAGATTTTTTTAAAAATTACATCATATATACATATATAATACGTATGTATCTGTATCACATCCTCACCTATAATCAATGTATATTATTTTATATATTATGTATAATCAATAGAATATATATAATCCTGTATCTTTATATATAATTAACATATTCTAGTACATATTATACATTTATATAATCAATAGAAAATTTATATACGTAACCTTATATCCTAATATATCATAAAAATATTATGTATACAAAATCATTAACATAAATATATGTATAATTTTTCTATTGATTTGGATTTTATTAATACAGTATATAGAAAGATGCATTCCAGTACCATGGAAAGAACTCTGACCTTGGAATGCTAATCTTGGCTTTATCAGAGCTAAATTCAAATTCAGCTTTCTCACTCCCTGGGTATCCTTAAACAAGATCCTTAACCACTCTGGATTTCAGTTGTCTCAACTACAAAACAAGGAGGTTGGAATTAGAAGATCAATATGGTCGCTTAAATCTCTAAATTGATGATCATCTGAGTCTGAGCAAAGTGATGTCTGGATACAAGATCTGAAACCAATATTCTTGACCTTTCTCTCCAGTTTTTTTCTTTTTTTCTAATATGTCCTTTAACAGCAACTTTTCAGGTGTAGTTCAGGCAGGAGTGAATTAGTTTGGTATGACAGCCAGAAAATCAAGAGCAAACAAAGGTCATTTTCCTTTAATGGCTTTAATACTAGTAATAATCATCATAATAAGAAGATGACACTACTCTGGAGTGAATTGTCATCCTGAGTTAGTTTGAAAGCTGGCATTATTAGAACCATATTCAGAAATAAACCAAACCACATGATTGGGAATGTACTTACAAAGAAGTCCGTGCATGTTTTCTTTGAGTTAGAAAAAAAAGGATAATGATCAACAGCATATAACAACTTAGAGACATCTCTATCCAATTAAGATGACATTCCCAGGAGTGAACTTGGATTCAAGGATTACTTGCAAACTTATGTTGACAATTTTTAAAAGGGCACATTTTATTCTCCTTTTTAATGTCATAGAAATAGTTACAGAATGAATAGAAGGCTGAAGGTGGAGAATGAAGACAATGACTTGAAGATGTTACAATTTTTTTCCATTTCTCTGAAATGGGCTAAATGACACTGAGTTCAATTCACCTTCAAAAACTTTAGTTGGGGGCTTCTTACGTCAGAATGCTGGGTCCTGGGGGGTTATTGCAATTTACTAATGATCTATGATCTTATCTATGTGGGTTCACCCACCAGGAAAGCAGATCTCAACCTCTTTATCCTCATACTGTACAACTTTGGTCTATATTCCCCAATAAATACACCATGGGGTCTACCCATCTTTACAGGAGACTGCCTTGATGTCATCTTGATATTGTTTGGCTACCAATGGAGCATTTAGGCAACTCATCAGTTATTTATTCTTGTGACATGATTAAAGACATCTTTTTTATTAATGATCATGTATTTATCTGAACATATCCACTTTATTCTACTTCTGCATGGTTTCTCATTTGTAATGTTTTCTAGTTTGTTCACACACACCAGGTCCCTCACTAATGCCCTTTGGGAGATATCAACTTTAGGTCTTTGGAGACTATGACAAAGAGATAAAATTTCCAGCTGAACTTGGGAGTATGGGGCCCAAGTTCACATCTGTACTCTTCCATTTTATACTGAGATGACCTTGGACAAGCCTCTTCCTCTCCAGGGACTAAATTTTCAGATCTGAAAAAGAAGATTGGATTTGAAAGTTTTGGAGGTCTGTTCTAGATCTAAGTCAGAGGTAACTAGGTGGCACAGTGGATTGAGTTTTAGGATGAGATACAGGAAGAAATGAGTTTATATATAGCCTCAGAAGTTTACTAGTTTTCTGACCTTGGACAATTCATTTTATCTCTGTCTTTGTTTCTACAACTTTAAAACAGAGATAATAATAGCACAAATCTCCCTTGTTTTATGAGAATCAAATGAGATAATATTTGAAAGAGTTTAGCACAGTTTCTGGTATATAGTAGGTGCCTAATAAATGCTTGTTTCCTTCCTTTTCATGACTTTTTCATTAGTATCACTGGAACAATAATAGAGGAGATGGAATCTAGATAGAATATATCTGTATATTATGTCCATATGTGTCTCTGTCTCTATGGATGAAAATGATTCTGGAAAAGTAAGAAAGAAATGCATAATTATCCCATAAACTTAACCAAATGTTTATAAGAAATATAAGCAAACATCTGATATTTGATGGACTTCTTCCTAGAGGAGGTCTGTATGTAGGATATATACAGAGTGAATAAAAGATTTCAAAAGACAGTGGTGGGGAAATATCATTCTAACTTTAAAGAATGATATAAACCAAAGAATCCTTTTGCAGAAAAATATATATTTTGAGTCTGGGGAATAGTGTTTATTCTGATATAACTGGGATGAAAAATGAGAGGAGGGGAACTGAGTAGGGTAAGTCTAGGAAAATGGGCTGCTATGTTTGAATCTTCATTTGGGCTTTGTCTGTTCCTTCTACTGTAGTGGATATTCTTTTTCATCATGAGTCTCTTGAAGTTGTCCTGGATCCTTGCCTTGTTGATAATAGTTAAGTCATTCAGAGTTGATCATCATATATTCTCATTGTTACTGTGTATAATATTCTCTTGGTTCTGCTCACTTTACTTTTACTTCATATAAGTGTTTCCAGGATTAAAAAAAAATAAAGCCTTCATAGCCTGTCTTTCTAGTCTCATCATACATTTTTCTCTGCTTGCAGTATTATATAATTTTATTCCATTTCCTGCTTCCATTCCTTTGCCCTGGCTAATATTCATAGCTGGGAATGTACTTCCTCCTCATCTCTGCTGCATATAATCCCTATCTTCCTTAAAGACACAATTCAAGCACCATCTTTTATGTGAATTCTTTCCTTATCCCTTTCTGCCCACTGAACTGCTGGTATCCTCATCCCTAGCTAACTTTTATTTAACTAGTCATTGTTTATTTTGTATTCATTCTATCTATATATGTATGTGTACACAAATACACATAAATGTACCTGTATATGTGTGTGTGCTCAACAGAATATTTACCTTTTTATCTCTATTGCCTAGCATATAGTAAGAGCTCAATAAATGTGCATTGCTTGACTGAGGAACATTTATTCGTTCATTTAATTATTCACCAACATGCTACATGAAAAGGACTCTGCTAGGAGATGAGCTTGATATGAAGTTAATTAAGATATGGTTGCTAATCTCGTGGAGGTGACAAGTGTCAGGATTATTTTATCCCTAGGATTCCAGATCAATGATTCTATAATTTACTGTGTATAGTACACTATGTAAGTCCAGCAAAAATTAGGATGAGTTCCAATAGTTTTTCTATGATTACATTAAATCATAGGATGTCAGAATCATGTATTTATAGTGACAAGGATGTCAAAGGCCAGGCCAAAATTCCCTCCCAGTTTTATAGATGAAAAGATTGAAGTAAAGTTATTTTGAAATTTCTTGTTTTCATATTACCTTTCTTTTCCAATAACTTATTTCTAAAACTAATGCCCTGTACGTGTTCTTCCCATATACGGCAGTTTTTAAATTTTTTCTTTCCCAGTGATTTATCTTTTTATTGTGCCATCTAAAATGGTAGAGGTCATTCCCGGCACATAATGACTAGTAAATCAATTAAAGAAAAAAAAGAACTAGTCATTTGAGACAAATTGAGTACCTACATGCCTTTTGGTCAAGCCACTTCATTCACTGGTCCTTAGTTTCTTCATCTGTAAACAAGGGAATTAGATTTGGAAACTCTATGAAGCCTTCCATCTCAACCTTACTATATAATCCAGTGGTTCCCAAACATTTTTGTCCTACTGCCCCCTTTCCAGAAAAAAAATATTACTTAGTGTCCCCTGTCACATACTATCACAGCCCTCTTACAGTTATTCACTGTCCCCAAATGCACCTGTGACCATCACCGCTCCCTGGATCCCTGCAGCGCCCACCAGGGGGCAGTGGCGCCCACTTTGGGAACACTGGTATAATCCAGTGGAATGTCTTAACTACCTTTTTCTCTGAAGTGACTAATGTTTGACTGGATGGACATGCTATTTTGGACTTTGGGTAGAAGTTGTATTGCTATCTGTCTAGTGACATTTTAGTTTGTTTTTGTTTTTTATGGACACTTTTTGGGAATCATATATATTTAAAATTATCTAGGTCCCAATTAGTGGGAAATCTATCCCATGAAATTATATATACATATATACAATATCTCACTATTTAGAGTTATAATTATGGAAAGCATGGCAATTAATTTCAACCAAAAGAAAATATGCCATGTGAAATCAAACAATTCAACCACTTCATGGGATTCATTATCCACATGAATCAGTGCCAGATATATATCAATTCAAGCACCCAAATTTCTATGATGTGTCAAGCAGGACCTGAGACTAGAAAGACAAAAATAAAATAATATTGCCCTTAAGGAGCTTGCATTCTAATAGATTTAGAATGTAACCATACATTGACAAATATTTTCATCTTTAATTCTTTACAAACAAAACCCTTGTTATGATTAATATTAATGTTAATATTAATCCTGAAGATTACTAGGAATGTTTTCAATCAATGAAACAAATTTCTTGGGTATATGATATTGATTTTACTATTCTGACTTTACAGATGAGCATCTAAGGCACAGAGAGATCAGCCGATTCAACTATGGTTTATGCATAAATTGTCACTTAATAAGTACGTATCAAGTACTTTATCTGTGCTAAACATAATACTAGGTACTGATTCATGAAGGTGAAATGGTTCAACCTGCTTTTTTGGAATATTAATTTGTCACCTATATGCTGAAGGGAGGTGGTTATGAGGTCTTAAACTAGGGGAGCTGAGACATAAGTGAAGAGAAAGTGAAAATGTAAAATATTGGGGAATCAGAGAATCAATAAGATTTGGGAAGTTTGCTTATAGAGTATAAGAATCTGAGATAATCCCTGGGCTTTAAATCTAGGTAACTGGTAGAGTGCTCTTTATAGAAATAAAGTTAGGAGAAAGTATTAGGAAAACAATGAGTACTCTTTTTTAGATGTGTTGAGTTTGAGTTCCCTGTAAAACATTCTACTGGAGTTGTTGAACAAGCTCCTTGAGACTAGAGCTCAAAAGAAAAACTGAATAGAGATGATATTTGAACTCATGGGAACTGATGAGAGCTCCAAGCTAGAGAGTCCCAAGAAAGAAGAGAAGATTCAGAACTGTGTCATGGACAAACCTTTGCAAAAGAGATGAGAAATCAACTATAAAATGTTGAAGAAGACTGAGAAAAATTATTGATATATAAAGAGAGGTAATCAGAGCAGCACAGCAACACACAGACACAGACACAGACACAGACACAGACACAGACACACACACACACACACACACACACACACACACACACACACACACAGAGCAGGGAGGAGAAAGTATCCAGAAAGAGAGTAGTAGTCAATAACATTGGCCATGACAAAGAGGTTGATGGCTATGGTTTGAATAGTATTTAATGATTTCCATTTACAAATACTTTACACTACTCATGCTATCTTTAAGAGTCAAAGACATCTTCTGAACTTAGTACATTCTGGACAGTTTCTATGTTTCCATAAGCAGCGATGTGGACTAATTGGGACAATTAAGCAAACCCATTGGACTTTATATTCTGGTGCTTAGAAGTGCTCCATGATTGACATAGTGTGATGAATGATGATGATGAGGAGGAGGAGGATAAATATAAATTTTGTATAGAGCTTTAAAGTGCTTTACAAATATTGTCTCATTTTTTCTACTTTGATAGCTGTTATTATTTTCTTTATGTTACAGATAAGGTAACTGAGTCAGAAATTGCCCAGAGTCATCCAATTTGGGAGACTGTAGGTAAGAATAGGTAGAAGAGCTGCTAAAAGTCACTGGGAGATACCCACTGAGCCATTCTACTTAATATTATTATTAGAAACCCAGATAAAGACATAGATAGGTTGCTTATCATCTTCATGAATGACAACAAACTGAGAGGGACAGCTGGCATGCTGGAAATGTAGTTAAGACACTAGATGAGGGGTTAGGGATCCAAAAGGACCCTGGAGAGCAGAACATTGGACCAAAGCTAATAATATTAAATTAAATAATCATGAATAAAAGTAATATGCTTTAGTTTTAAAAATTACTTTCAAAGTAGAAAATGAAATAGGTAACCTTAGATAGCATTTAATAGGAAATAAATGGGGATAGGTGAGTTTAGTGGACAATAAGTTTAACGCAAGCCAACAATAGCATATCGTAACCAAGATAGATGGTGTGGTGCAATCACAGATTGAGTGAAGAGGATCTAGGGCTAAGAGGTTGTTGTTTCATTTTATTAGACTCCTTCTTGGTCAGAGAAACTGTGGAAGGAATATTTGGCTCTTTCATGAGTATTACCTTTTAGCAAGATTATTGAAGAGGTGGATAGTTTTAAGAAGAAGGCAATCAGTATGGCTAAAGATTTCTAGTTCAGGCCAGTAAGTCAGTTAACTATCTTTTATTAACTGCATACTATGTGCTAGGCATTACTAAACACTGAAAATACAACCACCACCACTAGCAGCAGCCTTTGCCCTCAAGAAGCTTACAATCTAATGAGGAAAATAATATACAAATACCTATATGTACAAATAGAGTATATATACCGGATGAATTAGGGGTAGTCTCTGAAGGAAGACACTAAGACTGAAGACTGGAAAAGACTTCTTAAAAATGCAAGACTTTAACCAATACTTGAAGGAAGCCAGAGATACCAGGAGGAAGCTGACATGAGATGGAAGAGCTTTCCAAGCATGGAGACAGCCAGTGAAAATCCACAGTCTGGAGACTGACTAAATAAGGTCTATTTTGCCTGGAAAGGAGAAGATGATATTTTAATATCATCCTGTTTTCAATATATGTTTTCATACATGCATTCATCAATATGAAAACAAAATAGATGTTTTCAAGTATTTAAAGAGGGCAGCTAGGTGGTACAGTGGGTATATTTCTGGGCCAGAAAGCAGGAAGACACATTTTCCTGAGTTCAAACCTGGATTCAGACACTTCTTGGCTATGTGCTCCTAGATAAGTCATTTAACCATGCTTGCCTCAGTTCCTCGAAATGGAGAAGGACATGGCAAACATTCCAGTCCTTTGCCAAGAAAGCCCCAGAAGGGGTTATGTAGAGTCAGATATGACCCAAATGGCTGAACACCCACAAAAATTTAAAGTACTACTATATGGATTGGACTTGGTCCTTTACATTTTGGTCTGATGTAATTAAAACAATGAGAGATATCTACAAATGAGACAAGCTGCTTCCAGACACGCCAGGTTCTCTCTCACTGAAAGCCTTCAAGCAAAACCTATATCATCAGTTGTCAGATATATGTTGCCAGGATTATTGTCTGCGTATGGGCTGGAGGAGATGGTCTTCATATTCCTTTCTAAACTCTGAGATGTTTTATAGAAGTGCACACTGAACATCTTCTACCCTACTGTGGCCCATTCCGTGGCCAGAGTGGAAGTGGAGAGGGGTTAATGAAATTGGCCTCCTTAGCCTACAGATATTGATATTAGTGTCACTCCAGCACATTATCTCTAAAAAAGAATGTACTTGACCAGCTAATAGGGGTATCTCCTGAGCCGAGAGTACTCATTGACTTTTCATTCTTGCTTCCGCATTCAACAGGTTTCTTAATTAGAAATAATGTTGGATTAATTTTCTTCTTCACATTAAGCATTTTGGTGGTTTAAAAGGGTTTAGTCAATTCTAGGACACAGATAGTTAGGGTGTCAGCAATGCCCCCAACATAATGTCATTAAATGTTCAACAATGACTTTAAAATAAGTAGCTTTTGGAAGTTATATGTCTTTGAAGTTTCATTAATTAGTCATATCATTGGGAATGTATGGGCAAAGTAAATTACAGTGTTTAAAATATCTACTCTTTCAATGTGAAAAATGAAAGGATCCTGCTACCTTGTCTTTATACTAATGAAGATATTATTAATTGGTTTAGCAAAAACATAGATCTAACCATAATGTGCAACAGTTATTAAAGATAATTAACTACAGATCATTGGTTTGAAACATCTAGTCCAAAATGATTTCTGAAGGGCACATTATTCTATGAGATAAAATAATTAAATTTCTAACTGCCGCAGAAGACAACTGTGGCATATCTCAGGCTTTAATTTCTTTTGTTCGATTCTCAAGGCGCTCTTCTGTTTTCGATTTTGGGGGAAAAAACCTATCTGCGTTTCATAGCAAGCAATCCATGCTGCGTGTTTTGTCGAAATCTTCCATGTGGATGGAAAAAATGATGATTGAAAGCAAAGGATCAAAATGACATGGAATCTAATAAAAAAAAACCTACATAAATTCAGCTCCTTTTATTGGGGAAGAGAATATGGCAAATCAAACAAAATAGAGGGTGAAGGAAGTTAGTTCAATGAAAGAGGTTTCCAACCTCTCCCTCACAAAAACCTATTTTAAAAATTGAAAGCAGAACATTTGCAAAATAAATAAGGAAAACGGTAAGCATGAACAAATGCCAGATACTTGTGGATTAATGAATAATGTAATTATGTGCCTACACATAAAATAAAATTAAACAAGCTCAATGAAAACAATGAAAGCAACAAGAACAGGCAGCTGTCTGTTAAGAGCTACAGGTGAAAAATTTGGATCATATTCCTTAAAACCCGTTTGGGTCATATTTATGATTTGGTGGTCAACCCTCAAAAAATAAACGTAAGAATTACGTCCTCTATCACAATAGTTTATACTAATACAAGAGATCTGTGGAAAATTTCTGCCATTGTTAAAGTGGAAAGAGTAGGATTTGAAGACAGGACACACGGGTTAGAATTCTGTTTCAAATATCCTAACAGCATGTTATTGTGCAGTCATTTTCAGTCATGTCCAACTCGTCATGACCCTATTTAGGGTTTTCTTGGCAAAAAATACTAGAGAAGTTTGCCATTTATCTTGCCAGTTCATTTTACAAATGAGGAAACTGAGGCAAACAGGGTTAAATGATTTGCCCAGGGTCACATACCTAATAAGTGTCTGAGACCAGATTTGAACTCATAAGGATGAGCTTTCTTAATTCCAAGCCCAATGCTCTATTCACTATTACATCCATGTACTCTCCGTATGAGCACAGAATCATAGATTTAGAACCCAAAATGACCTCAGAAACCATGTATTACTATTCTTTTTTTCCCCTTAGAGATCAGGAAACAAACACCCAAAGAAATTAAGTAATTGATTGCAGTTGTCAGGGCTGAGAGTCAACCCCCCCTTTTTTTTTTTTTACTATAAATCCAACCCCCTTTCCATTGTACCCTGTTGCCTCTCATGGACGGGTTGTGGATTTGCAGTGGACCATTCTATGAAATAGAATATGATACAGTGCATATAAAACATTTTGCAAACATGAAATCATCATGTAAATGTCAACTATTATTATTTTATTTAGTTTCTGTCCTATGATTTCACTGATGGTGAGACCTCCCAATGTGGAAATTTCTTCCACCAATATATATCAGCATCTCATCTCTAACTTGTAGTCTTATATATTTGCTTGAGTCGCTGAGGCATTTGGTAACCCATTCACATAAAGCCAATAAGTGTCAGAAGCAGAAATTGAGTCTTCTTGAGCTTCACTGGCTCTCAAATGACTAATATTGCTTCTCTTTTGTTAATATAAAAATGATGATAATAGTAAATTTATTTACTTATTACAAGAAAATAGAGGACTAGCAAGTAATAGAACTTTGACAAAGGTCAAGAAATATTAAATTATAGAGGGTAGCCATGTGGCTCAATGGATTGAGAGCCACGCCTAGAAATAGGAGGTCCTGTATTCAAATATGACACCAGACAGTTTCTAGCTGTGTGTCCTTGGGCAAATTACTTAACCCCCATTGCCTAACTTTTACCACTCTTCGAACTTGGAACCAATACACAGCATCAATTCTAAGACAGAAGGTAAGGGATTAAAAAAAATTAAATTCTTGTTCATTGATTGTCAATGAAAATCTCTTGTACTAGTTAGTGACCTAATTTGAATTATGATATTTTATATGTATAGATATTATATATACATACTCATATATGTCAATAAACATTTATTAAGCACCTACTATGTGGCAGCCCCTTTGTTAACCACAGGGAATATAAAGAAAAGACCAAAAAAAAAAAAACCAACCCTCTTCATACTGTCAAGGAGCTCACCATCTAATGAAGGAAACAACATGGAAACGACCATGAATATATAAGCTATATCCAAGACAAATTTGAAATAATCTCTGAATGCTTAATCAGATATTTTCTGATCCATTTTTCATTTTATTAGGAATTCTCCTTCCTGTAATTTAAGAAAACGTTTCAAAATCACACCTGATTTTAGTTTGAAAGATCTGTTTTAACCTTGGGGCACTCCAGAAAGTAATTAATTAAGTGTGTACTTCATCTAAGCGTTTGGGGGGAAAGAATTTTTAGGCAAAATGCAAACTATAAACTGCTTTAATTTTAGGATTGCTCCCTTTATTGAATGGGAGCTAAAACTAGATTAAAAATATATTCTCTGTTCTGGGTTAAGACAGAACTGAATTGTGAGATCTGAAAGTTGCTTAGGTCACCAAAATGTTCATGGATGGCATTTGAGCCCATATGCTTGGCAGTACTTCCAAAGAGCTAGGATTCCACCAATGTGGTTAATTCCTCCACCTACACAGATCCCAATCTTCCATACCTTGGGTTGGCAATTTTGTGTGTGGTTATGCCCAAATTCTTTATCCAGTGGCTGTCCTTGTGGTGATGAACCTCTCCCTAAATAAAGAAGAAAAAATGTAGATTTCTTGCATCATAGAAGGAAGTCGAATAAAAGGAGTATTTGTGAAGTGCCTACTATGTGTCAGAAACAAGTCTAACCTTTGGGAATACAAAGAAAGACAAGAAATAGCTTTTTTTTTCTCAATGCGCTCTCAGTAGAGTGGAAGAGACAACATGCAAGCAATTAGATAATTATAAATAGATAAATAAATAAATAGATAATACCAACAAGAAAAACTGGAAATAATCTCAGAGGAAATGCATCAAGATACTTCCTTTTGTATGCTATTGATTTTCTTTTTCTACTCTAAACCATAACAGAGGCAGTGTAGAGTAGTGAGTCAAAAGCTTTCCTCTGATTCAGAAAGACCTGAGTTCAGGTTTTGCTTCCCACTTATAGTGACTGAAATCACAAGCAATTGTCTTAGTGGCTAGAGAAATTCTCAGAAACTATGAAGTCACAGTCGATATTGCCCTGCTTGGAGAGCAGCTCTCCATCCTGATGAAATCACAGGTCCAGCTGAAAACAAAATGTTCTCAACCATGAAGCTGGAAGGTTGGCTCTTGGTCAAATGTATAGCCTCTAGTTTTGCTAACAGATTCGCGTTGCTCTAAATAGTCCTGAGCTGTTTGAACAGTGTTGAAAGGGACATGTATGGGGGATACCCTCACTGAAATGGAAATGACTTGTCCAAGAAGCATTTTAATCAATCATCATCACCCATTTACTTATTATTCCTCCTGCCATATTTATGGCAAGACTGAGGAATAATGTATAGTTGGCTCTTATATTCTAGCAATATCCACAAAAATGTCAAGAGAAATCAGGGAAGTCTCTCTCCTTTTGGCATGCTCTCCCCCCAATCTCAAAACAGGGTACAGTTCCAAAGAGCACACAGCACGAGAAGATTCTCAGAAAGAGATGTGTGTATTGATAGTCTGAACAGCTGGATCAAATACTCACACAAAGGAGTTCATAGAGATGCTTTGAAATACCAACGAAATCCAAAGATCATATATTAATACTGGAAGGAGCCTCAAAAGTCACTTAGAAACACCTTCCAACATGTTACAGATAAGGAAACTGAGGACTAGAAAAGTTGGAACTTGCTCAAAGTCACACAGGCTGTAAATGGCAGCCAGAATTGGAATCGAGGTCTTCTGGGTCCGCTCTTGCTCTTCTCTATGAGTATACTCAAACACCCCGTTGGATCATTGACCTCAGAAATGTGAATTTCCCCTTCGGTGAGCCAGATTATCAGACCAACCTGTTCAGTCTTGTGAGGCTCTTGCCCATATCATGCCGTAAATTCAATACAGAGAATCTGTCTTATGAACAGAGGATAAGGGAGCGAGTTGTTTCCCTGCTTTCTCTTTCTATCATGAGGATGCCAATGACGCCTATGGGCCATCCATCAGTTATCGTAAGCATAATTGTTCCTAATTCATTGGTAATCTACATGTACTTTCGCAGGAAAGACACAGAAAACCCCTCGAAGACTCTCTAAAATACCCAGGTAGATTTAGCCAGGAAGCTAGTGCTTTCTCTTCCCTAGACACCAGTTCAGACACCATGTGTTTTTTATTGGAAACAGCAGGGACATCCATGGACTCCATATTTGTTTTGTACTTGAAAGCCATCCAACAAGAGACAGGTTTTAGGGAGGAAGGCAGAGTGCCCGCAGTCCCTGCATGTGAGGGCAGGGAGCTGTGCATCCTTCGCTGCTGGCCTTATTAATAATTCTATAAAGCAGCCTTGGTGTTCCAGCCAAAGCTGGGCTCTGCCTCTCCCTTCGGCTCAATGTCAGCCATTCAGAAGTCCTGCCCTTCTCCAGAACTGTGGGCGCTGGGGATGGAGGGGAGGTGATGTATTTGCTGTAATCAGAAAGAGAGGGAGGACCATCTGCTGCGAGTCCTTTCGTTATTGTTGGCTCTCAAGCAGCCGTCTTGGTTTGGGTCTTTTAACAGTTCATTTAACTGAGGAGGAGGGAGTGGGGACAGAACAGTAGACCCTTGATATGAGTCAGGTCTCATTAGAGGGGTTTTTTCTTCCCTGCCTCTCCCTATTTTTAAGGAGTCGGTCCTGGAGGGCTGCTGAGTCAATTCATGCCAGGGCTGACCCCAGGACATTCACCACCAAATATCACTTACTAATGATCTTGAAAATTCACTGGTACCCGCTGTCTACTGGGAGTTCCTTGTTGCTGTTGAACTGCGTCCAGTAAAACTGGTTCTAACAAAAATGTTAATAACCACCGGCGTGTCCTGTTAACACAGGTTTTCTAGGGGTTTTAAAAACCGCTGGGTGTTATTTGAAAGCCTGCCCTCCTGGGTTAGTTTCTGGGCTGTGGAGAGAGGGAGAGGCAAGCAGCAGCAACTCCACTTTGCAGCTTTCATCCATTTCTTTGACCTTAGAATTTGCTTCCATTTCGTTCCTCTTTCATTCATCCCTCCTTCATGCCATGAAAGGCCAAGGTCTTTTCTCAAGGAAATGATGATTCTATTTAAATGACATCATATTGGGGCCATCTCAAGGCCATCCTGTTCTAAAGGTTACTTAACATGTCAACTGCTCAGCTGGATTTCTTTACATGAGAAGTAGTTGATTCTTCATTTGAGTGGTCAAAGCTTCCCCCCCCCC
>NC_058130.1:35737712-35771228 GCF_016433145.1 Gracilinanus agilis | reverse complement strand
ATATATATATATATATATACATATCACATCTGTGGGAAAGGAAGGAATTTAAGACCAAGCAAGAGATACAGAACATTATAGAATATAAAATGAATTATTTTAATTACATAAAATTAAAAAGTTTTTGTACAAACAAAACCAATGTAACCAAAATTAGAAGGAAAGCAATAAACTGGGAAAAAATCTTTATAACAAAACTCTCTGACAAAGGCTTAATTTCCCAAATATATAAGGAAATAAGTCAAATTTACAAAAAAATCAAGCCATTCCCTAATCAATAAATGTTCAAGGGATATGAATAGGCAGTCCTCAGATGAAGAAATAAAATCTATCAATAAGCACATGAAAAAGAGTTCTAAATCCTTCCTGATTAGAGAAATACAAATAAAAGCAACTGTGAGGTACCACTTCATACCTAGCAGATTGGCCAATGTGGCAATAAAGGAAGTAATAAATGTTGTAGGGGATGTGGCAAAATTGGGATGCTAATGCATTGCTAGTGGAGTTGTGAATTAATTCAACCATTCTAGAAGGCAATTTGGAATTGTGCACAAACGGTTTTAAAATAATCCTGGCCCTTTGATCCGACCATATCACTGTTGGGTTTGTACTCAAAAGAGACAATAAGGAAAACTATGTCTACAAAAATATTTATAGCTATGCTCTTTGTGGTGGCAAAATAAATTGGAAAATGAGGGGGTGTCCATCAATTGGGGAATGGCTGAATGAATTGTGGTATCTGTTGGTGATGGCATACTATTGTGCTGAAAAGAATAATGATCTGGAGGATTTATATGTGATCTGGAAAGATCTCCAGAATTGATGCAGAATGAAAGGAGTAGAACCAGGAGAACATTGTATGCAGTGACAAATACATTATGGCACAATAGAATGTAACAGACTTTTCTACTAGCAGTAATGCAATGATCCAGGTCAATCCAGAGCAACTTATGAGAAAGAAACTATCCACATCTAAAGAAAGAACTGTGGGAGCAGAAATGCAGGAGAAAAACATATGATAGATCATGTAGTTTGATAGAGATATGATTAGGGTTTTAATATTAAAAGATCACTCTACTGCAAATATGAATAATATGGAAATAGGTTTTGAACAATGATACATGTAAAACCCACTGGAATTGCTTATCAGATCTGGGATAGGGTAGGGAAGAGGATTGGGAGACAATAAGAATCATGTAACCATGGAAAAATATTCTCAATAAATCAATAAATTATAAAAAAAAATAAAATAAAGGAGGAAGCAATCCACACAAAAAATGTATGTACGTGTAATCTGGAAAAAACTGTGGTATTAAAAAATGAATTTGAGACCTGAAAGGAACTGTACAATTCCATATTGACCATTCTTTTGCCATGAAACAAGATGGAATTTAAATCCATCACTACAAAACTACGTATTTTGAATTACTTTGTCCTTACTTCTGGGAATTACGTTCATAATATCTCTTGGAAACCTGTTTTAGAGATTTACCTTTAAATCCCACTATTCTTACCATTTTCCCCATGACTCAAGTCAACCCTCTTTCATTTAATAAATGTTTATTGGAAAAATGAAACAATCCCTGCATTCAGGAAGCTTACCCTTCATAAGACTAGAAGCAGACTAGAAAATTGTTAATTTCCTATTACAGAAATTTCTGTGGGGAAGAAATAACTTTAGAAACCTATATTCTCCAATTTCTCAATACTTGTACTTTTCTTTCTTTCTTTCTTTCTTTCTTTCTTTCTTTCTTTCTTTCTTTCTTTCTTTCTTTCTTTCTTTCTTTCTTTCTTCTTATGGGAGCTTCTCTCAGAGGGAAGATACTAGCAATAACAAGGATTGGGCTAGACCTTCCCCTGGAAGAAGGTGGAATGTGAGCTAATTCTGCTTAAGAAGGACAGAGGAGTCAGAAGTGAGGAAAGAGAGTATTCAGTCCTGGGTGCTATTTGACAATTGAAAGGCACAGTGAGTTTGAATGACTTCCTCAAGACCAAAGGTTAGTAAGTGAAAGACATACTACTAGGATTTGAACTCCTAGCTCCCTTAGACACAACTAGCATCAACTCTTAACCTTCTTGTTCCCCCAAATATGTACAGTGTTCATTTTATTCTAATTTCCAGAAAGAGGTGTTCTTTGAGATTGAAATCTTTCCTATTGACTCTTCTCTTTAGTTTCCTATGGTAGTAGAACATGGTGTCCATAAAATGCCAGCATGATGACTGTAAGAATAAAAATACTAGGCTTCAGCTGTTACTCTGGTTTTATTCTGCCCCAAACCTACTAAAAATATTAGCTACTTGATTTCTTTTCTCACCTGATTATACTCACATCGAGGGAGAATGACCAGACTTACAATTCTCCAGGATGAAAGAATTCCTCTAAATGAAAGTTAACAAATTCTCTACAACTTGTCACTGCAGAGAGTCACCCAGAGCATTAAAAGGTTATATGAGTTACCCAATGATACATAACCAGTACGTGTCACAGATGGGATTTGAATCCAATGCTTAGTGGCTCTGAGGCAGACTTTCTATCCATTTAGTCATAATATCTGTTTAGCATTGAAACAACTTGGAATCTATATCATGACAGGCAAAACAATTCTTTTAAAAATATATGTACAATGTAAATATTTGTTAGATGAACATAGGAGACAACACAATATAGCAGACAGAGACTAGACTTGAAAACAGGAATATCATGATCCTTGCTTCCAACACATCCTAATTGAAGCAATGGAAGTGGAAAATGAAATATCAATGTATTGAACAACAAGTAGGTCAATTTAGGTAGAAGAAGGCTGAATGTGTGGATGAGAATAGAGTGTAGTAAGCTTGGAAAGCTAAGCAAGAAGTATCAAGAAGGGCTGTGTCAATGGATCATAGAGCACATGAAATGGGGGAAAGTGACTAAAGCAGGTAGAAAGAGACCAGAGAACAATTTTAATAGAAGGATGCAGCCAGAAGCCAAAATGCAGAGAACTTAGAAAAGGATAAGAGAAGTAACACTGATAGATTTCTCAGAGTTTACCAATGAAAGGGAGGAGAGGTAAGATAATAACAAGTAGAGATGACCCAATGAAATAAGTGTTTTTAAGTAGTGAAAAGGTGGGTGTTTTGTAGGTAGTAAGGAAACAGCCAGTAGACAAGAGAGGTTGAAGATTTTTGGTTCAAGGGGCTGAAGAGAGTGCTAATAACAGAAGCAAAATCTATTAGAGAAGATGGACTGGAATATGATTAATGGTGAATGTAGTGGGAAATTTGCCTTAATAAAGAGCAAAATCACTTATTAATGTGAGACAGAAGTGAAAGAAAAGAGAAGATAGGAGAGTAAGAAGATATCTGAGTGATATGAGATGAAGAAAATAGGGGAAGTGGGAGATGTCAGTGAACAGACCAATTTTTTAAAAATAAAGTATGATGCAAGGAGGGCATCAGCTAAGGGGGAGGAGTGAGAGGGATGTGATAGAGTGAAGCTATGCAGTAGGTTAAACATATCTCAAATCTCATTTCATCCTCCCAAGAGGTGTTACTTTTAACCCTATTTTACAGTTGAGAAAACAGAGGAGAAGTGACTTGCCCCAGGTCACACAGCTAATAATTGTCTGAGTCAATTCTTCTTAAAAAAACCCTTTACCTTCTGTCTTAGAATTAATACTGGGTATTGGCTCTAATGCAGAAAAGTGGTAAGGATTAGACAATGGAGGTTAAATGACTTGCCCAGGGTCACATAGGTAGGAAGTGTCTGAGGTCAGACCTCTGGTCTCTGGGTCTGGCTCTCATTCCACTAGCTTCCCCCAATTCTTCTTGACTCCAGGGCAAATGCTCTATCCACTAAACAACCTAACTGCTTCTAAATGTTTGCTTACAGTTATCAATTGTCTTAAAGGCATGCCCAAAAGTTAAAAAAATGAATAAAATGAATGCTACTTTATAATTTCATACACTTCCAAATTTTCCATAATTCTTTCCTTCTGAAATAATTTCTTTGATGGTATTAAAATCATTGTTTCCCATATATACAAATAAAGCTGAGTTTCTCATATATACAAATGAAGCTGAGACAAACTCCCAAATGTTATATGCCCTTAAGTTTGCCTTTAGGGAAACTTCCTATCATTTCAGATCTGTCTCCCCAGCCTTAGGCAAAATATCTTTCTAGGGAATTAGTAACTATTCCACAGAATCTTTCCAAAACTCGTCCATTTCCATTGGCAAAGGTTTGTTTGGGGTCCCATTTCCTTGGGATAATCTTTTCCAATATGTCAAATAACTTATCCTATAACGTTATGCCTTTGTATTCCAATTCTCCAGAAGAATAGTTTTTGCATTGATGCAAATATTTTCTTCCTTGATGCATATCATATGTACCCTCTCCTTGATTCCATGTTACTAACTTTCATTCTTGTTCTCCCTCAAATTCACCATAAGGCACTAATATTCTGGGGGGTCTGAATCCGCGTTCCCTTGACTTCATGAGATATGAATGGAATATGTGGTCTGTCTTTGGATTATTGTCCTTTGATCTTACTACATGACTAGATCATATGTTTTAGTGGATATTAATTGGTGTTCTACAGTTTTCAAGAGCCTAATTGTATTAAGAACCTTTGAACCTTGGTGGGGAAAATATTTTGGAGCAGGGAGATCTTTTGGGAATTATTTGTTCCATCCATGATTGGGAGGAGAGCTAACCAGAGATTTTGATAAAAAGTGGGGAATGGTAGACAAAGGGAGGCTGAAAATTATTTGGTAATATGATTCGGGATTAGGAAAGGTTAAGGTTTATAGTGTTCACAGAAGTCTTATATCTTATTTAGCTCCAAGCAGAAAAAATCATGGTCAAATAAAAAAGGACCTAAGATTTGAAGTAAGAAAACATGGTTTGGAATCCCCTTGCTACTACTTTCTCCTTACATCACCTTGGACCAGTTAGCTTTCTTGGTCAAAGTTTCCTCATGTCTTAGAAGGACATGAAGTCTACATTGCCTACATAGCAAAGTTGGCTCACATAGCTTCAAAGGTCTCTTTGAGCTCCAAATCTATGATTCTACGGAAGTGTTGAAAGAGAATTGCCATGATAGTAGAGAAGAAGACAGGAAAGACGGGGTAGGTTGATGACACAGTCCGCTGCCTATAATTTTGTATAGGGCTAAGCTTGGATGGGATTTCCCAATGCATATTTTTCAATGAAGAGCTGGCCAGAGAAAACATTTTAAGACTTCCATTCTGTCCCCATAACAAAATATTTTAAGTTATATAGAATAATATAGGATGGCTTGAAAGGTAAGATGAGAAATATAAATCTGCTCAGTGACTCCTGGATCATTTCTCTCAAAGGGATCATAAAACATGGAGATAAATGCTCACCAAAGAAACCTGTCATTTTCATGCAGGAGGATCTGGGTGCAAGTCAAAGGTGGAGAGGTCCTCTACATGTGCCTGTTTGTAGATAGTCTTTGGATTATATCAAGATCCAGACCATTGCAAACCTTCCTGTGTGAGATGTGCAAGCATCTGAGTTTGGATCAATATTTCACAAATGAAAAAAATTAGAAAATTAGAAATTATTACCCTAACACATTTGTACAATCATATCA
This sequence comes from Gracilinanus agilis, assembly GCF_016433145.1. NCBI lineage: Eukaryota > Metazoa > Chordata > Mammalia > Didelphimorphia > Didelphidae > Gracilinanus > Gracilinanus agilis. The sequence continues at coordinate 35,765,627 of NC_058130.1, read as the reverse complement.
TTCCCTGCACAAATGTATTCAATAAATTATTTTGGTGCTGTTTAGTCATATCAGTAATGTCTGTCTCTTTGTGTTGTAATTTGGGGTTTTCTTGCCAAAGATATGAGAGTATTTGTATAATTCTATAACATAATATATAAATTATATCTTATAATATTTGTGTTACATGAAGATATAATATATAAATGAAGCCATTTCCTTCTCCAGCTCATTTTAGAGATGAGGGGTCTAAGGAAATAGAGCTAAATGACTTGCCCAGAGTCACACAGCTAGTAACTGTCTGAAGTTAGATTTGAATTCAGAAAAATGAATCTTCCTGACTCTAGGCCTGGCACGCTGTCCATTGTGACACCTAGCTGGCTTTTATTCTCCTTTCTTTTTATTACCTCCAGGATTAAAAACAAAACCATTTGCTTGGCAATTAAAATTCTTTTTAACTTGTTTCCTCCTATCTTTCCAGTTTTTTTTTCTACTCTGACTTTCTTTGATCTGTCTACACTGGCCTACAAATTCTTCTCATAGGATACTCTCTCCTCCCATTGTATGTATTTGCATTAGATCTCCCTGTGCCAACAATGTTTTCCTTCCTCATATCTGACTTTCTGTTTCCTTAACTTCCTTCAAAACTTCATTTAAAACTTTTGCTTTTCTCCAAATGCCTTTCTTCTTAGAATATTTTCCATTTACTCCATCCAACTTGTTTTTGCAAAATCATCTGTCTCCAATTGGAATGGAAGGTCCTTTCCTTCCCACCTTTTGTAGCCACAGTGCATCTGCTGATTCTCCTCAGCCTTCCAGTCCCTGTAATGATGGTGGTGGGCATAGTGTGTCTTGACTCAAATGGGTGATGAAAAAGACTCCTGGGAAGTGAGAACATTGGATGAAATTCTTCAGGAAAAGAAGAGAAAGAAGGAACAAGAGTAGCATGACACCTGGCACAGAGTAGATTAAAAAATGTTCATTGACTTGATTTGACCAAATGAAGAATGTCCATTGACTAGATTATAAAATGAATTTAGATGAGAAAACTCTAGAACTCACCTGCTGTATATATTTGTTGTAGTTGTTCAGTTGTTTCAGTCATGTCTGTCCTCATGTGACCCCATTTGAGATGTTCTTGAACCAAAAGGGAGACACTGAGCTGGATTACCTCTTTGGGATAATCATCATATTCTTCTAATAAAACCAAACTCTTGTCAAGGATTCCTCTTTTTTATTGCAAATATTATTCTAGCAATGAGTATGATTGAATTCTAGAATAGCATCATTTCCAAAGCATTTAAGCTGAGAATTACTCAAAGGCAATGGAGGGTGGCATCGTTGGAGAATAAGTTGCAATAAATTCCTAGCAAAGAATTATGAAGAAGATATAATGTAAAGAATTAAAAACAGTTTATGATTGGAAAAAGTGGTCTGGTTCTATGTTGAAATGAAGAGACAACCAGGGAAGCTAGGTAGTCCAGTGGGCAGGGAGTAAGGTTTGGGGGTGAGAGGCCCCACGTTCAAATCTGGCCTCAGAAACTTCCTCACTGTGTGACCCTGAGAAAGGCACTTAACCCCAATTGCCTAGTCTTTACCACTCTTCTGCCTTGGAAGTGATACTTAGTATTAATTCTAAGACAGAAAATAATGGTTTAAAAAAATTAAGGAGCCACCAACGAAACTATCAACTCTCCTTCATCTAAGTGCCTTTTCTCATGCTGTAGCTGCTAGTGGATTCCCCTTAAAGATTACCTTCCATCAACTCGGAATGTACTTTACATGCAGTTATTTATTTATATATTCACTACCCCATTAAAACATGAGTTCTTTTGCAAACAGGTGCTCTTATGGGCTTTCTTTGTAGCTCTAAAAGTCAGTATAGGTCCTAGAACACAGGAATTCTAAATGTTTAACAAAAATAAATAAATAAAAATAAATTATTGTTGAATGACTAAATGACTGATATACTCATAATATCTGAAGAACATAAAGAAGGTGCTCAGTTTATTGCATGAACACATTATAGTGGATTGTAGGACATGAACAAGAGGATAGTCATGAATTCCTTGAGATCTGAATCAATAAGAAATAAGTCCACACTGATAGAGCACATATCATTTTGCTATAGGATACGTAGGTGATAGAGCAGACAGAGTGCTGGGCCAAGAGACAGGAAGACCTGAGTTCAAAACCAGCCTCAGACACTTACTATTTGTGTGACCTTTTTTATCTCAGTTTTCTCATCTGTAAAAATAAGTTTTAGAAGGAAATGGCAAGCCACTTCAGTGTCTTTGGGAAGAAAACTTCAAATGGGGTCACAAAGAATTAGATATGACTGAAATGACTGACTGACAAAATCCATTTGCTATATTAGAATCCTAGAAATCTCCATTCCAAACTGTTGCTCATGACCTGCATTTCTTTACTGGATCTCCTCCCTATCTTGCCAAAATTAAACATATGACATCATAGTAAGGCACAGGGACATTTCCTTAAAATAAAACACAGCATAAGTAGTAGGGAACTAAAACAAGTAGCATATCGCCCATCACTCATTTCCTTAAATTAACTTCATACCCCCTTTCAATCCTGGGAGAGTATGAGTCCCTTGTCTCAAGTCTCCCCACTGAATTTATCATCGTAGTACAATAAACTAGAAAAAGGAAGAGTGTAATGAATTAGTCGTGGACTCAAAACAAAGGCTAAAAGCCTAATAGAAGCTGCAAACAACCGAGAGTCATATCATAGCATCAGAACTCCAAAGCGTGGAAACCTAGAAGTTTGGCGCCAGTAAAAGTGCTGTCCCTGAGTAGACGTCTCCATTTTGACTCCTTTCTTGATTTATTTTTCAGTTTTTCTGAAAAATTTCTTCTGTCACGCAATGACAACTAGCAATGCAAAGGCAATAAGGTATTCAAAATGTCTACTTTCTATTGCCACAGTTTTGTGAATATGTCATATTCCCTTCTCGATTATAGATTTAATGATGGCCAGGACTAAACTTAATAACACAATAAGATGGACCTCATCCCTAGCTTTCCATACCAGACTTTTGGGAGGCCATAAACAAGAGTCACAATAGATGGGCAGGCGTGGATGCAATCTGCATCACTATAAGGAATTCCTAAATCAATGAGATCACAGATCAACCTGGATATCGCTTCTAAGATGTAGCGTGATGATGTGCCGTCACAAAAATAAAAGAGTGATTTTAAGATTTCTTATTATTACCCAGGTATAAGTCAGAATATATAGATTGGTCTTCAGATACAAAAATAGTGTGAAAGCTAGATGTGTGATGTATGAAGATACTGGGAGGGGGCAATTAAACCTTTTATTTTTGTAGAAACTTTTAAATAATAATTTTCTGACATTTTGAGATCAATTTTCTTAAACTTTTGTCTTTAAAATATGCAACAAAATGCTTTTTAAAAAAATTTTCTTTAAACAGGCAAGTACACACACAAAACAGGAAAATTTAATTTTTTAAGTGGGAGACATGAAATATACTGGCTCTAAACACTATTCTAGTAAAGAGAAATTCCATAGAAAAACCCATGAACAGAGAGGCCTGTGCAAAAAGAAACGGAACTCCTGAGAGATTTAAAAGCTTGTATAAATGATTTTATCTCTCGAAAAATAATCTTCTGGTCTACAACAGCAAAAGCAAGATGTGTCCAGGACTGCTACATGCTTAGATCTCAAAGCAGAATCAAAGGAAAAAATATGTACCAGCAAGCCAACTGGAAATGGCAAGATCATGCCAAGGAAAGGATTTTGTACAGTGACCCTTTGAATCTCTCTGGACTTAGTAATCAATGAAGACACTCGGCCACCTTATCATTTATTCCTGTAAGAAAGAAGCCAGGGCAAAATAAAGGCCCAGGAAAGTTACATATCTGGTGGAGAATGGAAATATGTTTGATTCTGAAATAGAGTGCTTTATTTTTTTGTGCTTATTTTACTGAACATTTATTTATAGTTTTCTCCAGATTTCCTCATGCCACTTTTGAGTTTGGTTCCATTATGAAAATGTGGCTTCGTTATTCACAAGGGTAAAGAATATTTTAGACGCCCCCACAGAAATGGCTGTCTCACACAGCATTCAGAATCATGGAATAACAACAACAAAAAAAATCTCAAAATGTGTTTTAAAGGATAAAACTGAATATGGTACATGCCCATTAATTTCCATTTAGGCTCCAATCTTCAGTGATTCTTATATGCAATGTTCTTCAAAGGTGTAAGGGACAACAACAGAGGCAGCTTAGAATAATGGAAAGAGTTCTGATTTGAAATCAGAAAACTTGAATTCAAATCTTGGCTCTGAGGTGTGATCTGGGGAGAGTAATTTAATTTCCGGACCTCATTTTCTTTTTGTTTAAATGAGAGTTCCCTTCTCACCATAAATCTATCATCCTTTGAGCCTAGGCTATTTGGAGTGGGATGGGGGAAGAGACAACAGCTGGGAGTTCTGCTTTGCTAGAAAAGGAATCGGGGGAAAAAACCCAACTTCAGTCAAGTAAACATTTTGAAAATTACTTTCTTGGCTGAATTAGGTCAAGTCTATACTAAACACATTTTTTTTAAAAAAGGATGATTACTTTGCACCAATGGCTGAAGTGGCATGCTGTCACAGAAGAATTTACCTGATCTTGTTAGATATTAAGTACTGAGACAATAAGAAGATTAAGTCAATGAGCAATGAGAAATTTGAACTATTGAAATGTGGATGCATAACTTACATTATGCCATTCCAACATGACTAATTACCAAGTTAGTTTTCAAATAAAATAATATTTATAAAGTGCCTGGCACACTATAGGTGCTTAATAAATGCTGACTCCCCACTTAAATAAGTTGAAAGAAATATCTGGATGGACATACTGGTAAACCATACTATCTCTTACATTAATTAATCAATGAGTAAACATTTATTTGGTACTTACTTGAGAGCCACTGTGCTCAGTTCTAGGCATACATATAAAAAGTAAAAATAGTCCCTGTCCTGTAGAAGCTTCCATTGTAAGGGGAGAAATGGCAAATAAATAAATGAGGACCTGCAAACTTAGAAAAGAAGAAACTAGTAGCTAGGGGACACTTTCAAAATTATCCCCAGAACATAGTCTTTCAAGATGCCAGGGATTCTCTGAAGTATTGATGATCAGTGAGAGAATTCCAGGCATGAAGGAACTTCCAGGAATAAAGGAAGTGCCAGTATGGAGGCATGGATGTGAGGGACATAGTGTAATAAACACATGGATGTGATGGACATGTGTAATAAACAAGTGGGTGACAATGACTGGACCTCAGAATATGTGGAAGAGAGTAATGTAAGAAGACCAGAAAACCAGGCTAGAAAGAGGCTAGACTGTGAAAAGCTTTCAATGTTTAATAGATGTTTCTAATATTTAACACTATAAGGAGTAGGGAACTATAGGAATTTATGGAGTATGAAGGTGATGTGCACAGAACCAGATTTCTGGAAAATCATTTTGGCTGCTGAAGGGAAAGTGGATCAGAGTGTAGAGAGAGAGTTGAGGTAGAAGGATCAATAAGGTGACTATGGTAATAGACCAGATGAGCAGCGTTGAGGGATCCCATGAAGGATGTAGCTGTATATATGGATAAGATGAAACATAGAGAAAGGGTATTGTGAAGGTAAAATGACAAAATTTGTCAAATGTTCAATATGTCACGGTAAGGGAGAGGGAGGAATTGAGGATGACACTGAGTTCATGAACCTGGGCGACTAGAAGGATGATGTTACCCATAACAATGATGGGAAATTTGTAAGAAGTGAAGGTCTGAGGGAAAAGAATAATGAATTCTGTTTAAGCATTGAATAAATTTTGAAAATTTGAGATAACTATGGGATATTCAGTTTGAAAAGGCTAATAAGCTGTTGGTGATATGTAATTGGAGTTCAAGATATTGACTAGAATTGGATAGAAAGAGGATGAGATCTTAGAAGGATTGGAATTGGCAATTCAAAGCACCATCTCATCTTTAGAGACTGGAGTGAGGGAGGTACTCTCGAGTGGATATGGCATGTGAAGGAGAAAATAGGTGGAAACATTTTTTAATTAAGTATGAGGCAAGGTCCATGGAGAAGATAATGGGGAGTTGGAATCTTTCAAAAAAGAAATGAGAAGAAAAAAAATTGAAACAGGGAGCATGGTGAGTTATATGGAGAGAAGTAATTATGTAAAAGCAGAAAGATTGCCTTGAAGCAATAAGGGCACAGTGGAAATTTAAAAACAAAACAAAACCTAAATATAAAGTTGACCTAGTTACAATAGTTCTGTGACTTTCTCCAGCTCCATCTAGCAGCCTGAAAGTAGAATAAAGAAGGCAAGAAAGTAGAATTAATGAGAGATGGCATTAAGAAAGGTGTGGTCATCAATAATACAAGGAAACAAGATATTATATAGTAGAGAACAACATTGAGTTGAGCTGATTCATCGAGCATCAAGACTGGGAAAGGAGATGAGCATAGTGATAGTATGGCCTCGGAAAATATTAAGGAGTACAGTATTTGGACATCAGGGTGACAACAAAGAATATGTTTAGAAGAAATAAGTGTTAGAGAGAGTGGGATATAGAAGAATGGAACTCCTGAGGTGTGACATCCTATTGTGGAAATTTCCAAAAGTTAAAGGTGGATTCAAAATGTTTCTTAACATCTTTTGTTTACTATGAAAAGATTAATGTATTTCTATCTTTTTAAAAATAAAAAGATAATAATATATTATATTGCTTTGGCACAAAACAATAGATTGAAAACTAAAATTGCCATACTTTAAAATAATTATACACACATATTAAAAAAGAAAAGGATTTATTTCTTTGGATATCAAGATAATTTTAATGTCCCAAACATTAAAATATACAGCCAACTATTTACAGTGTATTTTTGGGCAAATTTCATAGCAGGAAATTCTTTCATTTTACTTAATTCAAATATCTTTTGCTCTGAGTCTGTGATTTCTAAGTGTAGGGAGTTGTCTGTTAAGGAAACCTTTTCTATCATCTAGCTCAGCACCTTCTCTGCAATTTCCTTATGTTAGTATGTTTTCTGTGGCACTTGGAGGTTAAGGGACTTAACCAGGTTCACACAGCCAGGATAGGTAAAAAAAGTCAACCTTGAACACAGGTCTCTCTCTCTCCCACTCTCCCTCCTTCTCTCTCTCTCTGTCTCTCTCTCTCTCTCTCTCTCTCTCTCTCTCTCTCTCTCTCCTTCTTTTAAATTCATATAATAGTTGGCATTTCAACTTGATACCACCCTTCAAAGGAAGTGTTTGATAATAATAATTGAAATTTATATGGTTTTTACATGTTGCATTGTGTATTAAACTCATTTTTTCTTCAGAACTACATCATAATCTACCTACTCCAGGTGACTCATTTCATAGATGAGAGAACTGAGGCTTAGAGAGATGCCTTGGTCAAAGCTGCAGATCTTTATGTATCAGATGTAGGATTTGAACCTGTATTTCTCACCTCCAAGTTACAGAATACTCTAATAAGAGCTTACATTTATAGATCTACAAATGGTTTTTCTCACAGTAAAACAGTGAAGAAGGAAGTGCATCCCATTTCATATGTGAGAAAATTGAAAAAAATAGCAAGTGTAAAAAGAAGGAACAATATATACATCTTAAGAAATGATCTATCATAAAAGGAACTCTATATCAATTGTTGTAGGGAAGCAATGATTTATGCAAGTTTTTTCTCTTGGCCTTTCTCTTTTCATTGTACTAAATAAATTAAATTAAGGGGTTGAATTCAGATTGAATGTAATCCATTTGGGTTTGTTTACCACAACCTGCCAATCAGGTTGTTTTCCAGTTTTTCTACATATTATCATCCTTGTCCTTTGGGGCTGGGTAGTCATTTCTACTGGGAAAATATTCCTAGTACTCTAAAAGTGATCAAAGTGTTACTACAGTGACTGCCCGAGGACAAATGAATTGAACACTCCCATTATCAAAACATCTTCAAATGTTCTCTTGTCTATGTATGTCAATTACTAGGTGAGAGCTGGTCAAATTCTCACTTCCTCTTCAGAGAACCTGACAGACACCTGACATTTCAAATTGAGATCATAGAAAATGAACAAATTTGATTACGCTCTATGAATAAACAAATTATGCGCAGATCCCAATACAGAAATCCTGAAATGCTAGCAAACATTTGAAGTGTTCTAAACTCTTTCATCTATAAATTTTAATCATATTTTTTATAGTTTATATACCTATTCCTCAAACCTGACAGTGCATAAATTTAAGTAATGCTTGTTTTAAAGAAATACACATTAAAATAACAACTTCATTTCTCCCTGGAAAACTAAACTTCAGGCTCTTGTTTCTATTTACATTTCTCTAAGGTGTGCTTTTTTTAAACAGTCACTCAATCCAGAAAATATTCCAAAGGAATCTTACCTCTTAGTTTAAAATACACCCAGCAGTGTTAAAATCTTAGGATGTTTAGCCTAAGTGCTCATAGCTGAAATCTGAGGATTTCAGCTCCTGCCATTTTATTTTTATCTTTTTCCTAACATCTCATTTTTTTATATCTCAAGTTCCTTATTAAATTATAAATAAAAGTGTGTTGATAGCACTATTCCAAACATATTACTTTTAATAATAAAAGTGTTTATTTCTTTTAAACGCCAAATGATATACTTTGCCTTACTTAAATGTGCTCTAATAGTGTAACAAAACATAAATCAATTGCTAGTACCTACAGCTCAAAGTATAACTTCGTCCTGGATCTGTTTGAAATCATGGAAAATTCCGTTCAGCACTGTTTGAGAGAGGAGGCTCTCAATGTTTTACTATTGTTTATTCTTCAAAAACTAATCACCCTTTTTGGTCTTCCAAAAGTTCCTGGCATTTCACTGGTTTACACATTGATTGAACACTGTTCCCAGAACTGTTGGTGGCATTGGGCCAACTGCTGTGATAATCAGCGAGGAGATTTATTCCAGTCGAGAAGTGTTATAAACATGAGGATTCCTAAGGCACAGCATTGAAAGGGAATACTCAGGCTTTGCTTGAGATGGTGGGAAACTTTTTTTGTGCCTTTAAGAAGAGGTAATGCCAATCTTTCCTCCTCTAGCTACAGGTGGGCTTTGATACTTCCTTTCTAGGAGTGGGGTGTGCATTGGATTTGATGCTTATATATGTGCATTCATAATTCTTGGTGGGAGGTTCAAAAATTAAATTCAATAACTTTACGTAGGCAAATCAGAGAATACTCACCTACTGAAAGCATACCCTATCTTTAAGGAAATTCAGGGGTTATCTCCTATAAGTATGATCTGACACATTTATGTAACATGATCTATATTATACTTATGGATGGGTGGGAAAGGAGGACAAAGGAAAAAAAAACTCAAAAGGAAACAGCTGGCAGGTAAATGCACTGAGCCAGAAAGGAATAATCAAGAGAGAGAGAGGCAGTGAGTGGAAAGCGGAAAGGATGATCATTTCTTCAATAAAAGAGACAAAAATGAAGAAAAATGCAAGCTCCAGTTTGGAGAGCATTGAGCAGCAAAGACTTCAGATTACGTCAGCCCAGGTAGGTGAAAAGGCTGGTGGGCAGCTGACGGGTCAGAAGGAAGATGGAAACAAGTCAGGGCTAGAAACAAATCACTAAAGCAAGAAAATCACAGAAGTATGGTTAGATGGAGAGATGTGAGGGCAGGCTGGAGGGCTGTCACAACACTGGGGAAGCAAATGATGTTGGACGAGACTCCCTAAAGTGTGGGAGAAGATTAACCAGAGACCATTCCCAGTTTACAGGGAATCGACTCCTTGGGGAGTAGGGATTGCCATAAAGAACAGAATGAGAACAAACTAGACAGTGAATGTTTTATGAGGAGAAAGAGCGAGAGGTTGCAGGATTTTGCAGAAGGAAGGTGAGCCAGTCTAGGTAAAACAGGGCCTGATGTGGTCAGAATACAAGAATGTGGGAGGGGAAAGAACACATGTTAAAATTCTGTCCTTCCAATTTAAGTCCTTAAATAGGTTGATTTCATGGTTTACCAGCTTTGTTCAAATTCCCATTAAAACTTTTAAAAGTATAATAGATATTGGTGTCTAAAGTAGAATACAGTTACTATTATATTACATATAATATATGATATCATATATATTAGATGGAACCAATATAGCAATTACATAGAATAAACATAAAATTAGGGCAGTTTAGTGATGCAGTGGATAAAACTGTGAACCTTACTAGCTATGTGATGCTGGGCAAGTCATTTAAATGTATTTATTTCAGTAAAACCACTCTAATATCTTTGGTAAAAAAAATGCAAAGAGTCACAAAGATTTGGACAGGCCTGAAAAATTATATAAGTCAATATATTATATAATGTGAATTAATAACTCCACATATTATATACTATAATATTGCATATAATGTATTCAATATAATATATTATATTTACTATACAGTAGGGACCCCTTATATGTGATTTTGCTTTCTCTGGTTTCAGTTATCCTTGGTCAATCCAAAGCAATGGCAATTTGCCTCTTGTCTCTTCTGATTCTCCTTTTATTTTTTTAATTTAATTTTTATTTTTTTATCAGTGGGTGAGAGGTCATGGATCCCCAAGCTAAGGATCAGGAATTGTGAGAGAGAGCAGAAGATGTCCTTCACTATCTGTGGCTTTAGCCATCCATGGTAAATTGTGGAAATTATTCTCTGCAGATATGAGGTCCCTACTGTATTATATAATATGTAATATTACGTTAACATATTTAATATTATATATGTATATACTGTAGCTTCCATGATCCTGAGAAGGGTCAAAGCTGCCTCACAGAACTCCAGGAGAGGGATAGTTGAGGGCAGTTGGAGACCTGAGTATAAAAGGCCAGGTCATCCTTCTTGCAGGGAGACTTTGATCACACTCCTTGTGGATCATGGATGCTACAATATAGGCATTACCTTTTGAGCTGAATGGTTTGAGAAAAATCTGTGTATAATGTTTACAATATTTCCTGGTTTATCTTGACATGGATTGGTTTGAGTACATAGAATCATAGATTTATACCTGGAGGGAACCTTAGAGCTCATCTAGTCCAATCCCTTTATTTCATTAATGAAGAAAGCATAACCCAGTTCTGAACACATAATAAGCAATTAATACTTGCTCTTTGTACTTATATGGGGCAGCTGGTGGTACAGTGGATAGTGTTGGGACTGGAGTCAGGAACACTAAGTTCAAATCTAACCTCAGACAATTACTAGTTGTGTGATCCTGGGCAAGTAACAACCCTGTTTGCCTTAGTTTCCTCATCTGTAAAATGAGCTGGAGAAGGAAATGACAAACTACTCTAGTATCTTTGCCAAGAAGACCCCCAATGGGGTCACAAAATCAGACATGACTGAAAATAATAGAATAATAAAAGTTAGTTCTATATTTCTGTATGTATTTTTCTGTCAGTGAATCAGTCTATAAACATTTATTAATTACCTATAATATGCCAGGGACTGGCTGAGAGCTCAGAATACAAACAAAAGTAAAAGACAGTCCTTGACCTCAAGAAGCATACAATCAAATGGATTAAGAATTGAGAGGGAAGTTACTTGAGGTACGATGGAGACATCCAGAAGAGTGAAGCCAGTTGGGAAATGAAGAGATGGCTGGCCTAGTCACCCTCCTTAAATGGAGATTCTGGGAGAAACTCTCTATCCTCCAATAAGAGCAATAGGACACAAGAACAAAGGTTACTGATGTGCTGTGAGTTCCAGGACTAGATTCCTCTTCCAGGAAGACATTCCAGGGGAAAGATGGAGAATTCCAGAGATAAGCTATCAATCTATCTATTCATTCTCTCTCTTTTCTTCTTTCTTTTACTTCTCTTTCTTCTCTTTCTTTTCCTCTCCCTCCTTTTCTTCTTTCCTTTTCTCCATTTTTCCTTCCCTCCTTTCATTAGTACTTTCCTTTCTTCCTCACTTTCTTCCTTCTTTCCTTCTTCCTTCCTTCTTTCTTCCTCTCCTATCTTTCTTTCTTTTTTTTCTTTCTTTGTTCCTTCATTTCTTTCTTTGGACTGACTGTGCTAGGTTCAAAAAAGCTACTGTGTCAGGAGATGGTTTTTTTTCTTTAACCATATTAAATTCAATCATTGGACTTTTCTTTCCTTCCTTCCTTCCTACCTGCCTTCCTTCCTTCTTTCCATTCTCCTTTTTTCCTTCCTTCATTCCTATCTTCCTTCCTTCCTATTTACATATATACCATGGTTAATAATATTTTGACCTATTTTCTGAAGTTAGCATTGTGCCAAGAATGAAGTCCTCCAGAATAATAAGCCTTCAATTGTTTTTCTTTATCAATGGTAGTATTGATGAGTTAACAATATTTATGTGCTTTATGGGAAATCTGGGGGATCTCGTTTCTCTTGGACTACAAAATGTCCCATGAAACTACATATGAATTTTAGCCACCTTATATAACACATATGCTCTGACCTCTAATCAAACAGGGCTTCATTTAAGTGATATAATTCCTGATTGGTCAATAGTGATGGAGATTGTGTCAAAGATGATAAACTAGAGTCAGAAGAACAGATTAGGATAACTACATCTGCATCTCTTTGGGGTTAGTATTTTTTGTTTTATTTTGAATTTCTAGCAAGAGGATTTTTCTCTTCTCTTCTCCCATCAGCTATGGTGGCTATAAGTAAAAAGAGATGCAAATGTGTCTGTCTAGGTGAGGCTGATTCCTTGCTGCCCTTTTCTGCTTGCTTCATTGAGCATAGATCAGGAACTGGAAAAATTAACTCTTACTGTACTGAGGGTAAACTTTTGAGTTCAAGAATGTATGAATTATTGAGTTCAGGGTCAGGTACTGAATAGGAGATGATTTCTTAAAAGGAAATACTTTTTAGAAGAATGCAGGATGAAATAGATAAAAATACAGAGAGAGCCAAAGCATGCCTTGTTTGTCCAGATGTTCTCTAACTTGTGAACTTACATGATGCAAGTAGATCTGCAATGAAAGTGAAATATTTATTGACATAGTCCCACAACATTGTATTTATGATTTTAAAATAATATATTTTTCCAGAATAAATTTATGCAATTTTAATAATGGTATTAAGGCAGGTAATATGATATAGACTATACATATATTATCATATAATTCCAATTTTCATGTCTATCACATTGTGAAACAACACAGAAATTGCTTAGAGTAAAGCTTATGGAGGAAATAAAGTGAAGAATGATATGTTTCAATCTGAATTCAGACTATCAGTTTCATCAATTGTGGTGGATATCCTTTTCATCATGAATTTGTTGGAGTTTTCCTGTATCCTTGTCTGCTTGATAATAGTTGTCATTAATAGTTGATCATCATACATTATTATTATTACTGTATATAATTTTTTACTGTTTTTGCTCACTTCACTTCACCTCACTTCATGTAAGTCTTTTCTAGGTTTTTTTGTGACCTTCTTGTTTGTCATTTCTTATGGCACATTACTATTCCATTATAATCATATATCATAACTTACTTTTAGAGGCATTCCCCAATGGATAGACATCCCTTCGCTTTCTAGTTCTTTAACACCACAAAAAGAGTTGCTGTTTTAAATACTTTTGTACAGGTAGATTATTTCCCCCCTATCTTTAATCTCTTTGGGATACAAATATATTAATACTATTTCTTGGTCAAAGGGTATGTATAGTTTCATGGCCCTTTGGGCATAATTTCAGATCCCTCTTCAGAATGGTTGCATTATTTACCAATTCTTCCTAATCTTAATACCTTCCTTCTGAGATTATTAACAAATTATTCTTTATGTAATGTCATTTGTATATAGTTGTTTATGTGTTCTCTACCACAAAGGATCTGTGAACCCCTTGAGAAAAGCACTGTTTTTATCTATATATCCTTTTTTCTCTTTTCACAGTTTTTTTCTTATCATTTGATTTAAAAAAATAATATCCCATTCTATTTAACTTACTCTCTGTTTCTGTCTATATATGGGCCTATTCATTGCCTTAATAGTGATAAATTTTTCAGTACCTTAAGGACCCAAAGAACTTTAGCTATTTTTGGTATTTTAAGTATCCTAGGCATCTTAAGCATCTCAGTTTAACCCCATTGTCTCCTTCTTTCATCTTAAAGTATCTCAAATATTTCTTCTACCATAATGTCTTAATTATTCTAGTTTCACTTAACCATGCAAGAAATGTAATCAGTTTAATCTCATTGTTTCCCTTGATTGTTCTAAGTATGTTAGATATTTCTATGCCATAGAAATCTTAAGTATCCTAGTTACCACTTTCCCATGCAGGGCTGTAATTAGTTTAACCCCACTGATTCCCTTCAGCTTTTTTTTTCTTTTTAGCTTTTTAGCTTCTTCTAAGTGTTGAATTTGATCACTAAAATTTCTTTTTAGCACTGACTATTTCATTAGGAACAAATGTCTGAAATTTCTGTATTTCATTAACTAGCCATTTCTTCCCCTGGAGTATTATGCTTAGTTTCACTAGGTAGGTGATTTTTGGTTGTAGGCCTAGATACTTTGCCTCATTGAATTTCATAATTCATGCCTTCTGATCCTTTAATGTAGAAGCTGCTAGGTGCTATATCATGCTGATTATGGTTCCACAAAACTAAATTTTTTTCTGGCTGCTTGTAGTGTTTTCTCCCTTACTTGGGATTTCTGGAATTTGGATATAATAGATTTTTAAATTTGAGATAGCTTTCAGGAGATGATTTGTGAGTTCTTTCCACTTCTATTTTCTCCTCTAATTCAAGAACATTTGGTAGTTTTCTCTGATAATTCTCTTCAATATGGTCATCTTTTATTTTTATCATGGTTTTCAAACAATCTACCGATTCTTAGATTCTCTCTACTGGATCTATTTTCTAGGTCAGTTGTTCTTCCAGTGGGAGATTTAATTTCTTCTTTTTTTCATTATTTTGATTTTTTTATTGTTTCCTTAGAGCTTCCAGTTATTCAGTTCTAAATTTTAGGGAGCCATATTTCCTTTGAGGCTTTGTACTTACTTTGTTAGGGAATTATCTTCTTATTTGAGATAATTGTGTTTTCTTTTTTTAAGGAACCATTTCCTTCAGTAAGTTTTTGTTTTAAGCTATTGGTTTTTCATTCATTTTCTTTCTAATTTTTCTTCAAAGTTTCTTACTTTTTGCCTTTTCTATCCTTTTTAAAAAACTCTTCCAGAAGTTCATTTGGAGCCAAACATCCTTTCATCTTTTCCTCTAAGACTTCACATTTTCATTTTTGCATGGCTGTCCTCTTCTGACCTTGTATTTTGGTCCTCTCTCTTGTGAAGAATTTTTCCAGCATCAGGCTTTTTCTCTGTCATTTGCTCATTTCCACAGAATTGAATTTTTCTGGATGCTTATAGTATTTTCTCCTTTACTTGGGGTTTCTGGAATTTGGATATAACAGATTTTTATATTTGAGACTGCTTTCAGACGGTGATCAGTGAATTCTTTCCACTTCTATTTTCTCTTGTTCAAGAACATTTGACAGTTTTCCCTGATAATTTTCTTTTTCTCTTGATTTTGTCTATCCTGAAGCTTAGCTCCATTTCTGGAACTGAGGGAGTACTATTTTGCAGTTCCACTGGGCACGGGGTCAGCTCAGCTATCTCAGGTTTAAATGAAGTACTCTGCAGAGGTAGCCTGGTTGTCCTGCTAAGTGAAAGTTTACAGATATTCAGTTCAATTGGTTGTAGTTAGGTACTGCCCAATCATGCCTAGTCTGGACCTTGTTGGCCAGAGTTCCTCCCACTCCTGCTTGTTCTGTATGACATCGTTCCCTGCTCTTACCCTTCTGAGGCTGGTCTGAGCCAGCTTTTCTCTTTTTCCTGCTGCTTGTGCTGAATTACATTTGAGTTCCACTGAGGCTTATGCAGTGCTCTCTCCTCATATTTCAGTGAGATGAGTCCTCCTTGTTGTCTCTTGATGTTGTTCTGAACTAGAGCATTTTCCACCCCTTCTTCTATTGGTTCTGCTATTCCAGTATTTGTTTTGAAGCATTTTTGTTCTTCTGTGGTCATACAGAAGGTGGTTGGTGGGTTTCAAGCATTTCTTTCTTCACCATCTTGGTCTAATATGTTGCTCCTCCTGCTGTCTGACCCTCACTTCAACTCTGAATTTATCTTTAAAAAGATGATAATGTCTATGTTATGTTATTGTTCTATGTTTCTGTGTTTGCTAACATAGACTTATGAGCCTTTTATGTTTCAAGTATTTTCATTGTTAAGTTAAATAAATAGTTGACATATATAATGGATACTCATCTTTTATGTTAAATGCTCTTTCTAGAAAATACTCTCTATTACTCACTTTGGCGGGGGGACCCTAGATATGAATCATACCTAAGTGACCATTTAGAGATTCTCCTAGAATTTTTCCCCCCAAGGTACAAGTCAATGATCAAAGAGAACAGAGGAGGATGAACCTTTTGGGATAAGGGCATAATAATAACAACCTAAATGTTTATTTAGTACCTTAGAGTTATTATTTCATTGATCCTCACAGCAGCTTTGGGAAGAGATTGTTATTATTATGCTCATTTTACAGGTGAGAAAACCAAAAATAGAAGTTAAATGATTTATCCAGGTTCTTGTATCTAGGAATATTTGAGGCCGTATTTGAACTTAGGTCTTAAGGTAAAGAAGGAATTCATTCCAGACATAGAAAATAAACTGTAAAAAGGCAGAGAAATGGGAGGGGCACGTGATGTCATATATGAGAAATGACAGGTGACAAATTCAGCTAGAATATAGACTATAGAGAGGGCAAGAATATGTAATAAATTGGAAAGGTATTACAAAATGCAATTGTGAAAGGTTTTAAATGCCAGATAGATTCTTTAAGTCAAAAAACATTTATTGAGTGTTTGCCATATGTCAAGTCCTGTACTAAGTATTGGTGGTATATGTAGGTGGTACCACAGGAGAAACAAGGGATACTTGGGTATTGATGTTGGTTTTGACACAAAAGCAGAAGAAAAATAGTTCCTATTCTTAAGAAGCTTACATTCTGATCAGAGAAGAAAACACATATAGATGGCGACTGAAAAGCAGTAGAGGGAAAGATATGAAGGTATTCAGTGGTAGGGTATTATAGAGGAAGTCTAGGATACTCAAGAGTATAGCCTTTATCAAGACTTGACTGGCATGGGTTTCCTTCTTAAAATAGAGGTTCTGATTGGAACCAGCCACTCAAAGGGAAGGGCCACAGAAGGAGAAGATACTTTCAATGCCCAAGGGTGAAGTGAGCTCAGAAGTTGAAGAGATTTCTGTGGCACCGTGGACACTCCAACTTCGCCATTTCTACAACTGAACCAAGCATTCTAAGCATACCAGAGAGTACTCTGAAGGTCTGATATCTTCTTTATTTTGTACAGTGTATCTCTTTTTAAAAAAAAGAAAGAAAAAATCTCAAAGCTTTTTTGGATGTCAAATCCTACAGTTGACTCATTGAAAGTTTTTGGTACAAACCCCAATATTTGAACTACGTGTTGATTTAAAATATTGGTAAAAATAGATGATGCTAAAGTTGAAATTTGTATAATTGAAATAAAATTGGATTTGGAACAAAAAGAACTATATGGGTTCCAGCCCTATTACTTGCCAGTTGTGTGATCTTGAGGGAGTTCTTTTACCTACTCTAAAAACCAATTTCTTCAGCTTCAAGATTGGGATGAGACTGAAAAATAACCACATAGTATTGTGGTGAAGAACACATAAGATAATCCACATTAAGTGCTATAAAATATGAGATCTTGTTGCAATTTAGAAGAGCTAATTTTGAAATGAATGATTAAATGTATAATAGATTACTGGACTCTGATTAGAGAAATGCAAATCAAAAGAACTTGGAGGTTCCACCTCATACCTAGCTGATTGGCTAATAGGACAACAAGGGAGAGTAATGAATGTTGGAGGGGATGTGGCAAAATTGGGACATTAAAGCATTGCTGGTGGAGTTGTGAATTGATTCAACCATTCTGGAAGGCAATTTGGAACTATGTCCAATGGGCTTTTAAAAGGCTGCTTGTCCTTTGATCCAGACATACCACTGCTGGGTTTAGACCCCAAAGAGATAATAAGGAAAAAGACTTGTACAAAAATATTTATAGCTGTGCTCTGCATGGTATATAAGGGGTAGAAATGCGTAAGGGGTAAAAGAAATAAAAGGTTGGACTAAATTATTTAAGAGTAGGGTTGCCAGGAATTAAGCATTTAATTCCAAATGAAAGACTCAAGTCAGAATGACTTTTATGGTAGTTTATTTACAAATAGGAAGAGAAAGTGAAAGTAAGAAAATCAGAGAGAGGATAGCAAGATATTTAACCTAACACACTAAGTATTTTGCTCTTGCCCCTGGCTCAACCTAGGCAGGGTTAATCAGTCCTTAGCCAGAGGAGCTTCAGTCTTGAGCCAAGGGTGCAGGGATGAATAAAGCAAGGACTTCAGCCAGAAAGCCTCTCCCAAGAGGAGAGGCCTCTCCTGAGAATAGTCCCTTCAAAAAAGTCAGGAAAGGAGTCAGTCTTTTTCACTCACGCACATGATAGTTCTAAGGAGAAATAGAAAGCAGTCCAAGGCCCTCAGCCAGAGCTCCTCCAAGGCGCAAGAGAGCATCTCGGGAAGTTCTGACTACTTTTAAAGACCATTCCTTTCATCAATTCCTGTGCCTTCCTTCCATTTTACATGTACCAATTGAGGCTAAAGCTTTGCTTAGGACTGCCCAAGGGCAGTCAGTCAATTCTGATTTATCACCCACTATTGCTCAGTGGGTCACAGACCTCCTTCACTTAGGATAAGTGGGGTGTGTACACTTTTGGTGATTAAATCTAAAAAACGGTCAGAGGGAGAGTTAATCCCACCTTTACAAGTGGCAAAAAATTGGAAAATGAGGGGATGGATGCCCTTCAATTGGGGAATGACTGAACAAATTGTGGTATCTGTTGGTGATGGAATATATTATTGTGCTGAAAGGAATAATGAACTGGAGGAATTCCATGTGAACTGGAACAACCCTCAGGAATTGATGTAGAATAAAAGGAGCAGAACCAGGAGAACATTATAAACAGAGACAGATATACTGTGGCTCAATCAAATGTAATGCACTTCTCTACTAGCAACAATACAATGATCTGGGACAATTCTGAGAGACTTATGAGAAAGAACGTTATTCACATCTAGAGAAAGAACTGTGGGAATAGAAACACAGAAGAAAAAAACTGCTTGACCACATGTTTTGATGGGGATGTAGACTCTAAATAATCACCCTAGTACAAATATTAATAATATGGAAATAGGTCTTGATCGATGATACTGGTAAAAGCCAGTGAAACTGCTCTTGACTATGAGGGGGGTGGGTGGAGTGGAGGGAAAGAACATGAATCATGTAACCATGGGAAAATATTCTAAATTAATTAATTAAATGAAGGAACTAAAAAAATAGATTAATGGTCTCTGAACTAAGATATTAAACTCCTTTACATGACAATCAATCAATCACTCAAAGAGCTTTCATTAAGTGCCTATTATGTGAAAGGCATTGTGCTAGGCACAGAAAATACAAAGACAAGAATGAAAATGTCTCTTGCCCTCCAAGTGCTTATATTCTGTTGGAAACAACTACATCAATATAGAGATACAAAATAAACAGAAAATATTTTGGTATGGGATGCTTAGGGCACTAACAACTGATAAAAAACATGAAAGAGTAAATGTACTGTATTAGCCTGAATATAATACTACCCCAATAGAGTGGGATCCCAAGTATTTTGAAGAGTAACTCAGAAAGAAGAAACACTCATTTTATTTTTTCCTTTTAAATTACAACTTTCCTTTAACTCATGAATAATGCAGGCATTTGATATTCGAAGTTTTTTCAAGGTCCTGAAAAGAAGTTAAAGAAGTTTTAATGCCAATACTTTTATAGATACTTGTGAGAAACTACCTTCAAATATCTAATCATGTTCTCCTTCCTCTTCTGTTTCCTCATGTCCTGAAGGGGAAACATCATGCTAGTCATTGCCATCACCCTCTTCTTCCCACAAAACACCATCTTCTCTAGCATCCATACTGTTTGATATACAACATTTTTTAAATCCAAGCACAATGGACTCTGTGGAGATTTTGTCCCAAGCAGTTTTGATCCAGTTCCCTAATACAGTGACCAATGGTGTCTTATTTTTCCTGATAGAGGAAATTCATGGTTTCCTATCAGCATCCACTTGTTATATCCTTTTCTCAATGATCTTTGAATGGCTTATTAATTACTACATCTAACATTTGTAATTGAGGCGCCATTCCTCCTGGAATAACAACTAGGTCCTTGTGCATTTCAGCTGGCATCCTCTCTCCCACAGTAATGCCCCCCCCCGATGCCTATCCCACAACACATTCAACTGATCTAACACAAGTTCTTCATTCATCCATCCCTTTTCCTAACCCAAAAGATCACTCCAGATGGTAACTTTTCTTTGGCAATGTTTTACCCCTTAAAATTAAGTGAGGAGTCAGTTTTCGCCCATCAGCTATGACTGCAAGCATCACAGTTGTTCTAGTTTTCTCATTTCCAGTAGTTTTAATCAATACTGATTTAGTGTCTTTAGTACTAATGGTGACATTTGATGGAATATCAAAACAGACAGGCTTTTGGCCGGCATTTCCCATGTGCCCCAGGAGAGAGCCACGCTTTTTACGTATGTTGAGACACACAATATACAACTTATGGTTTCAAAGCTGGAAGTGCTGGAATATAGCACGAATGTGACTTTCAAAGGTACATATTGGAGGGAAAAGTTGCACTATATTTAGGCTAATATGGTAAAAGATGTTGCATGAGAAGAATTGTGGAGGAAACCAGGGATTCTAAGAGTCAGAGGTGAGATGGGACTGTAGTGTAGTACAAAAAGAAAACCAGTAGAAAAGCTTGGAGATGGAATTCAGAATATGTTATGTATAAAACAAGAACAGTTTTTCTGCATTGTCTTGTCACTCTCAGCCAAGTTACTTCTTACCCCAGTATCCCAGGTGCCTCATCAGTAAAAGGAGGGAATTAGAGAAGAGAAGCTCTCAGTTCCTTTCTAGCTCCAGTATGCCACCATTCTATATTATTTGAAAGCCTCAGCTGGCTACAAGGAAATTTATTGAGAGAAAAATAAAAGATCGATGCAAATGTCCCTAGAGAGCTTTTTAAAGAGCTATGATCCACTGGAATTCTGCCCTGATAACCCTTATGAAGTCAAAGAAGGCAAACACATTTATTGCTGAGTTTATGTTGATGTTTATTATAGTTAATACACTAATTCGAGAGAGGTCAGCCTCTAGATACAGTAGTCATATTTTTTCTTGTGTTAGATACACACTGGGGCCCTCTGTGTCACCACTGTGTATCTTTCTATTCATTTTATTTAACTGTCTTGAGAGGAAAAGTGTAGTGAGAACAATGTGGAACTGAGAAACCTGAGGAGGGATGACAGGAGAAACCAGGAATACCTGGGTACTGATTTTGGGTTTTGATACAAAAAAACATCATTTTCCTAATTTCAAATCTAACCTTAAACATTTACTAGCTGCGTGATCCCGTTTGCCTCAGTTTCCTCATCTGCAAAATGAGCTGAAGAAGGAAATGGCGTACCACTGCAACATCTTTGCCAAGAAAATGTCAAGTGGGTTCATGAGGAGTCAACAACACTGAATAACAACAATAGCTGTGCCATATTAATCTTCCTAAAACCGAGTAATGCCACTTTCTTGTTAAAAAATCTCCAGGAACTCTTCATCATCAAAGCACAAGTTCCTTACCTTGATATACAAAAGATTCTACAATATTACTTCAATCTCACTTTGTAGACTTATTTCATACTAATCCACCAATGAATCTCATGGACCTTTTAACCAGCATATTTAGCACTCTACTTGCTTCCAGATTTTTTTTAAACTTAGAATTCCTTCCTGACTCCCATTTTCCCATCTTGAAATCCTGTTCTTCACACAAGTCCTAGTACTATTCCTCCTCGGTACAACCTTTCCTGAATCTTCCATCCGAGAATGACCCAACATTTTATTAAGCCACAGTGACATTTAAATGTTTCAAAAACATTTAAAAAACTTTTTTTTGGTCAACTTTATGTTTTGTTTTAACTTTGATTTGATACATTTACTGGATAGAGTCAGGTGGTCAGGATTCTTTATAGTGTTAGGTTTATCACCAAAACAGCTTTGTAGCCTTGAGGAAGTCAAGTAAACTCTGAGCCTCAATTTCCACATCTATTAAATGAGGATGTTAGACTGTGTCAGTTGTTGAGTATTTGTCTCACAGACTCTTTTGTTGTGTCTGGTGAAGTCTAAAAATGCTTGCTCAGAATAATGTTCTAACAAATCTAAAATAAAATATGTAGGACTACAATTGAAACAAATTATGTTGAAAAATAGTTTTTGAAATATTTACAAAAGAAATTTGTGATATTCCAATAAGTGTGTTTCTTTATTAACTCATTAAGAAACAAGACAATGTTATTTAATTGAAGAAATTGATGCTACAGCAGACTGAACAACAGGCCTTGGGTCAGGAAAACCTGTTATACGATGATTGGCAAGTTGCTTAAGCTGTCTTTGCCTCAACTTCCTCATCTGTAAAATGAGGATAGTAACAGTATCTGCTTCCCACATGTGGGGACAAATGAGATATCTGTTAAAGCACTTGGGCATTATGTAAGTGTTCACTATTATTATTATAACACATTTAAAACATAAAAAGTTAAAGTATATTAAAATAGTGTGGATATTGTTGTCGCTTACAGCTTGAGTAAGAACTTTAAATATATTTTAAACAATATTTTATATGGTGATATACATGCCATATTGGACAAACAATTATTTCTCAAGTATAATGTGCAGGAAATTATCAAATTTCTATTGTTTACAAAATCATACGTACTGCTGATACTACTGTGACTTATTGCCTACAATTGTTATTAAAGGAAATACTAAATTTCAGCTGGAGATTAGTGGAAAGAAATTTATTTTATTTTATTCATTTCCTATCCAAAATCATAACGCCTCCCCTCCAATGTTTATGGTCCATAGACCCCATTTTAAAAACTATCCTCCTAGATTCTCTTCATGGGCTATCCAAGCTTTAGTGACCACTATGTTTATTTTTTAAATAATATCTCCTATTCCATTCGGCTATTACAACTTTGAACACATGATCCCTTTAACCTTTTTTTATCTCTTTCAGCATTTAGCCCACTACCCTGAATGCAGTAGTCACTCAATAAATATTTGGTGAATTGAAATAAAGGGTCATAGGTTGAAATAGGTGGTACCACTTGCATTGTAAATATAAAATTCTTTACATGTCTCTGATTAACTTTTCCTCCCAATAATTTCTCTCTTTAATTTATAAAGGAAAATAATCTCTATCCTTGGCATCAGTTGTAAAAATTCTAGGGTGCTTTTTACATGGAGTAATAAGTCATAGTTTGCAGTGTGTGTGATCCTATGTGAAACCTCAAAGGGATCAAACATGGTTTGAAATTTCATACCCATGAGGTTCATTTTAGATTCTGAACTTGGAAAATACATTCTATTTTGAAATGCTCTCTTCTAAAAGGACTCTACAAGCACAAACAGATGGATTAATTACACAAAAAACTGACATGTTAAGCATAAAGTTAAAAAGCTCAAAGTATGGAAATAGAAAATTTATTATTAAATCCTCAATTTAATCTAAACGAATTCCTCTTCAATGTCATTGGGTTTCAAAACATTTCAGACTTGGGATGAAAGAAATTTTATCTGGCAATCATAAAAACCTTGGAAAATAAAATTTTAGCTCTTTCCAGATATCTAGAAGCTTGGAAAAAAATACTACAAAACCTAGTCCCATTTCTAGGAAATGAGACTACAAGAGAGTTTTTCCCCCTTTTGCTGATGGACGAGTGATGCATAAGCAACATATGGAAAATATAGATTCTTCATTTTCAGACATGAGCACTTTCTATTTCCAAACCACACTGAGCACACAGTCCTTATTTCATTCTGTTGGAAAAATAACAATTATAGAGTGACAGGAGGTTTGCTTTTTCTATAGAGCTTCTTCAGAGACAGATTCAGCAATTAAAAATAATGCGGGAATTCAAGCAATCACTGATCATAAGAGGAAAAGTGTTAATTTTTTTCTCTTCTTCTAGGATTCAACAAATAAAATAGGAGGAAGATTTGCAACATTGATCACCGCCATCCATTACAAATTGTGCATTTGGCAAAAAATGGACTTTCTTCCAGAATTTCACTTAAAAACAAAACAAAACAACTAGCAACTACAGTCATCTGATAATTGGCCATCTAACCACAACACCAAAGAATGAGGTAGTAAATGAAGCAGTATAGACAACTGGACCTTAATCTTGAAATTGTTCAGTGACTCTGTAATCTCTTTGGCACAGGCATCGAGGGCACATTCCAAGCTGCCCATGCCTCCTTGTTCTTCTTGTCCATGTATTTCTATGTCCATGGAAGCATTGTCAACTGATCCAACTATTCTGGAGGGCAATTTGGAATTATGTCTAAAGGACTGTAAAAGAATGCATACCTTTTGATCTAGAATTATCACTACTACGTCTGTTTTCCAAAGAGATTTAATTTTTGGGAAATGACCTGTTTGTACAAAAATATTTATAGCTGCTCTCCCTGAATTGGAGAATGGTTGAACAAATTGTGGTATGTGATAGTGATGGAATGCTATTGTGATATAAGAAAAGATGAAAGGGATGATTTCAGAAAAAACCTAGAAAGACCTACATGAACTGATGTAGAATGAAATAAGCAGAACCAGG
Source organism: Gracilinanus agilis (assembly GCF_016433145.1). Taxonomy (NCBI): domain Eukaryota; kingdom Metazoa; phylum Chordata; class Mammalia; order Didelphimorphia; family Didelphidae; genus Gracilinanus; species Gracilinanus agilis. The sequence continues at coordinate 35,740,776 of NC_058130.1, read as the reverse complement.
AGAACATTGTACACAGAAACTTCAATATTATGGAATGATCAAATGTGATAGACTTTGCTAATAACAGTAATACAGCAATCCAGGACACCCATAGAGACTTATGAAAAAGAATGTTATCCACCTCCAGAAAAAGAACTGTTGGAGAAGGACTGCAGATGAAAACATATGATTTGTCACTGGTTTATTTGGGCATATTTTGGGGAGGTATGGCTTTGTAAGATGATTCATTTACAAAAATGAATAATATGGAAATACTTTTTGCATGATAATACATGTATAACCCAGATTGAATTGCTTGTCAGCTCTGGGAGGGGGAAGGGGAAAAAGGGAGCGAGACAATATGCAACATATAACTTTGGAAAATTTATATGAAAATTTGTTATTAAAATAAAAAAGTAAAAAAAAATTTAGACCTCTATAGAAAATAAACTCCCAACACAATTAAGGATTTCCTACAGTTCCCTTAACATATGTGGACATCAATTTAATTCCAGATTGTTCACATTTTATTTCTCCCAACTGCTTCTTATATTATATGCCATTTCACTATTAACCATGTACATCCATGAAAACTCCTTTTATCCCACATCTTCGGTGTACATCGTGGTTTCATCCACCACATCCACCACAAATATTTTTCCATTGAACACTAGGCCACCTGTACTTTTTAATGCTTGTGTGGTCATGAAATTCCATAAATTGTAGCAATTAGCACCAGTAGGAAAATATCAATGATTGTAACTCCCAAGAAATTTTATAAAATCCCAAGATGTGCAGAGAAGACAGCTTGTTTGGTCAGAATCTTTAAGTTAACATTTTGCTCTTTGGAATCAAATGCCTCTTTTTAGACCCAATGACAATAAATTCAGGAGAATCTTAGATGTAAAATGTAAAATTTGCAAAAGATTTAGTCTTTTGTGAAAAATCATGTGAGAAAGCCTACATTCTCCCTTTGCTTGGTTTCATTAAGGCTATCCTTGAAACACACAATTGTCCTCATAAGGAGTTTATAGATATAAAAAAAGTAGATATATTGTTGTATAGTTGCTTATTTCATTTCAGTTGCTTTAAGGGAGAATTGATAATACCATGATCTTTTCCATTCTATTGGAATCTTTCCCTATTTGATATATTTTGGAAAATTAATCCTTGAGAACCTTTAAAACTATTTTGAGGGGACAGATGGGTATCTCAGTGAATTGAGAGCCAGGCCTAGAGAAGAGAGGTCCTAGGTCCAAATCTGGCCTCAAATACTTCCCAGATGTGGGACCCTGGGCAAGTCACTTAACCCCCATTGCCTAGCCCTTACCACTTTTCTGCCTTGGAGCCAATACGGAGTATTAGCTCTGTATTGGCAAAAGGTAAGGGTTTTAAAAAAAAAACAAACATTTTGATTTCTGCATTTTTTCTGCTTCCATTTAGTCTAGTCAATGGATCAACAGTAATGCAATTAATAACAACAACAACAATTTTATATAGACTTTTAATTTGCAAAATGTTTTACATTAATTTTTCTTCAAGAAGGAGAAGGAGAAGAAAGAAGAACAAGAGCAAGAAGAACAAGAAAAAGAACAAGAACAAGAAAGATGAGGAGTAGGACATGGGGTAGAGAATGGGCATGGAAGGGGAAAAGAGGAGGGAAAGGGAGAGAAAGCTCTTAAGAAAAAGAAAAACAAGGTTTTTGATTAGCTGTGAAAAGGCTAATTAGTAGCCTTGTAGTAAACAGTCTTGCATCTCATTGATGCTTACATATTGGCCTCTCAGCTGACTACCAGGATGAAAATGAATTAAATTCTGTTTCAGTCATTCTGTAATGTACACTATGATTCTTTTGTGCTTATCAGGGTTTTCTTCAAGTAGGAATGAATCACCTCTTCTGCCATATTTGTACACTGAGTACCTCTTTTTGCTTTCTATAGACTGGAGTCAAAAAGAACATTTTAACTGGAGTACTCAGAGTTGGTAATAAGGCAGTGAATACGAAGTTGGGAAATTTATATTTTATTCTGAAAGCAATAGGGTACCACCAAATTTGCTCACACCTCAAAAGCTGACCAGATTAATATACGATCGTTTATTGCAAGATTTTTCTGCTGCCCTATATTTAGACAGACTAAGGATAAATGAAAAAGTGCAAAATAAGATTTAGTGAAATGTGAATTTGAAAGGAGATTTATTCTAAGATAGCTGATTAATAATCACATCATCTTTATGTTTCGGGTCTTGTTCACATACCAAAAAAATTGTGACTTTTGTGAGCACTTATTCTGAGAAGGGGTGATAGCTCATGATTAAGAGGAAGACTGTACTTTCAGATACACTGAGTTTCTGTATGTAATATTTTAGAAAATTATAATTTAATTATAGCCATAATGTAGTGATTGTAAGTAGGCAAAGTATCTATTATGCAGTAGGAAGAGATGATAGACAGCTTCAGGACCATTTTGTTAAGAAATCATTACTTACTGTTGGTAAGACTTCTACCTAAACCCAAACAGAACTTTTAAATGTCTGTCTTGAAAGAACAAAGCCCTCTATTGTTAAAACAATCCTTGGTAAAAAGTAACCAGTATAATCAGGGGGAGGGAAAGTAATTTATTCAAATTGTATACCAAGAATAACAAGAATTTTTTTTAAATAAGCATAAATGAAACAGTGGAAATATTAATTTGACTGATTTCCTTTTATGGAAGGATTATATGTGTGCTAATGCAATTCAATTTAAAAAGCAGGTCTAACATATCTACTGTTTGCCAGGCTCTGTGCTAAGTGCTGGGGAATGCAAAGACAAAAACAAAACAGAACAAAATGAAGATGATCTCTGCCCTCAAGGAACTTCTATTTTCCCACAGCCTTGATGACCTCATTTGTGAAATGGGGGCTTTTCTCAAAGGGTTATTGTGAAGCTAAACAAGACAGCATATGACAGATTCTTTGCAAATCTTAAAGTATTACATATATTATCAGTTATTTATCCTATAAGTATATATATATATATAATATATATAATCAGTTATATTATTATCAGTTATAAGTATTATTTTTATAAGGAAATGGGGAAAAA
>NC_058130.1:35701343-35737586 GCF_016433145.1 Gracilinanus agilis | reverse complement strand
CTGGGGAATGCAAAGACAAAAACAAAACAGAACAAAATGAAGATGATCTCTGCCCTCAAGGAACTTCTATTTTCCCACAGCCTTGATGACCTCATTTGTGAAATGGGGGCTTTTCTCAAAGGGTTATTGTGAAGCTAAACAAGACAGCATATGACAGATTCTTTGCAAATCTTAAAGTATTACATATATTATCAGTTATTTATCCTATATATATATATATATATAACATATATATAATCAGTTATATTATTATCAGTTATAAGTATTATTTTTATAAGGAAATGGGGAAAAATTGAAAGTGGGAATGAAAATAAAGAAATACAAAAAGAGTTTATATAATGTAACCCCATTGAGTTTAAAGCATCACTACCAAGATCAAATATGCTGTCCTTAAAAGAGAGAAGAGAGTTTTAATGTAATGCAGCCTGTGCTAGTTAGCTCTTAAAGTTTCTGCAATATTCAAATTTCATACTTTTCCTCCTAATTTCCAAGGCTATAAACAAGGGAGAAAAGCCTAGCAGAGCAACCACGTAGAGATCAGAACTAGAGGTCAAAGCATCACGGTCAATGATTATTTGTCAAAGACCATGCTAAGCATTGAAATTCTGATACCTCATCCTGGTGGCAAAAATTGTAATGAGAACAGGAAATGGCACAACATGACTCCATTGTCCTGACAATGATTTAATGAGAATGGGAAATGGTAAGAGCATAACTAATTCGCCTTACGATCCTCAAGTTGTCATCTTGTGGTTCTCTCAGAAGCTACGGGATGAAGGATGTCGGACATCAGCTGGGAGCGCATCAGGGAAAACATGAACAGAATGACATTGTGTGGCCTGCAAGTAATAGCAGAACTTGTCGGAGAAGGTGGGGGAAGGGGGAGACAGAGGATAGGGCTCCTCTACTGAATGGCAAAAGATGAATATATTAAAAGGATATGGAATGGGTCCCACCCAACTGGGAATAGATGACAGAGCAAAGATTACAATGGAATCTTAGGGACAAGGAAAAACTTTGAAAGTAGCCCAAAGGGGAAATAAGGCTATCAAAATAAGTGAGTTCTTGAAGCAGATATTCTTAATCTGGGGTCCATGAACTTAAATATATATATATATATATATATATATATATATATATGTTCATATATTTTATTTATCACTCTATTTCAATATCAGTGGTTTCTTCAGTAATCCTATGCATTTTATTCTATGCATTTAAAAACATTCTGAGAGAGGGTCTTTAGGTTACATTAGCACCCAGAACACCCTCACCCACACCTACACACAAAAGCTTAAGAATTCTTTCTGGATTCATTTCAGATTTATTTCCTCCTAGATGTATATACATTTGTTCAATAGTAATTTATTTTGTGGTTCCATAATACTCATTTTATTTGATAATTAAGAGAAATTTTGCAATAGATCACTCATTTTATTTGCTTATTGAGTGAAATTTTGCATTAATATCTTAACTGAATTGTGTGTTAATTGGAATTAAAACAACCACCACAACAAGTAACTTAGAGGCATTTGCTCTACAAATTCTATCAAAAGCCCTGCTTAAAAATGGTTGTTAGAATTTCTATCTGATAACTCAATTGACAATTTAAGAAGTTAAAGTCCTAAAATTATCACTATAGAAACACAGGTAATAAAATTTCATTCATTGCTAGTCACACACATCTCAATTCATTTCTTTGGCATGGGCAGTTTTCACGTGGGAATTCCATCCAGGAACTAAGTTCATATACTCAGACTAGATTGATTGATGCTCAGTAGATAACTTCCAGAAAGCCGCCGGAGGTAAATAGATTGACTTGCCATAGGTAACATGACTACTAAGGATCAGAGATGGGCTTTGAATTTAGGTCTGTCAGATCCAAAAACACTATATCCCTCGTGCTAGTCTGTTTTTACTTTCAAAAGAATGTTATTATTGTTATTCAGTCATTATTTCTGGACCTGTGATTTCATTGATATTTGTGGGCATTTTTGATAAAGAAACTGCCTCTACTAATATAAACTGGCACAGCTATGTAATTGTGTTATAGACTTTCCTGGAGTATTGAGAGGTTAGATGACTTGCTTATGATTCTCCAGACAGTTGGTCTCAGAAGCAAAATTTGAATCCATTCCTTCTTGATTTGAAACCTAGTTATTCTATTCACTGCATTCCACCTTCTATTTCACAATGGAATGTTTGTGGATGAATGAAATACGTAGGAAGCACTTATTACATATAAAACATTGTCCTAAGCATTGAGACTACAAATAGAAAAGTCCCTGATCCTAAGGAAACTTGCATTCTAATGTGGGAGATGCCACATATGGAAAGTTTCAGCTGCAAGACAGAAGTTTCATGGTACTTAGAGAATGACAGCAGAGTACATAGTGGTTCTAATTTAATGTCATTTCATTGATAAAATCATACTAGTTTCTGATTTTAAACCATCTAATGGCACTAAGGACTTTGGGGGCAAAAACTTTCTTTTCAGGGTCTTTAATAGCTGGGATCATAGCATCTTCAGGGACAGCTTCCAGATTTCAGGGTTACTTTTTTAGAATGATGGCTCGTATGGAAGCATTGCTATTTCCAAATGCTCTTAAAGTCAGAGTCCTAGCCTGTCTTCATTAATATATAAGAAGAGATAAGAATCAAGGTGATGGTGTTGGTGTTTTGACTTGCCTGATATATGTTTATCTAAATATTTTTTCAATAGAAATCACTCAAATTCGAGGTAATTTTGAGCTTTTAGAAAGTAGGAGAAACTCTGAAAGTGTTGAAGGGGGTCTGTGATCACAGCCACACATTAGGATACTGTACTCCAAGAATGAATGGGCGTCAGAAGTGAGGCAAACAAATTTAGGTTCCAAAATCTTCCTAGTCTCTTCCTCAATGATCAGCATGATCATTTATATGTTTCTGTGAATTCTTCTGTCTAATGACTGGGTATAGGTTTTTTTAGTCTGTATCATTGATCATTCAGTAAACCCTTCTCAATTATTATGAGTAGAGAGATACATACAACATTGAACAACTTTTGGAAGACAGATTATGAAATTATTTTTGTTCATTTGCCACCAATTTTGTGGTTTTCAACTCCATCACCATTATTATCATCCTCCTCATTCCCTAACCTACAGCCTGAGGATAAGCTCATTAGTAGGAAAATCAACATCCTGGAGATGTTTTCAGCTTCCTTACTCATTCTTCATCAGTATCCTCTGTTGGTTATTTCCCATCTACTGGAGGCTAGGAGGATGGAGCAAAAAACAAAAAACAAAACAAAAAAAACAAACTATCCCCCATAGCTTTCATTCATAGAAAGCTCAAAATCCTGACACATTTCTAAAGGTAAGGGATCTCAGATGTTATCGAATCCAACCTCATTACTTTACAATTGGGGAAACTGAGGCTGATATATTTACTCTGATACACATAGCTAATAATTATCAGAGTTAGAACTCAGGTCTTTCTGACACCAAACCCTTCTAGTTGTCTCAACTCTTAACAGAATTATCAATATTTTGGGGAGTAATAATAAGTATCACTCACTTTCCATTCTCTTTTTTTCTTTGAGCTCATATTCATTGTTTATTCATGGTAAAGACAAAAAGAATCAGGAGGGGCACCGTAATCAGTTAGTAAACAAGCATTTTATTAAGCTTTCATTTATTGCTGGGCATTGTGCTAAGCAGTAGAAAGAAAGCAATTACTTCCCTCCAGGAACTTAAATTCTAATAAGGAAGACATAAAAAAGGAACCTGAAAATGAGAGGAGGGGGTAAATAGGAAGGAAAGAAGTGATAGAAGTCCTACAAATCTATAGTACAGTCTAGAGAAGAATGCGACATAATTAGAATGGTTGCTCTTTTAAATGGAATTAATGGAAGGAATGATCTAATCCATGGGAGAGGACTCAAGGATAAACAGTATTTCTAATAAATGAATTCCAAGGCTGGAGTAAACCTTCAATACAGAGTTGGAGCATGGCAGAAGAAGTATGTATAATGTGCAGAATAATGGACAAAAGTGGCACAGTGGATAGAGTTCTGGACCTAGAGTCATAAAAACTCAATTCCCTAAATTCATGCCTTGACTCAGATAATTAATTACTAGCTGTGTGACCCTGGGCAAGTCACTTCACCAAGCTTGCCTCAGTTCCTCATCTGTAAAATGAACTGGAGAAAGAAATGGCAAAGCACTGCAATATCTTTACCAAGAGTACTGTAAATAGGGTCACAAAGAATTGGAAATGATTGAAAATGACTGAACAACAACAACGTTAGAAGGTCAGCATTGGCACCAAAAAACTTTGTCTTCAATTCCTGCTTCTGTGACCACAAGGAAATAATTTCATTTCTCAATATTCTGGAAAGTTCTCTAAGACTACAAGTTTTAATCTGTTGCCAGCCTTGATTAGGAGAGGAAATTTCCACAACTAGAATTTGATATACAAATGACAGCAAAGATCTAGATGTTAAAAAAAAATCCCCAGACAACAGAAAAAAGGACATCTTAAATGTAAAAAGCAATATCTGTGAAAATGAAAATGACAACTGGACCTCCTTAGGGTAAGATATATGAGGTTAAATCGTTAGAAAAAAATTATAGCAAACTTAGAAATGTCTAAGACCCCTAGTTTGCATTTTGATTCACGCTAATATATTGATTCAACAAATGGAGGAACTGTTAGTGTCAGCAGGAAGATAATGGAGTAAATTAAGGCAAAGAAAATAAATAGTACATTCATTTACCTGAAGGCTAGGTGGGTCAGAGTTAATTCGTATTGGCATATACACAATTTACTTTATTAATTTAATTGTGCTCAAGTACTTGCACATATACTGGAAAAGTTTCCAGGACAAAAATAGAAACACAACCAAGAAAATGGATTTAGAGACCAAGGGGACAATAGTGTTCTTCCAGATTTCTCATTTTGTTCACGAAAGACACGAAGCCCAGAGTGCTTGTGACTTGCCCACTGTCACTCAGGTAGTGACATAAATAAGAATTGAACCTGCCTCTTCAGGCACCAAATTCAGCATTGTTTACCCACTCCAGGCCACCTCTCTTCTATGTACTTCTTGAAATCAGTTCAACTCAATTCACTTTTTAAAAAAATCCTTGTCTTCTGTCATTGATACTAAGAATTGGTTCCAAGTCAGAAGAGCAGAAAGAGCTAGGAAATTGGGGTTAAGTAGCTTGCACAGAGTCACACAACGAAGAAGTGTCTGAGATCAGATTTGAACCCAGGACTTCCCATCTCCAGATCTGGTTCTCTATCTACTAATCCAGCTAGCTGCCTCCTCAGTTCAATTCAGTAGGGATTCGTAAATCGCTTACTTTATATCAAGTGCCTTACTAGAAAATAGGGGAAATAAAGAAAAAAAAAAAACAAAAAACGGAGAGTTCCTGACCCTTACGATGTTCATATTTTATTTTGGGGGGGGGCAGCAGAGAACAATGTAAAACACATTCATAATAAAAACTAAAACATTTGTGGGAGAAAGTATAGAAGTAATACTTGGGGCAGGAGGGCTGATAAAAAAAAAAAAAAGACATATATGGGATATTAACCTTGAACTGAGTCTTGAAGGGAGTTAGGGGCTTCTGATAGGTCCCATTGGGGAACTAGTGCCATACAAAATGACTAATAATTAATTCCAATAACTTATTTTACCCCAGCAGTTTTGACTAGGTGCGCAGTGAAAGGTTAAAATGTTCACAGAAGAGATGGTGAAAAGAGAACTTTAAAAGCCAACTCTACGATACTGGTGATAATGTCTAGTACTAATGTAATATTTAATGCCCATATTTAAGCTCCTTACTAATACATGTTACTATGAGCAGAGTGTCAAGTGCTGATAGGAATTTCCATTTGACCTGATGAGAGTAGAATGGAATGCCATATTTCATTGATTATGTCCATTTTCATAATGAAAGGTTACCCGCTACTCCTTATTCAATCAATTGGCTATTCATTGGACTAGTTCTCAATAACTTAAATTTCAAAGGCATGGAACAATTACTGTTCAGTTGCATTTAGTACCAAATGACAGGTATTTATGAAGGCAAACACATCAAATATTTGAATATGGATTTGGGATGATATATTCTTATTAATGGAAGGCACAAATAGACACATCATAGCAATTCTTCTGGATAAAAAGATCCATTTAGCCAAGTCTTCAAATTATGGATTGATATAATGTACACTGGGTGCCATAATAGTTCCAGCAGCATTGTTAGTACCATGTATTATTCATGTCTTTCAGATGCTTTTGTTTCAGATTATAATAGACTGATCTGAGACTTTGATGGAAGTTCATTATAAGCAGAAGAAATCTACCCACCTATTTTTGCATGGCATGCAGTAGATAGCCCATTTGGCTGACACCAAGGTACCTAGGCTCTCTTCAATCTAGGTTTTAAATTTGTTGATTGAATTTGAGAAAAGGATATAAAATTTTAGCCTCAGTTTTCTCACCTGTGAAATGGATATAATAATGACTACCCTTGCACTGATTTGTTTTTAATTGTTTAATAGTTTATTATTTTACTTTCCAAGTAATAAGTATCTTGTAAATGATGGTTAATAAAATAATGATTTTCATTCATTATCAAATAAAATAACGAATTTTATTGATTGTCTTCAAAAAATAAAATAATCAATTTTATTAAGATTATTTTCAAATAATAAAATAATTATATTTATTAATTTGGTCCCTCCTTCTACTACCCAATGCTTTAAACATACACCTAAAAACAACTCCACTAATAGAAAGCTACCTCCCAAGAGCTCAGTTCCATGCTGAAAGATAATTTGTAATAATAAGATATTGTTATTAGCTTGTACATAATACCTGTCACTTAAGAAATGCTTATTGATTGATCAATTTAAAAACAAAAAAAAATTCTAGAAACTCACTTTTCATAGTCTTTGGAAGTGAAATATGTTTTAGTTATATCAGAAATTCATTCTTAGCCTAGAATCTATGGAGATTTTATGGGGTCCATAGACATGGAGGCAAGAAATGAACCTTTATTTTTACTAAACTGTGGTTTCCTTTATAATCCTTTACATTTTAAGTTATTAAAATGATTATTCTTAGAAGGTGTATACGAGCTTCTCCAGACCCTGTCTAAGTAGTCTATTATATGAAAAAGGTGAAGAACCTTTTGTTAAGGAGAACATTGTAGGAATATACCAAGCCTGTGAGGATTTGTGATGTCATTGATGTGAGAAACCTTTTCACTGATAAATTTCACAAGCCTTTCATATCTTGATAGAGTCAAACCACCTTGTTATTCAGTCAAAAAATATTTATTAAGCAAATACTTTGTGCCAGGCACCATGTTAAGAAGGGAAGAAACTAATACAAATAAAAACAAAGACAGACTCTCCCTCAAGGCATTTACAATCTAATAGGGAAAGAAAAATACAAAAGGAAACTGAAAATGGGGGACTGGTTCAGAGAAGGTACCTAGAGTGGGGACACAATGGAGAGAGAGAGTTCCAAAGAAATCCAAAAGCAATATGCAACTGTTAGAAGAAGGGAACTTTGCTGAGCCCCCTTTTTAAGTAGAGACCCTGTAGACCATGGTCTTACCATCTAATCAAAGAGTCCATCAGAGGGGTAGTGGTTATTGATGAGATGTAAGTGCCAGAAAGATTCAATTTTGCAGCATAAAGAGATTTCCCAGTGATGCATTTGCTGGGGAATGAAGGCCTGCTAGAGAGTTCTAAAGAATTTTTTTCATTTTAATCTTCATTTTATCTCTTTATTTTCATTTTTATCTCTTTCATTTTTATCTAGTACAATGTTTTATGCTTTCTGTTTAGTTATTTTCAGTCATGTCTACCTCTCCATGATCCCTTTTGGGTTGTTTTTTTTTTTTTGGCATAGGTACTGGAGCTATTTGCTATTTCCTCATCCAGATTATTTTGTAGATAGGAAAACTGAAGTATATGGGGTTAAGTCAAAAAAGCTATTGTCTGAAGACCGTATTTGAATTTGGATATTCCTGATTCCAGACCCAGGACTCTAACCATTGTGTCACCTAGTTGCCCCACTTTGAAATAGTAAGTAGTTAATAAATGTCTGGAATTGACAAACTGTTGTACAAGAGAGATTGAGTTTGTTTGGGGCAGTTTCTTTTTTTTTGTTTGTTTTGTTTCGTTTTTAAATTTTATTTAATTGATTAAGAAAATTTTTCCATGGTTACATGATTCATGTTTTTTCCTTCCCCTCCTATCACCCCCCTCTCATAGCCAACAAACAATTCTATTGCTTTTTACATGTGTCACTAATCAAGAACTATTTCTATATTATTGATATTTGCTCTAGGGGGATCATTTAGAGTCTACATCCCCAATCATATTCCCATCAAACCATGTGATGAAGAAGTTGTTTTCCTTCTGTGTTTCTACTCCCAGAGTTCTTTCTCTGGATGTGGACAGTGCTCTTTCTCATAAATCCTGCAGAATTGTTCTGGGTCATTATATTGCTACTGCTAGAAAAGCCTATTACATTTGATTGTGCCACAGAATATCATATGTCTCTGTGTACAATGTTCTCCGGGTTCTTCTCCTTTTGCTCTGCATCAGTTCTTGGAGGTCTTCCCAGTTCACAATGAATTCCTCCAGTTCATTATTCCTTTCAGCACAATAATATATTCCATCACCATCAGATACCACAATTTATTCAGTCATTCCCCAATTGATGGACATCCCCTCATTTTCCAATTTTTTGCCACCACAAGAGAGCACAGCTATAAATATTTTTGTACAAGTCTTTTTCCATCCATCTCTTTGGGATACAAACCCAGCTGTGGTATGGCTGGATCAAAGGGCAGGCAGTCTTTTAAAGTTTGGGCAGTTTCCACAAAAGTAGAGCTAATTGTGAGTAGGTTGGAGGGATTATCTAACCAAAAATGTAATTATTCTGTGAGTTCATAGGATTATATATTTATAGATAGAAATGACTTCAAAAATTATCATCTAATCCACTAATTTTATAGATGACTCACCAAACTAGTCCAACAATTCTGGAAAGCAATTTGGAACTATGCTCCAAAAGTTATTGAATCACCGAAACCTGTTGACCCAGAGATTCCATCTACTCAGTCTATAACCAATATAGATGAAAGAATGATGAAAAAGATTCACATGTACAAAAATACGTATAGCAACTCTTTTGTGGTAGAAAAGAAATTGGCCTCATGTAATATCTGCCACTTGCAGAATAACTTAAAATAAGTTACATGAAAATGTTGAAATACTATTATGCCATAAGAAATGATAAAGGGTTTGTTTTTAGAAAAAGCTAGGAAGACTTGTATGAAAAAAAGGAATGTGAAATGGAACCAGAGTGATTTCTACAATAAAAGCATGTAAATATAATCAACTTTGAATGACTTAGAAACTATGATTAACTGTCAACCACAGTTCCAAAGGATTCATGACAAACCATGTTATCGAACTTCAGATAGGGAGCTGATGGGCCCAGAGTAAAGATTGAAACATGATTTTTTTCTTTCTTTCCCTTTTCTTGTACATGATTAACTAGGGAATTTTTTTACATGACTACATATAATGGGTTTTGTTTTTCTCATCTTCTCATTGGGTGAGGGAGGATGAAGTAGGATGGAGAACATTTGATCTGAAAAAAATATAAAATTGAATTTTAAAACGAATAACTAAATTATTTTTAAAAAAAGAAGGTATCTTCCAGACTGAATGTTTGGAGCAGTTATGTCTACTTATTTAGTTATTTGTTTGTTTGTTTGTTTGTTTTATTTATTTTTAAAACCCTTACTTCCGTCTTGGAGTCAATACTATGTATTGGCTCCAAGGCAAAAGAGTGGTAAGAGCTAGGCAATGGGGGTTAAGTGACTTGCCCAGGGTCACATAGCTGGGAAGTGTCTAAGGCCAGATTTGAACCTAGGACCTCCCATCTCTCTAGGCCTGATTTTCAATCCACTGAGCTACCCAGCTGCCCCCTGGTTATGTTTATTTAAAGGTACTAACATTTTCATTATTATTTTTTAAGTACAATACTTTTTCAAAAAAACTAATCAGCAAAACCAAAATGTGAACCCATAACCCCTACCTCCAAAGCCTACCAAACCTGATTGTTACCTTCTCTATAACTTACAAACCAAGCGAGATTCCAAAAGTGATGCGAGAAGGTGACTTGCTTAACAATTACTCAGTATGTGTCAGAGACAGGAATGGAGCCCATTGTTTGAGGTCAGTACTCTAGTCACTGTACCATGATCCACTTCAATCAATAAGCATTCGCTTATTAAGAGTTTGATCTTTGTCAGGCATAGTATTAGGTTTTAGGGATACAGAGACAAAATTGGTAGTCTCTGTCCCCCTGTAATCTTACATTCTGTTTATATGGATGCCTATATTATTTTTAAACTTGGTTTCTGCATGGATGTTTGAAAAAGAGAAGGGACCACAGTTGTTATTCACGTTCTATTGTGATTCACATTCTATCTGCAAGTGATGGAGTTCTTAAGCTAGCAGCAAGAATGCCTTTTCTCCTTCCCCCTTCCTTCATAATTCAATTTTAAGTACTTCCAGGAATCTTCTAATAATGGGTTATTGGGTCAGGAATAAAATAGCCATGTTACCCGTTAGTCTGATAACAAACTTGAAAAGCTGGGCAGAAGAGTTCAGCCACTTATTCAAAGCAAAATAGAATGCAATTAGAGCTGTAGTATATTTGAGAAGCGATCACCTTCCATTAGATTACTCTATCCAGCTTTTAGGAGGAGGAAGAAGGGAAGAGGAGAAGGAGAATGAGGAGGATGAAGAGGAAAGAAGAGGAGAGGAAGAAGCCTGAGCTTATTGCATTATGAAATTGCACTATGAAAAGGCTTCCAGTAATCAAAGTGGATCAGGGCTGCAAAAGCCAGTAACCTCCCAGTGCCACTAAATGTCTAAGAATAAGTCATTAAATAAATAAACATGGACTAAGCACCTTTTATGTGCTAGGCACTGTGCTAAGTGCTGGAGACAGGAAAAGAGGTAAAAGGGGGACGACCTGCCCTCAAAGAGTTTCCAATCTAATGGGGAGACAACATTCAAACAACTCTGTACAAAGCAAGCTGTATATAGGAGAAATAAAAACTAATTAATGGTAGGGGGAAGGGAAGCACTGGAATTAAGAGGGATTAAGGAAGGCTTCCTATAGAAGCTCAAAAGAATGAAAAGTTCAGGTGACCTAAAAGAGAATCTTTGTCAGATGGGTTTATGTAGACTGGAATGAATGATGGTCGATCATTACTTTGTGTGCAGGGGAGTATTTTTAATGAAAACCCTTCCTTACCTTCTGTCTTAGAATCAATACTGAATACTGGTTCCAGGGCAGAAGAGTCGAAAGGGGTAGGCAATTGGGGTTAAGTGACTTGTCCAGGGTCACACAGCAAGGAAGTTTTTGAGACAAGATTTAAACCCAGGACCTCTCATCTCCAGGTTTGGTTCTCTATCCACTGAACCACCTAGCTGTCCCTGTAAGTGATTTCTGCAAAAAGGAGAACCAACACGGTAAGCGGGTGGCATAATGAAGTTGGACTCAGGAAAACCAAGACTCAGATCCCACTCTAGAAGCCATGTCTTTCTTTTAACTTTATGTCACTTAACTTCTATGAGTCTCAGTTCCCTCACCTGTAAAATGAAGAGGTGGCAGGGCTGAACTTGATGGTCTTTTTCAGGCAAGGCATAGAAAGACTTTCTATGGCTCTTCTCTTCATCTCTGTAACACTTAGATTATTCATTGATTTTTTTCCTGTTCTTCATAGATAACCAACCCAATTCCTTCCAACTCATGCATATCCTCAGTAGAGTCTTTCTCCACATTTCATAGGATCCAAAAAAATAGCTTTAGATCTGAAAAATATAGAAATAGGTCCTTGGACCACACAGGTACTAGCAGACTCAATGTTTAAGCCTTGCCTTTTTCTCATAAGTCCTTCTGGATTGTCCTAGATCATTGCATTGCTACTAGTAGAGAAGTCCATTACATTTGATTATGCCACAGTGTCTCAGTTTCTATGTACTAAGTCATGCCCTTTAGTGTAAATATCTTCTTACATGAGATTAAAAATGGGGCACTCCAGCCAAGTACTCAAATGAATCAGTGATCTCATTGACTGAGACATTCCCTCTAAGATAAAGATCATATCTCATCTCTGCTTGTGTGTGGGTACTCTGACCATGTTCATTCAATATGCTGTGAGCTTTCCTTATACCCTCATGATCTAAGGAGGATGAACCTTGAATTTTCTGACTCTCCACTTGTCTCCTTTGTCTTCTCCATGTGACCAGCCCATATTCTCATGATATTTCCCATTTTCATAATTACATCCTTTGGTCTTTTTCTTCAAGATTCTTCATTGGTTCTATGCTTTATCCTGCTTACATCCATGATACATGTATCCATGTTCTTCTAGGTGATATCAAGAAATGCAAAGCCTCCTGGAAGAAGGAAGGGGGGAGGCATTCATTAAGTACTTACTTTGTTCTATGCACAATTCTAAGCAAAAAAAAAAAAAAAAAGATAGCCTTCATCTTCAAGGAGCTTACATTCTAATGGCAGAAAACAGCACACAAAAAGGAGCTAAAAAGGGGAATAGAATGAAGGTATGTAGAATGGACTCTTTGACATACAGAAGTCAGGAAGAAATTTGTAACTACTCAAAATCATTTGATCTGAAAATCCATGTAATAATGACCATGTGAGTGAATGTAGTCTTATTTCCCATATAATGATATACAATTGGATTATCTACAGATTCTCCATCACACGCATATTTCAGAAAATTAGTGCAAATATACAAATTTCAAATTAAAAAGGGGAGAGCAGGCTGGGTTGTCTTGAAGAAATTTAAAAATCCTTTTAAAGACCTCAAACTTAGGATCTGATATCTAAGATGTATGCATAATTAACACAAATATATACCACAAAAAAAACATTTTCCATTGGACGTGGTCAAAGGATATGAATAAACAAATCTCAGAATAATTTCAATGTATTAACAAGCATATGAAGGATTGCTCTGAATCACTCACAAAAGAAAAGCAAATCAAAATAACTCTGAGGTTTCAATTCTTGCCCAGCAAATTGGCAAAAGTTATACATTTAAAAAAATCAGACTAGTCAATGCTGGAGGAGTTACAGAAAGAGAGGCACACTAATGTAATAATTATAATAACAGCTAACATTTATATAGCACTTTCTATGTGCCAGGCACTGTGCTAATCCCTTTATAGTTATTATCTCATTAATCTTCTCAACAACTCTAGGATTAAGGGGCTCTTATTACTCCCATTTTACAGATGAGGAAACTGAGGCAGATATCGATTAAGTGATTTGCCCAGATATAGCTAGTAAGTGTCTGGAGTCAGATTCAAATTCAGTTCTTCCTGACTCCAGCCTAGTGCTCTATCCACTTGAGAATTGGCTCAATCATTATGGAAAGAAATTTAGAAAAACAAGAAAATAACTAAAATGTCTATGCCATTTGACTCATACATCCCACTGCTAGGCAAATACTCCAGTGATGTCCAATAAATTAAGGTATTAGATATATCAATAAATTCATAGCAGTACTTTTCTTAATAGTAAAAAATGGAAATCCAGAACATGTGAATACTTTGTGATTGGTTCAGATCAGCTACCTGGAAGTGAATAGGAAATTAATATGTAATGAACCCAAAGGTAGTAAAAAAAAAAAATGGTTCTTCCTTAACCACTCTCTTTTCCAAAACTGTTGGGGGAATTTGACAACCCATTACTCATGGCATCCAGTAAATGATGATGGTATAAAAATAGAGGCTGTTACCACTTCTCAAAGTATGGGTCTCTGAGAAACAAGCCTTTTAGTCTTGAATGTGTTCACATGTCTTTCCCAGGTGAAATGAAGGAAATTGGTCCTACGGTGAGTTTGTGAAATCAAGAGAGATCTCCAGAATCCCAGCATTCTCGAGTTTGTGTTGCAGAGCCAGTGTAGCATTAGTCCCCCAAATTTCAAGGAGAGACCTGGTGGACCTAGATCAACTGAAGCTGAGTCAAGCAATCATGTTGCATATAGATAGGAATTTGATAGAACCAACACTGTGTAGGAACTGAGCTAAGTTTTGAGCCTAGAGGTCGTATACAGGAGAGTATGCCCAGAAGTATTGAGGGAAGGGTGTTTGTTTCTTCTTACCTATCCTTGAGGTGATTATCTCTTTGTTGAAATGACCGTAAAGTGATTGAATGGAATGGAGATGCCCTCTAATTTTACCCGCTATCTTGGGGAGTACTGCTGCTGGGGCTCAAGCTAATGGAAGTCTCAACCTCTCATTATACCAAAAAACCTTACAGAGGGTGTATGGAGTAGGGTGGTTCTGGGAGAGGGCCAGAGCATACATACTAGACACAAATGTGATAGACTGTTATTGTATCATAAGAAAGAATAAATATGAAAAATATAGTAAAAAATGGAAAGATTTACATGAAATAATGCAGAAGGAAGTAATCCAAACCAGAAAAATCACATACACCATGAGAGTATATAATAACAACCCAAATGGAAAGAAAACCATACTTAAAAAATCAAAACTCAGCATTGCTATTTTAATGATCAAGCTTGACCCTAAAGAAGAGATATTAGAATGTAATTCCCTCCTTTCTTTGCAGAAGAGATATGAGAGATGTGGGATATTGCATAGAATATCAAATTTTACTGATTTGTTCATTAAGTTTGCTGAATTTTTCCCTTATTTTTAAAATTCTTCTTATAAGTGATGATTCTTAAGAATCAATGGGAGGGGGATATTTTGAGATGCCCTAATTTCTCCCCAAAACAAAAGCTCATGTTTTTAATATCACCATTCTATTTTGTTGTTGTTGTTGTATGGCTGCAATACATGGAACACAATGGTATATGGAAAACTGAAAAAAAATCCCGATGAGAACATTATTCCGTGAAAATCAATAGCTGAATATGTATGTATGTAAATGTCAATTATTTAGAAATATTTATTATTAATAATAACTCTGTTCATATTAATAATGTTTAATAATAATCTGTATTCATAGTGCCTATGCAAATAGTGGGTGCTGTAATGTAGAGAAGGCAGCATGGAATCCCTGCAAAATACAGGGTCAGCCTCACCCAGAATTCCAGGGGACCATTACAGTGCTTAATAAATGTCTAGTGACTTAATAGGACTTTGCCCATATGGAGTTCTAAACAAACATTTGTTGGACTGAGTTGTCTCTTTCTCTGTTCACTTATCTTTTATTATAGATGCTGTTTCTTCCCTCTATTGCTTTTTACCATTTATCTTTCTGTTGTTTTAATTTATTTTTTCTCTGTGTCTCTTTTTCTTTTCCATCTGATCTTCCCCTAGCTTTTATTATATAATTATTATATTACTACATTATACCACTAAATGATATTTAAAAGTATTTCCTATATTTACTGAATTAGATCCTTCTGCATTCTGCTATTAATTTTTGAAAAGAAGATCAATGGAAGGTTTTACATTTCTTTCAAAAAAGGAAAATGAATTTAAGTCGCTTTTTACTTATTTGGTCTTGATTGAATTTTTTTTAATCTTCACTGTGGCTCACAAGCCATTGATAGGAAAAAAAAATTTAAAAGCTTCCTTTGCCTTGGATGATGAAGTCCTTTTCAGTCCTTCATTGACCTTCCAATTTTGCCTTTTCTTCTAGAATACTAGAATAATCATTACTGATATAGCAAACTCCACAGACTATTACAACCCAAATCTTGCCAACCACTAACTTTCTAGGGATTTCATTAACTCTTTCAAGCCCTTTAACATCCAAAGATTTCAAATGAAAATGAATGTGACCTAGGCATTGACATCTCCTTTAGCATCATAAGTGAAAAGATTATCTGGTCCAATCTGTCGCTCTAAAAAGATGTGGAAAAGGAGGCAAGAAAAGAAATGACTTTCCCAAGATCACATTTCTAATCGTATAAAAGGGGCAACCTTTTGTTAAGTAATCTATTCTCCTCTTGATGTCAGGCTCTTATTTATCATAGTTCATTGGCTGTTTCAACAGGATGAGAAAACAACCAGGCATTTCAGTCAACTGTGTAAAGAAAATCAGTTAAGCAAAGTTTTTGTTTTTAAGCATTTTGTAGATGACTGGTTTAATGAAATTTTCATCTTTTAGTTGAGTATGAGGTAGAGTTAGCTGAAGTAGCTAATGCTTTGGGATCAGTTCTTTGAGCCTTTAAAAGATCCAAACCATGGCCATGCCTAAAACATTAAGTGGGCTTCACTACTAACACTTTTTACAATTATCTCACCTCTACTTTCTGGCTTCTCTGGCTTATTATAAGACACAGTTTAATGTCCAACTTCTTCAAGATACATTTTCTTGCTCCCACCCCAACCTTCCTACTATTTTTGTTTTTCTCTACAGAGATTTCCTTCCACTTATACTATATATCTCTATTATTTGCAAAAATAATAAATAAAAAAATAAAAAAATATATTTTTTGCCTGGTCTTCCCCATTAGAATGGGAAGGATAGGGTCTGTGTTATTGTCTTTCTATGTCATCACAGTGCTTATCACATGCTAAGTACTACTAAATGCTTCTTGACTGATTGAACAAACCTGTATTTGTCAGTTTTACAGCTCTGACTAACAGGAAGTTAGTAAAGTACAATGGAAAGAGGCTTTGGAGTCAGAGAACCTGAGTGTAAATACTATCCTTGACATTGAATGTGTGTAATCTCTGAAAAGTCCCTGGCCTCAGTTTCCTCATCTATAAAAAGAGGTGAAAGTTTGGATTAGGTCCGAGATTTCTTCTAACTGTAGGTCTAGAACTGAATAGACCAGACAATTCCATCTAAAAATTTAAAAGGAAAAAAAAAAGTGCAGTCTAGAAAACTGCCTTTGACTCTTTTAAACCCTAATATCTTTATATATCCTTCTATATTAATTGTTTTAATTGTTACAGGACTAGGCAATGGGAGTTAAGTGACTTGCCCAGGGACACACAATCTTTGACTCTTAAAAGATGGGATACTGGAGCAGCTGGGTAGCTCAGTGGATTGAGAGCCAGGCCTAGAGAGATGGGAGGTCCTAGGTTCAAATCTAGCCTCAGACACTTCCCAGCTGTGTGACCCTGGGCAAGTCACTTGACCCCCATTGCCTACCCTACCACTCTTCTGCCTTAGAGCCAATACTTTGTATTGGCTCCAAGACAGAAGGTAAGGGTTTAAAGAAAAAAAAAAGATGGGATACTGAAAGATGAACCCTAGAGAAGGAGAAAAAAGATAATTTTGACAATTTTTTTTACCTCTCAGTGGAGCTAATACTCAAAGATGAACAGGTCCATGGAATTAATCAAAGTCGTTTAGAAAAAGAGAATCCTCTTCTCTTTCTTTGCTTCAATTTTCCACTCGCTCTTCATCTTAGTGATGTGCAACATTACACCCAGAAACAAACAAACCAAAAAAGAGGCAGAGGGGTCCCTGAACCTATGCATACTGGTTTTTAATCAGTGAGACTGCTCCAAGTCCAGCCCAGACCCTCTCCCCTATAGCCTGCCGGCCTTCACTGGGGACATCCTCTTTGTACCCAAATGGCAGCTAACCTTCCTTTAAAAGCGTGAGAAGGCTGAGGGGCTCTCAGGAACAGGTGGCCGGGCTACAGCGCCTAATCAGTTATAATACTGTTCTACCAATGCTGACTATACATCATATGTCATTGTCTTCTCTTTTTCTATCCCAGAACGCCTTTGGAACAAGGCATTTTATTTCCATGGTAATTTAATCATTACATGTTATTAAATAGTGGTTATTAAAGGTGTCTCTTCCTCAGGAGCTGGAGCACTTGGATTCCTTTCTTTATTTCCGCAGCCGATTTCATTTGTTCCGTCTGACCTTGCTACTAGTTAGAAAACTGGGTGAGATCCTAAACTCTTCTTTGGAAAAGTGAGGAAAATGACTGTTTGACAGCAGGACTGTAACTCCTTTAATACTGATAAGAGGCTTTCGTTCCTTTCATCAGAGGAATTTAAAGGAAAGGACAAGAGTTTATTATTAATACTCTCATTTGCTTTGAATTTTTGTGATTCCTATCACTCTGAGGTATGAAATTTGAGAAATTAGTGGCATTCTATAGGAATGTTTGAAGGTGAGAGCAAATTTGACTAAAAAACAGACTAATTTGAAATGAATCTGAGTTTTTATATTATACATATGTACTCATATACACATACACATATATTAATAAATTGAATGTATATGGCTATATTTTTATTTTTTATATTTAATTTAGTTTTAATGTATTTAATATATTTGACTATATATATTAATTTAATATATTTGGTTATACATATTAATTTAATATATTTGGCTATATATATTAATTGAATATATTTGGCCATGACGTATGCCTACATATATATATATATTGCCATTTAATATATATGACTATATATATAGTGAAAGACCTGTTATTTCAACAGTATTTGGTACTCCCATTCTGGAAAAGCCCTCCACTGACTCAAATCAGCTGCTCCTCTGCCACTTACACTATTAGATCTTTGCCTGGAGCTCTGAGAAAGTTAAGTGATTTGCCTTAGAGTCCTGACTGCGAGGAATCTACCCACCATGGCACATTCTTATACTTTTCACAGACCTAAAATGGTTATTCTGTGTCTTGAATTAAACACACAGCTGAGGAGCTGATTTGATCTGCCTTCATAATGCTGCCCCCTGAGGGTAGAGACCCTGGTTTTAACTTTCTTTGTATGCTCAGACCTTAACAGAGTGCCTGGCACAAAGTAAATGCTTACTAAATGACTGGAGACTAATTGAAAATAGAAGATACTGGCCCATTTTTTTTTCAGTTTAAGCTGAGGCCATGAGATTATGTATCTAATCATATGAGATCACATATGTAAAGGAGTTGGAAAATCTAAAAACGCTACGTAAATACCAGTAATAATAATCATTATTCCTGTTTTGCTCATTTCCTTTATTTTTTTCCAAAAAGAAGACTATAAGATCTAGGCTGATTTAGTGACTAATAATTAAAATAATAATGATTATTATTACCACAAGCAGCAGCACCATCATGTTTTATTTGCATGCTAAGTTTTCTGAAAATCTAACATTTTCAGAGCTGCGTGCTGCTGCTAGATTTCTCTCAACCAGAAAGTATTTTTCCAGTACCCAAATGCTCCAGGAAGAATTTTTCAAAAACAGGACCGATCAGCTAGGCTCCCCCAATTCTGTCTGTACTCAATGCAGGGTTAATTAATATTTTTAAATGTTATTGTCACTCCTTTGTCAGAATATATATATTCTCCTCTCTTTTGGGTAGAATTTCTTCACCTTAATTCAGAGACTGGAATAAGATGATGTAAGAAAAATACTTTGTAAACTGTACAAAATTATATAAATGGCTACTATTACTATTAATTATTGTAACAATTGAAATAATAAAACAAATACAAGCTGTGATCTAGCCACATGGAAACGCCCGCTTGAAAGCTGGGTTTGGCAAGTGTTAATAGAAAAGCCTGTCAGCTATTTTATAAACTTCTGCCATTGAACTTTGGATTCCCCTTCTCCTTTCATATTTTCCAGTTAACATACATGCAGCTGCTCCTGTCATGTAATCACCTGATTGTTACACAAGCTTTTTCTAAAGCGGTGACAAACTCCGATTTATGAGGTCAAGAAGTGCAGACTTAATCCATTCAATAGCTGCAATTTATCGTCTGATTATAATTGTATACACAAACATTGTAATGATTTAGATGACATAGTGTAAAGATGAAATCCGTTTATTTTAAAAGGGTTTCTAACCTCTGAAATATGTTTGCCACGAATACCTTTCCTCACTCGCTTTTAACAACATGGTTATTATTGGTTTATTGATCAGGGTTTTATTACTGATTTGACACATATTTCATGTTAATCGAAAAAGGGGGTAATTTTTCTCCCCGATTTTAAGAAGAATACAGCTGTAATTAATTATATCACTATTATGTTTTCGGTGCATTCCATTTAAAGAGGTCTCGAAAGAAGTGCTTAATTTATCATACATGTATTGTAAGGCATATGTAAACCGCTTTTTAAAAAAAAGACAGAGTGCGTGATCCTTCTGGAGATGATGGGATATGACATAGGCACGATATTTATAGATTTCTGCCTCTATACTGACCTGGTTTTATAGTGACAGCTCTTTTGGAATGGGATTGTAAATTAGCAACTTAGAAAGCCTGGGCAGCTCACAATATTACCATCCTTTAGTCTTATAACGCTAATTACTGGTCATTCCCTAATGCCTTCAATAGATCAAGAAAACAATCTGCAGACGGGGCCAAAGTGGTGTGACAGAGTAACATGGCAATATATATTTCAGATACTCTCCATTTGCAAGTTTTACAAATGATTAAATATTGTTGCCAGCTTGTTCGGTTATATATAACAGCTTTGTTCCTTTCACACTCCCTCCTCCAATGGAACATCTGTGGCTGTAAAAGAGACATACCCTAAAACACTTTGCTAAATGTGAAATTTAAATTGATCTCCAGTTTATTCCCATTGATCTTTTGCTTTTCGAAAAATGTAACAATGTTTGCCCAAGAGAATTAGTGCCATCGAATAAATCAGCACAATTTATGCCTCTGACTAAAAATGTATGAAAGAAACTATAATTTCTATCAAACGTTCATCGAGGCAAGTGTTTTCTTCTTCTGTTGTATGTTGCTCAATAATGGGTTTATTAAATCACATAAATATCATTTTATATTCCATATGACTTGGATGTATTTAATTACATTTCATTATGTACTATCGCACTATATTTATGGCATCACACAAGATATCCACCAAATTAATCTATAAATTCTAATTGATATATATAATGTGACATATTTAGCCATTAGAGTCTAACTCACTTTTAAAAATTATAATAAATAACATAAAATACCACCTATATCTTTTCATTGCTTTATTCTAAATATATCACAGGTTTTTAAAAATAATAGATTACAGCACATTTGAGTTTGGGAAATTAAATGAAAATCCATTAAATATTTAAAATAATTTAAAAACATATTTCCTTCTCAACAATAACTAGTATACATGCAGAATGTAGAAAAAAGTATATAATCCATTATGAAATGTTAAATGAAACAAAATCAATAATTGAATTGGAAGGCTGCACTGTAATAATTAAACAGTCATGTTCAGCGGCTTTTTTGCCCCTCTATTTCAAATAGCTTTATTCCGTTGGAAAAGCACAGACCAAAAATCTGTTCCATTTCCTTGAAAATATTGAATCAACATGACTATAAAGTATGCATTTATCTTTAATAAGGCGAAAGAGACAAGGACCCAGACAAGGATTCAGTATTCTCCCACTAATTCAGACTAAGGGAGATAATCTGGATATTTTTCTGCCCCCACATTATTTTGGTAATCCATAAAGTTCAATGTATGCATTGGGGATTTTAAACTCCATTTGAGTGTTGTTTTCAACACGACATTTGCACTGCTAGGTGACTTCATGCTTCCTTAAAACAGTTGGGGTTACTTCATTCTACCTTTAGTCTTATCAGCATCCTTCTAGCTAGGACTTCCTTGGGAAACTGATGAATCTTGAAAATGTCTAATATCCAGTCATACTGGAATGATCAAGCAAGTGCGCATTATTTCCTCTGTGCCGGTCACCGTGCTAGGAGCTGGGGTTACAAAGATAAGATGGAAATTTTGTAACTTGTATATCTTCTTTTCGGATCCTGGACACTATTTTTAAAAATCATAGATCATGGATTTTAGATTTAGAACTAGAATGGATCTCTCTCTCCTCATTTGTCTAATTCCCTCATTTCGTGGTTGAACCATATCTTGGGCTCAGAGATCATTTTCCTAAAGTCATGTAACTTGGAAGTAACAAGACATGAGATTTGAATATAGATGCTTTTTTCTCCAAATCTAAAACGCTTTCCACTGTGACATAAGAGATAAGATTCGGGTTTGACTTAAGGTACCTGATGAGTTTTTCTTGCCACATATAAAGTTTTGTGTTATGTGAAGTTGAATGGAAAATGGAAGCTTTGAATTAATGCCTGTTCCTCCACCCAATTAGATTATATGATGTTTAAGGGCAGAGAATATTTTTTGCCATTTTTTTGCATCTCTAGCACTTAACTTATTGCCTTGCACATAGTAGGATACTGAATACATGCTTACAGACTAATTGGACGAAAAATGCAATTCTATTTAAATAAGTTAAACAGAATCCCATTCTGCTCCTCAGAAATTTATTATGAGTTACCTCAGTAAGCAAATAAGAGAACTCTAGAATTCTGGAGTTGGAAGGAATCTCAGAACCTATCTTGTCCAATTTGTACTAGAAGCATTCCAGAAAAATAATCTTTTAAGATTCACTTGAGGGGGCAGCTGGGTAGCTCAGTGGAGTGAGAGTCAGGCCTAGAGACAGGAGGTCCTAGGTTCAAACCTGGCCTCAGACACTTCCCAGCTGTGTGACCCTGGGCAAGTCACTTGACCCCCATTGTCCACCCTTACCAATCTTCCACCTATGAGACAATACACCGAAGTACAAGGGTAAAAAAAAAAAAAAAAAAAAAAAAGAAAAAAAAAAAAAGATTCACTTGAAGAATCTACCCAGTTCTGGAACTCACTACCAATGTAGTCCTGGTTCTTTTTGTTGTTCAGTCATTGAGTTGCCTCTGAATCTTTGTGATCCCGTAGACCATAGGATTCCAGGCTTTTCTCTATTCCACTGTCTCTCTAAGTCTGTCTATGTTTGGTGTTTTCATGACACCAACTACCCATCTCATCCTCTGCTGTCTCCTTTTTTTGCCTTCAATCTTTCCCAATTTCAGGGTCTCGTCCAATGAGTCCTCCTTCTCATTATGTGGCCAAAGCATTTAAGCTTTGGCTTTAGAATTTAACCTTTTGGTGAATAGTCTGAATTAATTTCTTGAAGTATTGACTAATTTTATCTTATTGCTGTTGAAAGGACTCTCAAAAATATTCTCCAGGACTACAATTCAAAAGTGTTGATTCTGTATTGCTCAGCTTTCCTTTAGGCCAGTTTCTCATAGCCATACATTGCAAATTTAAAAAAAAATTATATATATATATATATATATATATATATATATATATATATAGAGAGAGAGAGAGAGAGAGAGAGAGAGAGCTTTGATTTTTATGGACCTTTATCATTAAAGTGATAGCTCTGTTTTTTAGCATGATGACCAAATTTGTCATGACTTTCTTTCCATGGAGCAAACATATTTTGCCTATCTTTATAGAGAAAGTTTTTCTTTGTCTTTCTTTGCATTGTTCCTAGTTCTGCTATTCAAGACCAAAAAAAATCCTGTCTTCCAAAATTCTCTTTCCTCACAACATATACAGATTATTTATGTCTTCATATGCCTAGGACATATTATAGATAGTCAGCCCTGATATAATGGATAGTTGTCTTGGAACCAAGAAGGCCTGGGATCTAATTCTATTTCTTACAAATATTGACTATGAGCCCTTGCACCAAGCAATTGAAACTTTCAGTTAACTAGATCCTTTTCTAAGACTATAAGTTGCAA
Organism: Gracilinanus agilis; assembly: GCF_016433145.1. Taxonomy (NCBI): domain Eukaryota; kingdom Metazoa; phylum Chordata; class Mammalia; order Didelphimorphia; family Didelphidae; genus Gracilinanus; species Gracilinanus agilis. The sequence goes on along the minus strand of NC_058130.1, from coordinate 35,713,940 downwards.
AGACAATGATTAACTCAATTGGTAGAAGGAATTTTTCTCAACTAGAACCACTAATAACAATGAAATAAGAGAAATAGTTCCTTAAATATTATTTACATCATGTAATTTTCATTGGGAATCTCTCGTGTATAGTTCTATACAAGTGAATCTTTTCTGTCTTTAGTTCTAAATTTCTAGAGGAAAGAATCTGTAGCCATTTAATTCATTGTATATGATACTAATCAGTACTATAAACAAGCAGTGCCATTACTCAATGATGGAAAGACACCTCTTTGAATTTGCACATTTCCTTTTCTCCTATTGCATGTTATGTTGTGATTACCAGGAGTGGTATAGGTACATTCCATTATTTCCTAATTATAGTGACTGTTTTTTTATGCTTTCTATATATTCTGTCTCTTAATTCTCCTTTTGAACAAAAACCAAGCCTTCGGCCCATTAATTATTTCTTGATTATCCTGGCTATAAATTGTTTTGCATGTTTTGTTTGCATGTCTTCCTCTTTAAATTGTAAGCTCTTTGAGGACAGATTTTTTTTTTTCTTTTTTACCTTTTTTTGGTATCCTTGGCACTTACCCCAGTGACTTGTAAGCAGTGGGTGCTTAATAAATGTTTATTGATTGATTCTCAGAGCTTCTAGTTTAAGTTTGTCTGTCATGGTTTTGTAGCAATGTAGATACTTTCAATAATGTAGATTTTCAAATGATCTATCCCTACCTGTCTTATAGTCTATCTTTCATCTATGTCCTTCCATAAAACTTACATAGGAGATCCATCCACAGTGTTATAGCTTTTTCAAGATCTCTCAATGGTGAATGGATACCTGTGTAGCATATGGCCCATTCACTGCTTAACCTTCATTTTTCCTCTACTTATTTTCTATTAGTTTTACCTCTATCATTTTTAAGTTGGAACTTCTGTCAACAGTTAGTTTTTTCTTATAGCAATCTGATAGTCTTCTATTCTCAAAGGCTCTCTACTTTTCTTCCCTTTTACCTGCTTCAAATTTACATAATTATTTCTCTTCCTTTTCATCTTTATTTCTTAACACATGTGATGTTTACTTCTTCCTGCCAACTTAGATAAGAATATTTTTGAAATTTCCTACTCCAACCTCCTCCTAATATAAATTCTGATTTAATGACATACTTTATGTCATCCTTTCTCCAAAAATGTTTTTTTTTTGTTTTCCTTAGGTCAATCCCATTGTAATGGTTTCTAAATTCCATTCTCCATTTTTAATCTATATTTTTGTTTATTGACTCCATATCTATCAAAAAACAGAATTTCTGGATCAGAAAAAATTGCACTTCCCTCTCTATTCTTTTCCTGTTTTCTCACATTGATAGATCACATCATATTGTCCCTCATATTTTTATTTGTTTACTTTGTTTTTTTTTGTTTGTTTTGACAGGATCATTTCCTGAGTGCCTCACTCTTGGAGATATAAATTCTAAGAGAAGGCCATTATGTGGTATCGTGGAAGTTTGATTATATATCGTTAGTATACACCTCAGTCTTTCTCTTTTACTAGAGCATTCCTTTTCCCCCTTCATACCTATTTCTGATAATATCACTTTCATCTTGGCCCTCCACACATCTCTCTGTTGTCATTTGTATGAGCCTGACCTTCATTCTTTAGAGACTGAAGCCTTCTATATCTCACAGGCAGACAACATCATCAACATCATAGAAATATTGGCATTAAAAGGTACATCTTGGTTTTAGAGAGCTTTTCACAAAACAAACAAACTTCACAGTTTTCTAAAGGCAATAAACCAATTCTTCCTGCCCTCTTCCATTCCATAAAATCATTATCCATTTACAGAGTCTGTCCAGTCTGTTCATAAATGAGCTATGGTCATGAAATAGTTTCTCTTTGGGCTAAACAAAGCTGCCGGTGCTGGAACTGAACCTGGAATGTTTCATGAAATGCCAGTGACAACTAACTCACAAATGACTTGGTTGAGAACTTCTCACAAACACAGGATATCTTCACATCCTGAGCTATTTCTCTCCAACATTTTTTGCAATAAAAAATAGCCTTGTCAGCCCTCGGATCAGCTCATCTGTCTATACTTGACAGTGGTTGCAAAGAATCTACCTTGATTCTTTTTAGTATGATGTTTCTTTCTAATCTCTCAGCCCTGAATTTTCAGATGCCACCACTAAATTGTAAAATTTATATCCGACATAAAATGAAGAAAAAAATTAAATGTATTCCCAGTATAAAATGCATTTTAATATTTTATAAAACCATTATATGAAGGTCCTTAATACTTTAAAAAAAAATTTTCAGTCTGAAGCAACATTTTTCCCTATTGGAAAAATCTCTTTCCGGCCATATGGTATGAACTGCCCACTAGTGGTCCTTTTTGGCATCACAAATCATATCTCTACAGTTTAAGTTGTCTTGCCACATTTTTACCCCATCCATCCAACTCACAACTTGAAATATTTTTGTAGTTATTTTTTCCCTGGAGATTGCCTTTTAGTTTTGCCTTTAAATCACCCAGGAAGCATTTAGAATCAAATTTATTAACAAAATTCACCTCACTGACTTAATCACTTAATGAGTCATACTCTCCTAGGGGATAAGTAATGAAAATAACAACAATTGGGGTTCCTGTAGTGCTTTATGGTTTCCAAAGTGTTTTGCATACATTATCTCATTTGATGATCACAGCCCTGTGAGGTGAGAGGCAGTGCTTGCAGTCACAGTGGATAAAGAACTGGCCACACGAGAAAAGAAGAAATAAGTACAATTCCCACCTGTGTCTATGTCACCCTGGCCAAGTCACTCAATTGCTATGAGCTCTGGCATTCTCTAAAATGAAAAGTTAAATAGATGGTGCTCCCCTTTTGGGGAATAATATTGATTTTTAATTTTTACTTTTATCTGAAAATTCCCTATACCAATGATATCACAAATTTCATCTCTATCTCCCAATTCTATGAATAAAGAACTCTGAGTAATTTAATCCTCATTTAAGTGATGGGAAGGGGGAAGGATGCATAATGTTATGGACTGTTGGTGAGTGTGTAAGGGAAGATTTGAACACAGGTCTTCCCGACTCAGTATCTGGTTATCTAGCAAATCTGACACAATACTTCACAAGTATAGATGGAATCAGAGAAGCTGATAGTTTTAAAACAATCCCATGGTCTTCATGGACCTAATATGTCTATATCATTCATTCAGGTCTGAGTACAAGGAGTTTAACCAGCAGGAATCATATTTATTAGCTTATAAATAAAATGGGTCTATTAGTCATGGAACAATATAAAATAAGACTTGAAAGTATAGAAAACTCTTTAGCAATGGGCCAAATCTATTGAACAAAATATTACTTTCTCAGTTCCATCCATAACTCACTGACAAAAAAGATTAACATCTACAAAATTAAGTGGCATTTTAAAATACATAATGAATATCATTTTGCCCAGGGTCATGGTGTTTCCCATGTTATCGTTATTCTCGTTTGACCATCTCTCTAAAATGAGGTATGAAGACAAGAGAAAGATGAAATGTCAGAATGAGGATACAGTTAGAAAGATTCTGGTTATTGAGGCAGACTTGGTAGAGATCCATTTCAAGTGAAACTTGAGAGTTTCTATTATTTGCAATGCAGGGGCGGAAGTCAAGTCCAAGTACCAGTAGTCTGTAAGGAGATTCCTCCAAAAGTTTGACAAAGGCTATCTTTTTCTCCTGCCAGCTCAGTCCACCCCCTCTACCCACCCCACCAACCCCAGTTCCATCCCAAGGAGTCCTCTACAATTAAGTCAGTTTGCAACATGCTTACCTAGACCTCATGCTAGTTAGCAGAGAGGAAAATTTTAATTACTTAAATGTAAAAATAAACCCGGAGACCGAACGTGTTTTTCTCACTGATTGCCTAACTGTTGTCTGGTACTTATTGCTGAGAGGGAAATTAAATTACCATCACTGATTGGGAGTTCAATGCATGTTTTTATTTGGATTGCAATCTGGAAACAGAAAGATGCTATCTGGTGGAAGGGTGAAATGTGATCTGTGTGCTCTCTAGACCCATCCAAAGGGTTCATCAAGATTGTTAGATGTGAACATGCTGTAGTGAATGAGGCAGTGTTGGTTGTATTTCATAGAAACAAAGAGAAACAACTCTAGGCACCACCACTTAAACATCCCTCAAAGTTCACTTAAGAAGTGAATTCTCTAGTGGTTTGATAGGAAAGGGGAAAGAGAGACAAACTTGGCTACTGAACTATGTGTTGGGCCAAGAGTAGAGAAACTTGAGTCCATCATCAAGCACTTACTCTCTGTGCGACCTTGAGGAGCTCATTTACGTTTTTTCTGCTTGTTTTCTTATTTATGAAAAAGCCCCCATTTCACAGACTTTTGAACATCAAATGAGGTAATGTGTGTGAAACAGTTCATGAATTTAGTGAAGTGGTTCAAGAGCTGGCAGTGGAGCCATGAAGATGTGTGTTCAAGTCCTACCTTTAACACTGATTAGGTGAATTCTGGAGAGTAATAATCTCTCAGTGCTCTAGGCAACTCTCAATGACTGTGTTGCAGAGAAGGTGCCATTGGTAGAGGGCATTTCTTCATCTAGAGGTTCCTTATCACTATGAAATCACAGATGCTGTCCCTACTTCTATATAAATGCAAACGATTATTATGATGATGATCTCATCAATAGAATTCTCCCTCCAACAGTACAAATCATAAGCTTTTTAATCTTATGTAACTCTCATCCACATGCTCCCATACATTATCCACAGGTTTGGATAGATTCACTCAGCAGGCTGGAGCCTTTCTGGTACTCTCTTGACATTGTATGAATGCCAGTGGAACACAAGAATTATTCATTGGTTATTCCTCATTCTTACTGAAGATAAAAAAAATCACAGTAAAACAAATATTGGAAAGAGAGAAAATCAGTAGATTTTTTATGAAATCATTAATCTGCTTGTTCATTTTTATTGGGAATTGGTTAAAAAGAGAATCAAAGGGAAGGTCAGGCAAGAATGGAGACCATGAAAATAAAACACAGTACCAAATTTATGAGAGGAATTCTAATTCTGAAATGAATGTGGATCATACCTGGAAAAGAATCACAGAACTCTTAGATCAGTGGTTCCCAAAGTTTTTTGGCCTACCACCCCCTTTCCAGAAAAAAAAATATTACTTAGCCCCCTGGAAATTAATTTTTTTATTTTAATAGCAATTAATAGGAAAGATAAATGCACCAGTGGCCATCACCGCCTCCCTGAATCACTGCAGCACCCACCAGGGGGCAGTGGCGCCCACTTTGGGAATGACTGTCTTAGATGATAGTGATAAATTTTAAAACATTTTAAAATGGAGAACTAATTGTGGCTAATGTTTAGAAAAAGCTTTTTTTTCCATCTTAAAACTTTCAATTCTATATCTATAGCAGATGGATATATATGTATACATTATATATGTCTATGTGTGTTTATGCATATATGAAAGATATATATATATATGTATATATATAGGTTATAGATATATTGATGAAATAGAAATGGACATGATGGAGATAGTTATCAATTTAAAATGAAGAAACTGAGGCAAACAAATTTAAATGACTTGTCCAAAGTCAGACATCTAGTGTGAGGCCAGATTTGAATTCAGGTACACAAATCTTCCTGACTCCAGGACCAATACTCTATATTCTTCATCACCTAGGTTGATCAGTAGATATGTTGATCAGTATATGCACATGTTATATAAATTCACATATCTGAATCTATCTTGGTCTCTATTCCTTTATCTTTATTTCTATCTCTCTACATTTTTATGTATAACTCATGTATATGTCTGTGGAGATTAAAATTAATATTCAATAACTAAGGTATTATATTTAATAAAGTTTTATTAATAATAAACTAACAAAAACTAGAGTGAAAAAGGTGCTAAACCTTCATCTCTATCTGTCTACATTTTTATGTATAACTCAGGTATAAGCCAATAGATTGATTCAATATCTGGCTGTTATCTGAAGGCTATTTTAGTAAAGTTAAACTTATCAGGAGGTGAAACTCACAGTAATGATCCTTTTGACCAAAAGAAATTCCCATTACCCTCTTTCATGCTCTTTGCATTAAAACTAACATGGTCCCCAACATTCTGACACTATCTCCATACCTTTACACAGGCTCCATCCTCCATAGCTGGAATGCTTTCACTCTTCATTTCCTTTTATCTCATAGAATCCTTAGTTCCTTTAATAGCAAAGCTCAGTTTCCATTTTCTACAGGAAGCCTTTCTTGTTCTTCCTAATCATTAGTGTTCCCCACCTTCAAATTATACAACCCTCCTCTGTTTTTTTTAGCTCTGAGTTTTTCTAGCTTTCTCCCATGCCTTGAATTCCCTCCCTCCTCATTGTCTCCTACTCTCTTTGGCTTCCTTTTAGTCTCAGCTAAATCCCACCTTCTGTAAGAAGCCTTAACACATTAATCTCAGTATCCTCCCTCTTAAACTATCTCCAATTTGTCTCGTATATAGATCATTTGTACATTGTTGTTCACAAAGTTTCCCCAATTAGACTGAATCCAAGAGAGCCTTTCTATGAATCCTCAGTGCTTGGCACATAGTAGGTACTTAATAGTTGCTACACCGAGATGGTTTCATTTTGCCTTTCTGTTTTCTATGCCTAGTGCAGTGTTGGTACACAGTAGCTGTTCTATGAAGTGTTGTTGAATTTAGTTGAAATATAGAGGGGTTGCAAGCTTCAATTGATGGGAAGTGTAACTACACTGAAGAGATTACTTAGCCTTAAAAGTATTGAAGGATAAATGGTGGAGGAGTCACAAGAAACCCATTAAAAAAGGAAAGAACTTGGATCCCAGGACTTCCCAAGTACAACAAATAGTTAGAATGGAAGGTCCTTCAGGTCAAGGCTTCTTTCATTGTTTTCTGTGGGTCCCTAGCATCTAGCATAATGACAGGCATAATATATAATTCTTGAGTTCAATTAATTTTAAATATAATAAAACTTCAGTATGACAATGGTTTTAGAAGATGAGAACCACACTTGCCTTCTGGAATAATCATTTTATACTGATTTTGGGGGGGTTATATAATATATTTTAGAAGAGAAGATTTAAGGTGTAGTACATCTGTATAAGCTTATTAAAGAACCATCTGATGACAAGGTGTTATGTAATTTGTCTCCAGATATATGTTATTATACAGAAATAAACACAGACTTTAGAAGAAATGAATGACTTGCACACCTGGCTCAGTCTTTTTTCTTTCTTTGTATGTCCCAAATCCTGATACCATCTTCCAGCATTTCAGTACATTTATTAGTTACTATTGAAGCTATATGGTCTCACAATTTCTCAGCCTTGTCACCCCAAAGACTCTGCCCTGTCCCTCTTCTGTCATATTCTTGAATGCATTGATCTTACAAGCCCTCTATTGGCCATGACCCCCAACCATGCACACACCCAGGTAAACTCGCAGCATGCAACTTATCCTATTTGAATAGTTGTTCAGTTTTGTTGGTCAGGTCTGACTCTTTGCTATCCCATTTGAGGTTTTCTATGTAAAGATATTGGAATGGTTTATCATTTCCTTCTCCACATCATTTTACAGTTAAGAACTATAGCAAATAGAGTTAAGTTGACTTCAATGTCTGAGACTAATTTGAACTCAGGAAGATGAACCTTCCTGATTCTAGACCCACTATCCATAGTTCCACCTACTTGTTCCTTTTTTCATTGGGGGCTAATATAAACTCTGTGAGGTAGATTCTATTATTAATACCATTTTTATGGAAAATAGAATTGAGTCATTAAAAAATTGGGTTAGTTGCCTAAGATTGCACAACAAGCAAGTTGCTGAGGTAAGTTTTGAACTCAGGTCTTCCTGACTAAAAGTCCAGCATTCTACTCCCTATTCCAACTAGCAATATCCTCATCTCTTCTTCTGTCTTCTCTCAGACGACACATGCTTGCCAATATTAAGCCTATATCCAAGATACCATTCACTCTAAAGTCCTTGAGCACTTTCTGGATGGCTGAATAGTTGTCTTCCTCTACCTGTGTCTCTTACACTGTCTGACTTTCCATTAACCCATGTTCCTTCCAATCATCTACAAATAAGTTTAATTTTCCCTGATACTTAAAAAACAAAATCTTGGCTGTGTCTGCTTCCCCATCAATCTAATTATCTCACATTTCTCCTCATTTTCATATGGAAAAAATCCATCTATATGTGGATCTATTTTATTAAAAATAATCTTTGTTGTTTTCTGGTTGGTTAAGGATAGGTCTTGTATTTCTGATTTTCTACATTTCTTTGTGAAGTTTTTATATTGTGGTACATCATCAATTTTTGTGAAGTTACCATATGAACCAAATAAATATGCATTATCCTTTATGCTCCTATTTACAAGTCACCAAATATTTATTATCTTTGACTCTAACAAAATCATTTTCTAATATTTAACTTCTTTTGTTTATCATTGTTTACACTGGTCAAGGTTAGAGAGGAATAATGAATTACACAACTATAAAAGTTTAACTGCATTTTTATGTTGCAAATCACTTTAAGTATTTAAATGCTATGCTATTCAAAGCATATTAGTAATTTTTGCAAATCCAGTGACACTACGCATAATATAATTTTCTTCTTTTTTATCTTTACATTGTCTGAGATCATGATTGCTACCTCTGCTTTTTTGAGTTTTCCCTAAGTATAACATGTTATTTTTGTTGTTTAGTCATTTTCAGTCATGTCTGACTCTTTGTGTTCCCTTTGGGGAGTTTTCTTGGCGAAAATCCTAGAGTGGTTTGTCATTTCCTTCTTCAGCTCATTTTTGGATAAGGAACTGAGACAAACAGGGTTAAGTAACTTGTCCATCTGTCACACAGCTAGTAGGTGTTGGAGATCATATTTGAACTCAAGACTTCCTGACTCCAGGGCAATATTCCATCCACCGTATTCTTAGTCTTCCTCCCACAAAAAGAAAATCTCAATAAACCCTAATTTTATTTTCTTGGTAAAGATACTAAAGTGGTTTGCCTTTTCCTTCTCCAGCTCACTTTATATATGAGGCAAATGGGGTTAAATAATTTGCTCAGGGTCAAACAGCTAATAAGTGTCTAAGGTCAGATAGATTTGAACTCAGGAAGATGGGTATTCCTGAGTCGAGGATCATCACTCTATCCTTCCCTAAGCATAACAAATTGTTCTAACCTCTTCTCCTTTCCCTTTCCCTACTTGGTTTTCAGTTTGAATTTAACCCAATGTGTGTGGGGGGTTGGGGGGAAAGGAGGAATGTGTGATGTGGTATGAATTTATGTGTGTGTATTCAGCCTTTCCTTTTCTGGCTCATATGGAAATGGGGATCAAGTATAGTCAACTCTTTCATTCCTTTCTCCATATATAATAGTCTTCTCCATTTCTCTAATTATGTAAGAAAATAAGTTCCATCCTTTCCCTTCCTCTTTCTTCCCAAGTATATTACTTTTTGTTTCTTTTTTATCTTAAGACCAGCAAAATATAACCAAACAAATATAATTACTGCCATCTTACTTACTCTTATAATCAATTTTGAAGAAATTAGGGTTTTAGAATGGCAGATTTCTTCTTTCTCTATTAGAATACTAACATTTTTTTTTGTTCAGTACTTTCTGATTCTATGCTTCTCTTTATTCTTGAGTTTACATTTCAGAGTATCTAATTGACTCTGGTCTCTACATCAGAAATACTTGGAAGCAGGGCAGTGGAGTGGCTCATTTGATAGAGAGTCAGTACTAGAGACAGGATGTCCTGGATTCAAATCTGAACTCCCATGCTTCCTAGCTATGTGACCCTGAGGAAGTCATTTAATCCCATTTACCTACTCTTTATAGTTCTTTGTCATTTCTAACACAGAAGGTAAAGTGTTTTTTTAAAGAATGGTTGGAAGCCTCTATTTCATAGAGTACTTTTTTCATCTTTTATCAGCATGTTATTATTGAATGAACTCAATTGTCATTTGCCTTCTAAAATATCTTATTCCAAGCCCTCCTTTCCTTTATATTAGTAGCTTATAGGTCTTGGGTGATTTTGTTTTCAGCTGCCTAACATATTTTTTTTCTTTGTCCAAAGCTCTAGATTTGGACTTTCATGTTTCTGGTGTTTTTTTTTTTTTGGAGATTTATTCCCATAGGTAAACAGTGGATTCATTTTATTTTTACTCTATTCTCTGGTTCTAATAGCTATATTTAATTTTAATTCATGATTTCTTAAAATACAGTATCTCATCTTCTTTGTGATCCAGTGTCTCAGGCAATGTGTGGATTCTTGATTAAGTATTTCTCTTTAATTGCTTTCCAATCCAGTTATTTTGGAGGAAATAAACAATATTTTCTAATACTTTGGGGTTGGTATTTTGACTTTGTTAACACAGTTCTTATTATACCCATGATGTGATTAATCTCTGTCTGGTCCAATGTAATTTTCAAAAACTTTGTAATATGAAAATACTATGTACTTCATATCCTAATTTTTATATAGATATCTATTTTCCTTCCCATTTTTATCATCTACATTAGAAGTGTCAAATTTTTGGTCCATGGGTTGTAAGAAGTCTGCAAAGCTCCCATATATTTTTCAAATTAGATTATAGTGTAAATGGGTAATGTTCAACAAAAGAAATAAAAATATAATGTAACACAGATAATATTAACTTATGGCATTCTGTGTCAAATTGTGACCTGCAGGATTCTTTTTCTGAGTTTTACATCACTATTCTAGTTCTCATTACATTTATAAAATCATTTCATAAACTCTGGCTTGATTACTTCCTGGAATTCCATAGTGCTTGTGATATCTTTGGGAATTTCCTTGATGGATGGCAAGATTTATTCTCTTATACTGGATTGCTCATCTTTGGAATTTTAATATTTCTTTATTCTCTGGATATATTTTACTTGTTCTCTTCTCTAGCCTTACTTCCCAAATTAGGGTTTTGTGTTGGGGCCAGGTTCTGGGTACTTCTGGATGGAATGGTGAAATCTATGGCATTACTCTTTATTAACTGGGGACAGGGTAATTATTAGTCCTTTTCAAAGATCTCAGGAAGGATATGGAAAAGAGTCAACTGAGAAGGCCTTTTTTGATTAAGGAGATCTGACCTTCTTTGTAGTTGGATAGGAAGAGTCAGTATAAAGGGATTGATTGAAGCCACATAGACAAGAGAAGATGATTTCAGGAACAAAGTCCTGGAGGTAAAAGCAGAGGACAGAGTGAAGAATAGAAGTAGAGGGAGCAGAGATGCTTTGGAATCAAATTCATACAACCTGCTCCACATCATGAGTGGCACAATCTTCCTTAGGCTATATCATTCATGCTTTTGACTTTGTTTGACCTTCACACATCAGCCTTTGGTCCTAAAATCCCATATCCTTGATATGGAACATGGCATTCCACACTAAGCTTCCACCTCCTACCTGCCTAGGAATTTTCTGCCTGTGGCTTTTCCCCATTCTCTCAAGTCTGTAAAGCTTTAAGCAGTGCCATCAAACTTATTCAGCTTGAAAGCCAAGATAGCCAGCCCGGTATTAGGGCTTTTATTTGCCATATAGGCCTGGGGAATCCAATTTTGTACCTTCCTCAAGCCCTGGCACATCATCTACCATTTGGTTTGCACCTCTCATATATTTATACTGCATCATTTTGTACCATACATATTTGAGGTATTGGGTATCCTTTTCTGTAGGTAAAGCCATATGATGGTACACACACTCTCAAATTAATTTTTATATTTTCCATAACATCTAGATACCTTGCACATAGTAGGTGTCTAATTGGTGTTGACATTGGTTTTCCCTTTGGTCTAATTTTAAGGCACAAGGAAAGAAAATCTATATCAATTTGGAATTTACATTATTTGGTTATTTATTCTGATACCATTGGGGGAAAGGTACATTATATTCATTAAATTTAGAAATTCTCTTTCGTCAAACATTTATATTAATTAAGCCCTGGGTTTTATTAGTGAACTTAATTAGAGCATGGTATTTGTCTAAATTACTGTAGTGGCAATGAAACATTAGAAAGCCAGTGGAATATTTTTTCACATCTTTCATATAGATTGCTTCCTGGGGCCTAGAATGTACTATAGTATGGGGGAAGGTTACTAATTTTATGATTTCTGAAAATCACACAAATAAATCATTGCAAAAGCACTCAGTAATGTTTCACTGATTTTTCTGCACAAACACACATTGACCATGGAAACTAAGGATAATTTTCCTTGTCTATTGAACAAGCCAAAAGTAATAATAAACAAAGCTCTAACCTTCCTCTTGGAAATCAGCCTATGATATTTATATGAAACTACAAACATAATTTTCTTACTTTATATCATGTTTGATGTTGAAATAGGATAAATAAAAATCAACTGATTCTGAGCAATAAAGCTTGTACTTTCTGAAGGGGAAATGTAATTTCAGTAAATTTTAACCTTTGTATTCAATGGTCTCCTATTTTTAATTCCTTCCCTCCTTCCTTCCTTCCTTCCTTCCTTCCTTCCTTCCTTCCTTCCTTCCTTCCTTCCTTCCTTCCTTCCTTCCTTCCTTCCTTCCTTCCTT
>NC_058130.1:35688498-35701009 GCF_016433145.1 Gracilinanus agilis | reverse complement strand
CTCCCTCCCTTCCTCCCTTCCTTCCTTCCTTCCTTTATTCCTTCCTTCCTTCCTCCCTCCCTCCCTTCTTCCTTTCCTTCCTTCCTTCCTTCCTTCCTTCCATCTCTGTCTCTGTTGTCTGTCCGTTTGTCTATGATTCCCATCAGGCATCACTGATTCAAGTGCAGTTGAACTCTAGAACTATTTCTGAGGGTGAACAGTTGATCATCTTACCTCATCTGACCCAGGGCTGAACTTGAAACTTGAATCATAGATGTTTTCCTCTAGCTGAGATTTTTAGCATAGCCAGCATGAAGCTTTCTTTGGTTGCTGGCTTGATTCACAGATTGAAGGTTAAGCTCTTTGCATATACATGTGTGTTTTAAATGGACCAGGCATAAGTCTATTCCAACTACATTCTGCCTGATGTAAAGACATCACTATAATTTATTTTAATAAATGTAGCCCTCAGTCATTTCAGCTACCTGAGGGAAAAGCACCAAACACTCTTGAGAGCAAGAAAATGGAGAACTGTGAATCCCCATACATTTCTCATTTATCCATGCTAATTAAGACCAAGCATTTGAAAGTTGCAGTCAGAGGGAAAATTAAAGCCAATTAACCCACTGACGAAGATAATTTTCAATATTCCATCAGCAGGCACACATTTTCACCAGTCCCTCTCAATGCCTACTGGAGTGATCTGCTGGCTGTTGGAAAGCTTAAAAGGGCAGAGGGTGAAGGCAGGATGTGTGTGTGTGGGGGGCTGGGGGAGGTGGTAATCCACAAATTCTGCTGGTTCTGCTGGTATTCTTCTTTACATCTCTTTTTTTAACTTATTTTGAATTTTCATTGGCTGAGCCTGATTATATTTGTGGGAGCTCTTTATGATTCGTATGACTGAACATTCTTTTTGAACTTGTTGGAGAATCTGCATTAAGTCTACATTTAAGTTTTCCATTTCCATTGGTGCGTAAGAACCACTGGGGGCTATTGAGAAAAGGGATTCATTCAGGACATTAAGGATTGAATAATTTCAACATTTTTAGAAAGAACTAGTATAGGACCACACACAAGCTACCATATCAAAAACTTTTCTTGAATGTTTACATCTTATTGTTTTCACCATTGACAGTTTGTATGTTTCTGCTCTTCTTCCTCCCCACCATAACTACCACCATATATCAAATGATAACAGACTAGTGGATTTTTACACAAAAATGTAAAGGAAAATTTTTGCTTACTTCCCTCTTTTCAGGATGATATTCTAGACACAAAAGATCTAGAATAGATTCTTTCTGTTGTTCTTTTTTGGTTTACATTGTTTTTCATTATCTACATTATAGTCAGTCGGTCAGTTAGAACATATCAAGAACCCGCTACGTGCCAGGCATAGCATTGAGCACAATATTTCATATAGAACCATAGATTTAGAGTTGGAAAGGAACTCAAACATCAGCTAATCCAGCCCTCTCGTTTCATGGTCAAGGAAAATGAAGTCAAGAGAGATTCACTGACTTACTTCCTTACTCAAGATCACACAAATAGCAAGAACCAAATGTTGGCTCCAACCCCTGTCTATTGCAGACACCTAAAAGTTGCTACCCAACAATAAAGAAATTGAGTCGTATAGTTAGGATCCAACAGGACTCTGTAATGTATTTTTCCTTAGCCTGAAACTTTGTCAAGAATGCCTTTGAGCTCCAGTTCATTGAAAGATATTCCTTGCGGTGAAAAACAACTTTTGTTAGAAAATTGTAAAATGGCAATAACCTATATAATCCAGATCTATGTATGCAGCTATAAAATCCTGAGGCTAGGTAAAGCAGATATCAAAAAGACACATAAACCTACACCGAATGCCTTTATTGGTGCCCCATTTCTTGTCACGACACGGAAGAGCCTTGCATATAAATCTTTAGTAAAATCTTACTTTTCCTTTCCATCCATGAAGATCCCACTGCTGGAAGAGCTCCTATTTACTATGAAGAGAAGTCGTCCAGATTTGTCCCAATTAACCTTGTAACGAGCTGTACTCCAATGCTTATTAATGACAGTAATGAGATGCAGGCAAGACAATGCATTTAAACATCATTGGCATATAAATTAAATTCACATGCACTTTAAAAGGAATAGATACCTTTATGTATGGGACACGAAGGGAAATTATTAAGAGGCGATTTCATAAGAAAAAGCTAATTAGAAAGAAAATTCAATACTTTTCTCTCTCGCTCATCTCCATCAGTGTTAGAAACAAGTTTGACCATGGACTAAGAAATGGTTCCCATTGAAATTACTGTGCAAGGTATGAAATTAATTTTATGATTGTCCCAATGGAAGCTATAGTAGCTACAAATACTTATAGGCCCATTATCATTTTACTCTATATTGGCCTACATTTTAATTTGCTTGGCTTTCTATCTAAAGCTTATGAATAATTTAAAATAGACCTTCTCCTGTCTTTATAGCAACATAGTGATAGATAGAAGAGGGAGATAGACATTTTCTGTACACAGAATCCAAACTTAAACCTTTCTTTCTTTCTTCTTTCTTTTTCTTTTTTCTTCTCTCTCTTTTTTTTAAGAAATGGGAACATTTATACAGTTGGCCTGTTTAAATACCATTTTGAAAATTGATGCAATTAAAAAGGCAGCTGAATGTTTGGGATTTCAGCTGCGTGGTCCTCCCGGTTGATGGCTGGTCACAGCACGTCAATCCTTCTGTGAAGGATGTGGGTACTGTAGTCTCACCTTTTGGGGTTACCATTCCATTCATTAGAAGAATCCTTCAGAGGGAACAGAGCCAAAGATTGTTTAGTTAGAAGAGGACACCGGACCCTTATGAACACATCTAGAAAAATGTTATTCGATTTCAGAAATGTTTATCAAGTGCCTACTATGTTCTATGCTTCATGTTAGGCAGTGGTAATAGAAAGACAATCTTTGCCCTTATGAAGCTTCCATTTTACTTGGAAAAAAAACCTGTCCCCAATTAAGTGAAGACAAAAAAAAGATACAATAGAATAAATTTACAATTAATACAATGTGATTTGGGTAAGGGGAGAGAGCTGCCAACAACTGAGGAAATGAGGAAATATTCCAAGAATTAGGAGACATTTGAAGGCAGCTCGGAGAATCTAGAAACAGAGACGGGGACAAAAAGCATCACAGGTGTAAGAGATAGCCAGCCAGACGAATGGAAATGGGAGACGGGATGTCACCTACCGGGAAGGGCAAGCAATTTGATTTGCCTGGAACATAAGTATGTAAGAAGATATACTGTGAAATAAAGTCTAGAAAGTTCCACAGGAGCCAGATTGTGAAAGGATCCGAATCCCCCTCCAGAGGAGTTCTAATGGCTTTGTTCTCAGCAAGTCAGGAGTCATTGCAGTTCCTTGAGCAAAGGAGTGACTGGGTCAGAATTTGGCAGTTGTGTGTGGCTCGTGGATTGGAAAAAACGGAGAGAAAAATCAGGAGAGTTTGGAGACAGAAAGAAGTCAGAATGTGACTGAAATAGCCCAGTCAAGGGGTGCTGAAGAGGACCTGGACAAGTTTCGGGCTGAGGAAGAAGGGGGCCATAATGCAGAGCAGAAAACAAAAACTTGGTCTTCCCTACGAGCAAACGCTGCTTGCTGTGATTTTCCACCGAGTTCAGTCAAACCGGGGCCTACTGTTGGAACAATAATAGCAGCTGAGAGCTGAGATCCTCCCACTCACCCATGTAATAAACATCAAGCAATCAGTTTGGCACCTGACACTAAGTACAATGGAGTAAGAGCCACCATCAGAAATCAATCAAAGCCTCTTTTTATTTTGTGATCCATTAAAAAAAAAATCCCCCACAACCGAGAGAACCAAGGAAGAAAACCAAGCTTCCAAACAACAGAAAACTAAATTAGTAACAGCATACCCATTGCCAAGGGCAACATACACTTGACAGAAGACGGGATGATGACAGATGAGGACTCGTTCCCAGTCTAAATTCTGTCTATAAAATGAATTCATAATGTCTTAAATATTATCAACCACACTTCATTCACCTTCCTTCCATGGCAGCTGCGGGGGGCTTTGTCAGCAGAAGCGAACAGAGGTACAATTTTCTGTAATTTTTTCTTGCCCCCTCCATCCCCCCCATCTCACTGCTGACAGCAATTTTTGTTGTTTTTCTTCTTCATCCCCCACCCCGACTTTTTTTTCCCCTTTAGGCTCATAAGACTTTCTCTCTTTCTCCTCCCTCCCTTTCACCATGATATTCTACAGTTCTCTGTCTCCTACCATGACCATGAAAGGATTAGAAGGGATTATGAAATGAAGACTTAGATATTCTAGGTCCAAATCGCTCATTTATTTTTCATTTTTCTTTTCTTTTAAGATTATTCATCTTCATTGAACTAGAATTCTAAAACCTTTTTAGAGCTGGAAAGTATTTTTAAAGATCATCTACTCCTTCCCACCCAATTTCACAGGAGCAAGTGATTTGTCCAAGATTACACGGTCATTTATAATGGCAAAGTGAGGATTAGAATCCAGCCCTTCTGCATTTTAATCCCATTTAAAGCAGGGCTCTTTACAGTTTCCATAGACAGGACTGTTTCCCTTATGCTACTCTATAATATGGGAAAGAGGGGGAAATAACAGGAACAATGGGAAAAAGTGAATTTAAATTGGAATATTGGCTTTTTTCACTTGCTACCTGTGTTACCTGAGAAAAATGTGTCTTGCCTCACTTTATCCACCTAGAAAATAAGCAGTTTTAACCCCATAACCTCTGATGTCCATCTCTCAATTCATAGTGCTTTGACCCTGGAGGTCTCTTCTATCTGTAAAGCTATGCAGTTATGAATCTTGGAAGAGCTGGGCTCGAGGCCTATGTTGGACACTTGAAAGTCCTTTCATCATAGAAAACTCATAGCTTCTCCTGAGCCAGGCTAATGTGTTTGTTGCTGATTTTTTCCCAGCAATCAACAGGCATTTCTTAAATGTTTCACTATGTGCTAGACTTTGTGCTAAATGCTCAAAATGAAAAATAAGCAAAAAAGCCAGGCTCTGTCTTCAAGAAGCTTACCTTCCCCATCCTAACCTTGAATCATTTGAAATGTCTTCACTGTATCTTCTAGGAGGCAGATAAGTTCCTCTCTAGATAGAGCAGAGGACAGGGAGATAGGAAGACCTGGGTTCAAATGTAACCTCAGAAATTCACTAGTTGGGTGAACCGGAACAAGTCACTTGAGCTCTTTTTGCCTTAGTCCTTCAGAGAAGGAAGTAGCAAACTACTCCAATATCCAAGAAAACCCCCTATGGGGTCAGGAAGAGTCAGGCAGGCATGATTGAATGCCTGAAAAACAGTATTTTCAAAAGGGGTAAACAGCATGGTAGAGAGAAGACTGGGCTTAGTCAGGAAGACCTTTGCTCATATCCCACCTCTAACAATTATTAGCTGCATGATCCTGGGAAAGTCACTTAATTTCTCAGTGCCTTAGGCTATTTCCTAGAATTAAGGTACTATACCATAGAATGTTTACAATCCACACTGGGAGGTCTACACTGGGATAATTCCCATGCTGCTCAAGTCACAAATTCTTTTCATATTTTGAATATGAATTCATATTTATACATATTTCATATATATTCTCAAAGTCCCTGATTAGCTCAGTATATTGCCACCATACAGCCTGTATATAACACCATTCTTATCTAGTAGAGTGGTTTTTCAAAGAACATCATTTGTGTGTCACCAGGACATACCTTAGTCTTAGAAGACTTAGCTCATGTTCCTCTCTTGTCACTTATTTTTGAATTTGATTTGAGATGATGTGGTTGAAGTACTTTAAGGAGATAAACAAGTCATCAGAGGCTCTTTTCTATAAAGAATATGAGACACTGGGCAAAAGCTCTTTAGGGTTTCTGTACCACTTACTTTTGGGACCAGATGAAAGTCTTAACACTTGTATATGCCCCATGCCTATTTCTGTAGTAGCATTTTTTCATAACTTCTGTCCATTGCCCTCGTTGGACAAGAACAAGATTTTCTAATCCTCCCATAAACACAAAACATATCAGTAGAATAGGCAATTGAGAATCAGTCATCTATCAGCAAATATTAAGCACCTACTACATGCCAAGCCCTGGACTAAAGTATTAGGAAAACAAATACAAAGAATGAAACATACATATTTAGAGAATTCAACTGTTTAGAATATTTGGTGGTAAAGATAGAGATATGGTAGGGAGATGGCAGAAGAAGGGAACAGGGTGTTTGCAGAAATGAAGCAAGTGACTTATTAGAATTAATGCATTCAGAAAATCTGAAAGCTAATTATTGCAATTACAGGGATAAAGTTCATAGATCTAGAATTGAAAGGTACCTCAGAAACCAACTAGTTCAACTCCACGTTTTTAGACATAAATAAATCGAAGCCCGGAAATTTTAAATACCTATCCCAAAGTTAAGGGAAAGCTGAAAAGGAAAGAGGTAGGTCTTAGATCTCAGTCCTCTGACTCCAAGGTCTTTTAATTCCACCACACTGCTCCATGATTCAATGGATAGGGTACCAAGAGTGAAGTTAAAGATGATTATATTTCTTGACCTTACAATTTTTTAAAGTAGTGATATGATTATTAAAAACCTAGAACTAAATCACAAAGGAATCCATTTTGTTTCCTCTTAGGGTAAAAATGTACCTAGAAAATAATTGGTGCTTCTCCTTTTCTCCAGGATGTGGTATCATTTAAGAGAAAGGAAAGAAATTATCTTATATATTTAATGTTATCCTTTCTCTTTTGAATCACTTAATATTAACTGAAAAAGTGATAAATAAATATTTAAAGCCAATTTGTCCCAGCTAGGCTGTGGAATTATGGAATGGAATAGTTATCTTCTTCCTAAAGGCCTATTTTGAGTTGTACGATTTTTAGGAATCATACTAAAACATTCTTAGAATATTTATAGTAGTTCAAAAAATGAAAATAAAGTGGGGTCTTATCAATTGGATGATAATTTAAAAATTATGACATGTAAATATAATAGTGTATTACTATGGTGTAATAAATTATATATATGCATGTTTACACATACATGTATGTGTATCTGCATGTATACACAAATATAATATTTATTTACATACATATAAATGGTATATACATATGCATATAAATGTATGTACATGTATTTGTATATATAGGACACCTCCCAGATAACTGCCCATAAATCAATGAAAATATGAAGTCCTTTGTGCAGGGTTATCCAAGATGGATAGGTCATAGTAGAAAGTTCTGACATAAGGTAATCCACTGAAGAAGGAAATGGCAAATCACTCCAATATCTTTGCCAAGAAAACCCAATATAGAAGAAAAGAATAGAATGGGAAAGATCACAGATTGCTTCAAGAAAATTGGAGATATTAAATATTCTATAAAAATGGATATGATAAATGATTTCATTCTATAAATGAAAGTAACAATAATCAGAGGGTAAACTGACATTGACTTGAATGACCAATTTTCATACTAGAATTTAGACTTGGAAGCTATAAATCAAATGAATGTTTTAGGGTTCTGAGAATATACTCTATTTATTATTTATGTACATACATATATATCAGTTACATTTATTATTTTTGTCATATTTGATAGAGATGTGAACTTCATTTTTCTCAAACAAAAACATGAGTGGGTCTCAACACACAGGGAGGACTTGATTTGGGGCATTATAGAGACTAGGAAGTTAGAAGGTAGAAATTACATTTAGAAGCTGCACATGGAAGATGGAAGATAACAGAGGTGAGAAGTCAATAGAAGTAGAGACACTAAATAGAGAAGAATATAACACACATTCTTTGATCTGACCTCATCTAAGTTCATACTGGAACTGATCTGATTGGAGAAGAGTTTTAATGCTAGGAGCTGAACAGAGAAAGAAAAATTATTTGCTTTTTGAAGATCCAGTGGATGAAACGCTACCTTGCTCTGTAGAACTATAAACTTGAAATCCTTCAGATGTTTCCCTACATCATCCCTGACTTGTCTATGGCCTGAGAGAGGGAAACTCTTCAAAAGCTGAAAAGTTGATCTTAAGAGTTTTACAGATCACTGGTTTAAGGCTGATAATATTTGCTAAAATTGATTAACGCTGCATCAACTCTCTGAGAGGCTTCATTCAACATGCAAAGAGGTCCAGAAGAAGAACAGTCCCACGAAAAAAGTGGTACATGGTATTCCCTAAGAGATCAAGGCTTTCAGCCCAGCGTTGAAAGTTGATCTGGGAATATGGTATTCACTACTAAGTTTCTGTAAATTTTTGTCCATTCTTCCCCATGAAATTATATGCATTGGGGAAAGTGAATGAAACAGGTTAATGGCTGACCTATTGCTTCATATTACAGTAATTCTATTGTATTCTCTTAGTAAATGTTTCAGTATAATGCATTGATAATGTTACCTTGACTAATTTACTTAAATGGATATCACACCAATAGGGGCTAAATAAATACAATAGAGAGTAGTAGACACATAGTTTCTTCCTACTAGGCTTATCCCAGTGAATTATTTGGTCTCCTCCTAGGGAGCCCATTTTTGTTTTTATCTCATTTGAGAACTCTTTTCAGCACCTAAGCTTCCTCACTCTGGAACATTTAGCTGTCCTTGTGATCTCATTCTGGAACATCCCCTCAAAAGGTCTGCTCTGTGTCCTCATTGATGAGTTTTTCTTGGGACACGGAGGTGTCTAGGCTGTTCAGTCTTCATTGTTCTCTTGGACCTGTTCCTGACCTTTTGGATTTCAAAACCAAACTCACATGAGTATTCCTTCATCATACCCAAATCCTTTCTTTTTTTAACTCTCTCTTTTTTAAATTCCATTAGAATGTGAGCTTCTCTAGGGCAAGATCTGTCTTTCTTTTTACCAGTATTTGTAATCCTGGAACTTCACACAATGAGTGGCACACAATAAGCATTAAATAAATACTTATTCCCCTTCCCTCTTTCCATGATCTTTCAGTGAGGTTGAGATAGTGTAAATGAACCAACCCCAACCCATAAACAAAGGATGTATTAGTGGTTTCTACACTACAAATGTTTTATTTTTTGGTCTAAAACTGTGATTTCAATGGCATAGGCAGTGATGGGCAAACTTTTTAAAGAGGGGGCCAAAGGAAAGGAAAAGCTCATCTGTCAATCTGTTTCTAAGGAAACTCTTCCGAAGTTTCATTATATTGTATACTACTCATTGTATTCGTCAGATTGGAAATGATGTCCCTTGGTGGGATAGAACTTTCCAGGGGGCTGAACCTGACCCGTGGGCAATAGTTTGCCCATCACTGGATAGGGAACTCTTGGTGAGGAAATCTCTTCTACTATTCTAGCCTGGTTCTGGCTTTATGATTTATCTTCTAAGAGAGTTAAGGACGTTCCCCAGTGTCACACAGGTAGTGTATGTCAGAGGGAGAACTTGAAGACATGCCTTCCTAATGCTGATGACATCTCTTTATCTACTATACTTGACTGCCTATATAAATTAAAAATATATATATATACACACATATGTAATTATACACATATAATATAATTTATATTATATAATACACAATAAAATATAAAAGATTGTATATGACATATATAAAATGTGTGAATACATATGACCTTATAGAAAGCATCAGCTTGTGTAGTTGAGAGAAAATCAATATGAGTGAAGAAAACATAGCTTGTCTTGCCTTTGACATACACTGGCATTATGAGCCTGGGCAAATTATTTACCTATTAGGGCAAATAATATAATAAATTGCATTGGTATATGAAATTTTCCTACAGAGAGCTGCTAACACCAATGAAATCATTGGTCCAGGTTAAAGAAATCATACACATTCATGTTATACATACCGACACACACTAATTTATATTTATATATGCAATTATAGTTACAATATGCAGATTTTGTATACATATGCACATTTATATGAACATATGTACAAATATTCATGTGCATGGATATATACAAGCATCATAACATATATTATATATGCACACATATTTGATACACAGCATGGTATATTAGATCAAGGGTGGAAATTTGAATTGAAAAGCACTGGCTATAAGCACCCCATACATATATAATTTCTGTGAAAGCTGGCAAATCCCAACTTCTCGGTGCACTAGACAATTCTTTAAGACTCTAGTTTATCATTAGAAAGTTGCATGGGCCACAATGAGGTTAAACAACCTGCCCAGGGTCATACATGTGGTGAGTGTCGAAGATAAGACTTGAACCAGGTCTTCCTAACTATGAGGTTAGCTCTCTTATCTACTATAGAGGAGTGTCAACATTCATGAAGAAAGTTTGCAAGTAGTTTCCTGCACTAGTGAAAACATAGGTCCACCTCCCCAATAAATAGTAGGTATAGATTCACAAAAAGTAAAGAAGGAATTATGTATATAGTGGAATGAAATGACAGAATCTGGTTTTGAAGGTTTTTATTTGCTGTCTATGTGATCTGAGGAAGGAAGAAAGGATAAGCATTTATTATGCACCTATGATGTGCAAGGCACTATGTTATGTCCTTTTTCAAATATTTCATTTGATTATAACCAGCCTGGGAGGTAGGTGCAATTATTATTCCCATTTTAGAGTTGAGGAAACTGAGGCCAACAGAGGTCAAGTGGCTTTCTCAGGGTCACCACTAGGAAGCATCTGGTCACATATGAATTCAGGACTTCCTAATTTGAGGACCTACACCATCCAATATGCCACAGTGGTTTTCTCATCTACAAAATAAATTCAAGGAACAAGAGCTGTCTCCCTGGGAGTGGGAGGGGTATGAGATTTGCTCAACAAAAACCCCAAGTGTTGTCTAACCAGATTAAAAATGCAATTGGGAAATGTTTAATAAGATAAATAAAAATTCAAAACAAAATAGGCAATGTTAATTTGTGGTTTCCAAAGTCAATAAGCAGCCCACCAATATAGAGATGGATGTTATCAGAGTCTGACACCACTGAAGTAGATGACCTTCAAGATCTGTTCTAAATGCCAATCATTTGTGCTATAAGGAAATAAGAAAATAATCCTTGTGTCACCTACTTCCCACAGTTACCATCTATAAAATGATATTAAAATCATAAATTAGTATGAAAATATGTTTTCATTGTTACTATTATTATCTTCTCTTGATATTCAATTAGAAATGCCTGTGGACAAGCCCCATTTCTGTTATTCTTGTATCTTAATGTACAAGAGAAATGATTATTCTTAGTTTTAGTATTAGGATTACTGTTAATAATAAGTAAATTTTCATTGACTCTTTTGTGTCTTACTATGTCAGGATCTACATATAAGGTTAGGAGAGAGGAGAGGCAGTGTCATCCCTGTCTGGTTTCAGAAGGATATGCTAAGGTGGCATTATGAAAGTGATTTTTAGTGTAGTTATAGTTAGCAATAACAATGCAGACTGGCTTATTTTTAAACAAATGGAATGCTCTATTTGTAAGCATTTAACTCACTCAAAGCTCTAGTGAATGTACAGTTTTCCAATCATTAGCAAGCATCAAATTTTGAGAAAAATAGAATTTCTCAGAAGTAATTGACTACCCAAAGCCAAATTCAAGCATTCCACATTGGGTGCATCTTTTTGTTAATTCAGTATCTTTTTGATAGAAAGATCAGATCATCCTTACCTCCTTTTGCCCACAATACTCTAAAACAGCAGGACTTTTCCAAAAGCCACTAAAGTAGCTAGCAAGTACCATTGGGCTTATGAGCCAAGCCATGTTTAGACAGACTGAATAGGTAACAGTCAGGACAATGGTGTCAGACAATTAAAAAAGAAGGAGTACAAACTAAAAATGGCTGAGCTATTTATTACTGAATCACTCACTATCCTCTACTTTTAGAAACCTGGGATCTTTCACTTCCCATTGTGCATATTTTAATTAATACCTATTATTTTCCCTAAATAGCTGCCTTTTTTGAGATGCTATTTATACTCAGGGACGGAAAACAGGACGAATATGCAGTGTAAGCAAAATGTATACAAAATGTTTTGTAAGGCATCTTTGGGTCTCTTTTGTCTTAGAGATGTCTTGAGGACAATTCTAATTATATTCTCTCTGGGAATTCTAGCTTCCATTTTCTTTTGATGTAATTTAAATATATTTGCTCCAGCGTTTTGATCATACTACCTAGATTAGTGTATTCATGATTAATTTCTTTTTAGTGGAACATACTTATTAATATAAAGACACTATTTCAA
Organism: Gracilinanus agilis; assembly: GCF_016433145.1. Lineage (NCBI taxonomy): Eukaryota > Metazoa > Chordata > Mammalia > Didelphimorphia > Didelphidae > Gracilinanus > Gracilinanus agilis. Next base: position 35,688,792 of record NC_058130.1, on the reverse strand, counting down.
GAAGGATCTTAATGGAACCTGTTAGATCTCATCTTCTTGCAAAAGAGAATGAGACTACTATGAGGGAAAGGAAGGAAGAAAAAATAAGCATTTATATGATGGGTACTATGTGCCAGGCACTGTTCAAATGAAAAGTGAGTTGCATGAGAGACAATAAAGCTGATGGGATTGTAGGCTCCATTAATAGAAATCTGGTATGGCATAAAGGGTAAAGAGCTAGCCTCAGATCTGGGTTCAAGTTCTGTTTCTGATATATATATATATATATATATATATATATATATATATATATAT
>NC_058130.1:35638315-35679523 GCF_016433145.1 Gracilinanus agilis | reverse complement strand
CCTTTACTCTTTTTTCTTTCTCATTTTCATTTGTTTCTCCATTATTTTTCTTACATTTTCTCTCCTCTTCCCTCCTTCCCTTCTTTCTTCCATATCATCTTTTGTTTCTTAATTGTTTTTCTTTCCTTTTCTTCCTCCTATCTTTCTCTTCCATCCTTCTAATATTTAATTTGTTTCTTCTTAAGTAGAGAGTAGATTTTGTTCATAAATCCTTAAGTTTGTCATCAGGGATTATTTTAAGCCCAATATTTTCTAACCTCCCAATGTCTAGTCAATAATGCAAACACCATCTAACAGCAAGAACTGATTGAATGTTGCCCTTTTTTTAAGTCTTTGTCCTTCATTTTTTCTTTTTTGTATTGATTATGTATTACAATAAACAGAAATGCTGCCAAAGTATTAAAAAATGCCTCTGCTAATTAAATAGATTGTTTCTTCTGTTGGTTATTCCTTCCACTAATGCAGCTGAAAACCCATTTATATTTGATTTGTTGTGGCCAATTCATTTGTTAATCAGTGGCCAAGTTTTTTGTTTTATTAACTTAGGAAGCTCAACTTGGGTTATGATCATAACTCATCACTTAACTCTCCCCAAAGCCTTTTCAGTTTTGTCAGACCAATAGAATCTGCCATTCACTGCAATCCAAAGGATAGACCTGAAGAATCCAGAGTAACCTCTAACCGCAATGATTCTTCAGAGTAGTCATAGTTTGGTTCAGAATTGGATAGTAGAGGTGAGAAGAAAAATTAGTAAACATAATTAATGAAGTAAATATAAAAGCTTCCTTATAAATTTGCTTTGAACTCTTTCCAATAGAAAAATTAGAAATGTTATATTTCTGTTAATATTCCATCATTTCCTAGGTTGAAACTGTAGCTCAATGGTATTTTGTAATTCCCAAATGCAGGAAAAAATAGAGCAAAGAAAATGGGCTTCAAAGATGATTTTTATTTTATGACAAAACTATATATATGCATACACACATATATGTATATACATATATATGCATATATATTATATATAACTTATTTTAACATAAAAGTTATTTATATCTTTTGTTCTTTAAATCACCATAATTTCTCCCAGTATCTCTTTCCCTCCTAATCCAGAGAGCCATCCTATATGATGCACTATATTTTAAAAGGGAAAAAAAGAAAAACCATAAAAATATCAATTCATCATAGAATTCTGAAGATATATGCAATATTCCACATTCATAAGACATCATCTCTGTAAATGAGGTAGATATGTCTTCTCATATCTAACCTTTCAGTTTATGTTTATTCTTCATGATTTTGTATTGTTCATTTAGTATTTTTTCTCATTTTTGCTCTTTCAATTTCCATTTTTATATTCATTATGGATTTTTCCTGGCTCTAATCACTATACTCTCTATCAGATCACGTAAATCATTCCAAGATTCTCTGTATTCATTTTATTCACTGTTCCTTCACACACAGTGAAATTCCATAGCATCATGTGCCTTAATTTGTTGAGCCATTCCCCAATGTATGGATTTCCACTTTGTTTCCAATTCTTTACTACCCCAGAATATGCTGCTATAAATATGTGATATATCTTATGGATAATGGAAGAATTTAGTACTAAATAAGACATAGAGAACATTGCAAAAAATAGACATTAGTTTTTTTTAAGTTTGTACAAACAAAATCAATGTAACCAAGATTAGAAAGGAAACAACACATTTGCGGAAACTATTTGTAGTAAGTGTCTCTGACAAAAGCCTAATTTCTCAAATATATGGAGAATTCAGTCAAATTTATGAGAATACAAAGCATTCCCCAATTTAAAAGTGGTTAAAGGATAAGAACAGACAGTTGTCAGAAAAAAAACAAATTGAAACTACATATAGTCATGTGAAAAATTGCTCTAAATTACTATTGATAAGAAAAATACAAATTAAACAAATTTTGAGATATTATCTCAGACCTATAATAATGACTAACATAATAAAAAATAAAAATGATAAATGTTAGATGGGGTGTAGGAAAATTGAAACCTTTATACATTGTTTGTGGAAGTACATACTGATATAATCATTCTGGAGACTAATATGTAACCAGACTCAAAAGGCCACAAAACCCTTTTGACTCAGCAATATTACTCCCAGATCTATATCCCAATGAAATTAGAGATAAGGGGAAAGAACTTAACTGTTCTTAAATTAAAATATCTTAAGAACTCTTTTTGTAATTGCAAAGAATTGGGAACTGAGGGGATGGCCTTCACTTGGGGAACGGATGGATAAGTCGTGGCATATGGTTGTAATGGAATACTACTGCATCATAAGAAATGTCAAACAAAATGAGTCCAGAAAAACCAAACATATGAACTGATGCAAAGTAAAATAAGAAGAAAAAGGAGGACAATGTATACAGTAATGGAAATATTATATGACAATCAATTAAGATAATTAGATAGCCACAAGGGATTCATAATAAAGATGCTATCCACAGCCAACTAAGGAACTTTTGAGGTCTGAGTGCAGATCAAAGCATGCCATCTTCTACTTTATTTCCTTCATGAGATTTTTATTTTATATGTGATATGTATCTCCTACATGAGCAATATGGAAATATGTATTGCTTGAAAATATGGGTACTCCCCATATCTGTCTATTCACTGTCTTGGAAAGGGGGGAGAGGGAAGGAAGAGAGAAAACATGAATTCTAAAATGTCAGAAAACAATTGTCAAAAATTGTTTCTACAAGTAACTGAAAAAATAAACTTTAAAAATACTTTAAATGAGCTAAATATGGGGATATGCTTCTTATTAGTGACCTCCTTGGAGTTATATGATTAGTTGTAAGAGAGCTGAGTCAAAGGGCATTGGAATTTTAGACATTTTATATGCATAGTTCCTAGATATTTCAAAATGTTGTGCTCATTCTTTAGAACCATTTCAGTATTAATTACTCTCATCTTTTGTCATGTTTACCAATTAACCAGGTGTGGGCTAGGATGGAAAACACTGGGGTTGCTTTGACTTGCATTTCTCTTATTAGTAATTTTTTGGAGTATTCTTTCATATGGTTATTATTAGTTTGTGATCCCTTTTAGAATTCTTCATATAATTTGGCCATTTGGGAAATGGCTTTTGGTTGTATATGTATGTGTATATTAGCTTTTTATATATCTTGGGTATCAAACCTATATCTGAGAAATTTTATCAAAGCATACATTTCTCATTCAGTCATTTTGTTTCTATCTTAGATGTTTTAGTTTTTCTTATGCAGAAGTTTTCCAGTTTCAAGTTAATAAAATTATCTGTATCTTATAATTCCTTCCATACTTTTGATAATAATGATTTTTGCCCACAGTTTTGAAATGTATATAATTTGCTTCTTTTCCTGTTTTTAGGGTATGATCTTTAACATTGACATCATGTGTCTAGTAAGATGATTATGTAAACTTAATTTCAGCCAGACTACTTTCCAGTTTTCCTAGTAATTCTTTTTAAAAAATCATATAAGGAGGTGTTTCCTAGGCAGTTTATATTTTAAAGTTTATCAAGTACTTGATTAAGTTCCATTATTTTCAATTTCTTCCATTCCTATTCTTTAATTAATCTATTTCTCCATTTAAAACCAATTTCAACCAAAGGACCTTAATTGAAAGTGTTCACATGTTTTTCTTGACCTTTGTTTATTAAATAAATCATAGATTAAGAGTTAGGAGGAATCTTAGAACTTAGAACTTAGAACTTGACTGCAACTCCCTCATTTTTAAAAAATGATTAATGTAGGGTCTAGAGATTAAATGACTTCACCAGAATTCCAAAACTGAATGGCAGTGGCAGAATTCAAACTCTATCTTCCTGAATCCATGTTTAGCACTCTATCCACTATATTATATTCCTTTTTCTCATCTTCCCATCTTTTTCTCTTTTCAAGATGTCCTTTAGAGAAGCCTAAATTGTAATTGTGGGATATGATAGTAGGCAAGAGAGGTTCCTAAATTGGAAATGGAGAAAATACTAAAGGAATGACAATGTGAGTGACTACTCTGATTTATTTTATTGTTGGAAATTCAAGGCTCACTGGGAAGACTTTCTTGTTACTTCTTAAAGTTCCAATTTAGGTCAAAGACCTATCATTGTCCCTCAGGACCTGAATTCACAAGAGTCTTTCTCAATCTAGAGACACTGCTTCTCTGGAATGGTGGTGATTGTTTTGTAAAAATAGGTGGGACTTGGTTGAGAATTGCATGACTATATACTAGCTTATACTTACTACTGGTAGAGACCTTAGAATCTTTTTATAAGCAAGTGGATTGGGGTTAATAAAGGCAAAATTCTATGTAAGAGCAACCAGAACATAAAATTAATTATAATAAAAATTAGCAGCATGGAGAAATCAATGAAAAATGTTATTAAAAACATGGACCCAGTGAGAAATAACAAAAACAAATTATTCAAAGGTTTTAAACAAACTTTATAAGCAAAGATATTGGAATTAGAAAACAGAGCTTAGGAAAATCATTTTGTTAATATGATTCCTATGAGGTAAAGAGGAGTAGTAAAATTTACTTGAATTTATCAGAAAATTATACAATAAAAAGTTTTCAAAGTATTAAGATCTTGGAACATACTGTGGATTTACAAATTTCATATCAAATTAATGAAGAAAAGCCAGTTTGGATTCACCCAGATACAATGTTGTAAAATTCCAAATTTTACTAACCAAGGTATTTGTAAAGTATGTGAGAAGAAAAATATCTTCTGCCAAGTAGCTCTGATTAAGTCACTCAAGATTATTCACTCAACAAAAAAAAAAGACCAAAAAAAGGGAATGTGATTTGATATGTCATGGCAAATTTGGTTTGATATTAGAATTTTCTAGCCTCCCAAAATAAGAATGATATTTGAAGATGAAAATTTTGGTTTCTATCTCTAGTTCTTGTCACAATCTCTGGACAACTAAGCAATTGCTGGATACATAGAACTAATAGAAATATTTAGAAGCGCTATGGACTTGAATAGTGGGAATTAAAATGAGATCGTGCGGTTAGCATTTTGAGCTCCACTAAAACTGACTCTGGCATCACAATTATATGTGGCAGTGGGAGAAGGAGTCTCAGAGAAAAAATCATGAATCTGAGAAGGCAAGAAGAGCCAGACTTTGATTGTTGACTAACTAAAAAATATGAATTTTTTGTTGTTCAGTCATTTAATCATGTACAAAGCTTTATGGACCCATTTGGGGGTTTTCTTGGCAAAGATATGGGATTATTTTACCATTTTATGTCTCTAGCTCATTTTACATGAGGACACTCCAACAAAGAGGATTGTGTGACTTTCTCAGTGTCAAACAGCTAGGAAATATCTGAGGCCATATTTGACCTCAGGAAGATGAGTCTTCCCTGATTTCAAGTCAGCCACTATGTCCACTGAAAATGGGATTAAGAAACTTGTTCAGGGACACATAGTTAGTGTCTAAGGTCAGATTTGAACAGGAAGATGATTCTTCTTGATTCCCGGTCCTCCAGGTGCCACTAGTTGCCCATGACAATGTTAAAGACATATAAAAACAAATTACATAGATCCTAATTTTTCTTTTGTCCTTTTCTTTTCCTTCTTTAAACCCCTGTACTCTATACACAGGTGTAATCATTTTCTTACACATACTCATACTTTTCATTCTATGATCAAGTAAAGAAAAATAATTAGATAACTATAACCTCCATGTGTGAGGCTGCCTCACGACATGAAGAACCCAGGTACACTTGGATAATATTTTACTTTTTGGCTCATTGTCTCCTTCCAAGAGGAATCTGGAAACTTTTGTATCTGGCATTCCACCAGTGGTAGGACTAGCTCCCCCTTCAAGCACCCAGGTTCACAAGACATCAGACTTACAACAGTTTTTTGACATTAAAGTTTCTTTTATATTTCTCAACAAACAGAAACATTTCAATATACAAAGAACCTGCACTTAGCACTGTTTAACACATATTAGGCTCTTCATATTTACTTGTTGAATGAATATAGGAGTGACCTTTATAATAAACTACACTGCAATTACATATGATTTTAAGACATATTTAATTATGTGTACACATAATATTTCTCAGGAAGAAAGTAAGGTGGGAAAGTAGTGATAAATATATATATTTTTAAAGTATCATGAATGTAGTTTTAATATATAGAAGAAAATAAAAATGCTAAAGGGGGCACAAAAGAGTTTTGTGATTATGTTGAAATTCTATTTATACCCACACATATAAGTATATATATATACTTTATTTTTTATGGATTTTTTAAACCCTTAACTTCTGTGCATTGGCTCCTTGTTGGAAGAGTGGTAAGGGTGGGCAATGAGGGTCAAGTGACTTGCCCAGGGTCACACAGCTGCGAAGTGTCTGAGGCCAGATTTGTACCTCCCATCTCTAGACTTGACTCTCAATCCACTGAGCTACTCAGCTTTCTATATATATGTATACTTTAAAACAACATCCATTATGCAACCAACCAACATACTACTTATTCCTCTGAATAATATTGCCTATATATTTATACACGTTTACATTTATACACATATGTGTATGTATAGGAAAACACATATTCATAAATTCATAACATATACTATGTTTAATAGAACAAAGGCATGTGATATATTTACACGTATGAGGTTAGGGTAAAATCCTTAACATATATGAAGTAAAGAAAGAGAACGAAGGCCATCATGAACTTGAAACTAAAAGTCATATTGATCCAATCTGTTATAATTCTTTTGTGAAACACAATTGGAGCATACACTAGCTCCAATTTGCAATCACGCCACTTCACAGGTGAAGATGAGTGTGGTGGGGAGTGATGAAGTCTTTTTGTTTGTTTGTTTGTTTTAGAAGTAATCTCAAGGTTGGAACAAGATACTCAAGGACAAATAGCAAGCCTTTTAAAGTTATCCTCAGACCACCAGTAAAATTGAGGGACGACTGGTCAGGTCATAAATCTTCGCAAGTGTTAGAGAAGTTGGATGTGTCATTTCATATCTGAGGCCAGAGAAAATCTATATATCAAGAGATTCCCTGAACTATTATCCATAAGGTCATTGAATGAGAATTGATTGTGGATTTTGGTTTTCTATTCTCTAGATTTTAAAAATAATAGTCCACCCTCCCATCCTAACCAAAAAAGAAGAACAGAACATAAAAGGAAGTTTTTCAAATATTGAGGAAAACCTAAAGAAGGGCACTAATATTTTCTCACCAGACTTCACCTTTGTATTGGCAAAGTTTCTCATTAGAATTTATAAACAACTCACTGTGCATTTTTGTTGTTTCTGTTATATGTTAAATAATAGTACTGAAATAGTACTTTATCAGTAAGAATAAGAATAAATGTAATATTCATCCTGAAGTATCACAAAATATTATTGATGTGAGATAAGTCATATTTGAAATATTATTTTTGTAAGATAAGCCTGGGCCTATTGCAAAAAACTTTAGGATATTCATCAAATCCTAAGGTACTCCCCTCCTTTCACATTTATTTAGCATATGTTCCTGTTTAGTGGTAGGGGAAAGAACACCTTATATATCTTCAATACTTCATTGTTACTAAGACCAGTAATTGTTCTAGTTCTGGGATGTTCTTTTGTGCATTAAATCATTCCAAAAAAGTAATAAATAAGAAGAAATACTCTGGGGTCCTTCAGACAAGATAAATTGAAATGAGAAGATACTGAGGATAAGGTTGTGGTTTAAAACATTGGTATTTCCTGGCATTTTGAAATAAAAATTCAATAGGAAAAATAGTTTAGAGCAACTAATTACATATACAATACTATTGTTAATGTACTCATTTACAATAGTAAAAGGGTATGACTGTTTTAGAAAGCATAATAAAAAAATAAAGATATAATAAAAAGTACCTTAAGAATCTTTAGAAAAAAATTAATCATTCCATGCTACAAAAGGATGCATGAAGAATTTCTAGACATTCATAGAGTACTTGATGAGCTAGAAATCTATAGAAATATTTTGAGAATAAGTAGGCATCTATCCACCAAGTGATAGTGAAAACTGATCATCTTTCAAAAGGCTGGAGTCTATGAAACAACTAAAATGTGAGAATGGGAAAAATGGCCCTTGGAAGGCAATAGCTGCATGAACTCAACCAAGAAATATGAATTAAATGGGCAAGCCATGCAAATTTGTTTCTAGAAGCAAGGGTTTATGATGATAATTAAGGATCATATCCCTTCCAGAGGAATCAATAGAGGGGTTATCCTTAAAATGCCTGTATTAAGGATTCAATGTAGATTATGCGAGTAAATTGTAGAAAGAGATTTTCTTTCATGGACTAAGAAATGACAAATTCTCTCATTATCATATTTGAGCCTTGCAAGAATCCAACAAGACAGGTATTATTACTACCCCATTTTGTAGATGTGGAATCTGAGGCTGAGAGAAGCTAAGTGGCTTGTCCATAGTTATCTCTCTATTAATTATCAAAGATAAAATTTGAACCCAATGGAAATAGGCCAAATCTTCCCTGTATCTATCAGGTATTCTGTAGATAGCATTTTTTATTTGACTAGATGTAAGATTAGGTCAACTCAAAAGTCTCTTCTCAATCTGAGATTCTATAATTCTAAGTAAAATGGAAAAAAAAATTCTAGTGATAGCAATTTAAAATTTTAAAAAATCCTAGTGTCATCGACATGAAGAATAATGATAGATTTATAGTTGGTGTGAAAATAGAAAATACCTGAACTACATTTACCCAGCATCCTTTTAAGTTACATGCTTTTTTACATATGGCGGCTTGGGAGAAAAATGTGGCTGAGATCCACACTGTGGAGCTCTTTTTTGGGAACTTGTGCTTTTGATAAAGTGCTACAGGTGTGAGTCTCTGTCTCTCTGTGCTCTGCTCACTTGGCTAAAAGAGCCTTTGCTTTACCCTTTCTCACTTTATTTATTATTAAATATTATATTTCTTTGAGAATTCATTCATTTTTTCTCACATAAGATAGTATTAAATGAAACTAAATGTATACTTTTTGTGCTCAAAAGAAGAAAACAAAAGGGAATATATGGTAGACCATCTCCATTCTTTTGGGACATGTCAAGTACACTTTAAATATCAAGATAATTCCATTCGTCAGTTATCTATAAAATGAGAGAGTAGGACTAGATGACCTCAAAGGTCCCTTCCAGTTCAAAATATTTGATCTTATTCTTACTTGGAACCCATCCTATTTTGTATTAGACAAATAACAACAAAATTAATACAAATAAAGAATGTCCATCTTCTTCATGATCTCAATTGGCTTCATTTTTTTGGTTTTATGATGCTTTGTGGAAATAATGTGTCCTTGCTTTTCAATAAAATATGGGAGCTAAAGTTTTTATTCTATGTATTATGTTTCATAATGTTTTAACAAAGCAAAAAGTATACCAAACACCAGGAATTTGACAAATTACCATGCAATCTCTATTTTTTCTTAAGATGGTATTGTCTATTAAAGAAGCAACAATTGGATTACTTAATGATGTCCAGATTATGTCTTTACAGACCATAAATCTCACATTTGGGAATAAAAATTCCAGCATACAACCTAGAATCTCAATACTAATACTCCACTATTGAAAATAACAGCCATTAATTATTTTGAAAACAAACCAAGATATCACTATCAATCCTCCTGACAACTAGCACCATTACTTACACTGCACACAGACAATTATGTACATATCACTGAACTACAGACAACTTCTGAATTTCAGTTACAAGAAGAAACTCCCCACAAATATCACGAATGAATAAAATATAAAAAACATTATCAGTACTTGCCAAAAACACATGTTGTACTATTGAAAAATAAGAAAATATACAAAAAATGAATTGAGTCTGAAAATTGACACAATATTACACAAAAAACTATTAAAAAGCTATCCCATCTTTTTAAGAAATTGTATAACAAAATATTATAAATATTCCTTCAGATGTTTTCAAGATGCTAAACTCAAAACATTCATCAAACTCTTCCTATTTCATCTTACCTTGAATTACACTTCCATAGAAAGAATTATAGGATTCTATTTTCCCAAATCATAATTTTCCAAGAAACACAGTAATATAATAAATAGAACCTTGGAAACATGAAGGCCTGGGTTCAAGTTCTGCCCATGACTTTGACCAACTTTGTAACCATGAGTAAATATCCAGAGTGCCCCAAGAAACTTTCAAAGACTGTTATAGCAGAAGTAGTTGCAAAGAGGAGTTTACATATACAAAGAATTGTCCCTATCAATTAAATCAAAGCAATTCTCATTAGACTCATCTCTTTATAATCCTATTAAGATCAAATGATGATGTGAGATCAAGACTATCATATTTACATCCAGAATATCTTAATAATGTATCAAAGGACTAATGATACAATTTCCAAATTGAAAATACTATAGATTTGACCATTGACCATGTGATCTCTATTTTTTCTCAAGATGGTATTGTCTATTAAAGAAGTAACAACTGGACTTACACGATAGGGAAAATAGATGCTCTTTCTGAATCATACTTATTATGAATCTCTTATCTGATGAAGTATGGAAGAACAGAATGACTAGCAGCTAAGCTAAATGAATGCACTATATGTCCAGTGGAAAGAGTTTATTTATTTATTTGGCAAACTTTTATTAAGCACCTCTTATAAGTGACTGGAGGAGATACGAGGACAAAAAGGAAACAATCCCTAACCATGAGAAACTTACGTTCTACTGGTCTTGATTAGAGTTAAAAAATTACCCAGGTTATCAATCTGACTGATATGCCACAAACTATTGATGGCTTAATAAATCAACAATATAAGAAATTGTGTTTCCATCCAAAAATCCTTTCAACACCAGTTTTGGTATTTGCTAGAATAGGCAAAAAACATTTCTTCAATCCCAATCAATCTTTCATCCAATCATAGACTCTAACACATTAGTCCTTAATTTTATGCCATTGTATTTCTGGACAGTGATTCTGAAACATTTTGTTCCTTGAAGTACTGATAGGACCAAATGATTTATAAGCCATTTGAAAAAAAGATTTATATTTTCCACCACACTTTGGAACAAAAAGCATAATGAAGAAGCATTCTATATGAGAAAGCATAAGACAGAACGTGGGTTTTAATAATAATTCACATATGCAGTAGAAAGAGCTGGGCCAGTGGCACCCTACCCAAAATTCTCAAACTTTGTTGATGAATATTCATCTACATCATCTGCATTATGGCAATATCACTGGATATGAGATTGGAATTTGTCATTTACTACCTGTATCACCTGGGTCAAATTATTTCCCCTCTTTAGGTCTCAGTTTCTTCAGCTATAAAAATGAGGTAGTTTGAAGAGACAATGTCTAAGATCTCTTCTGACATTTAAAGATGGCAAGAAATTCCAGAATAGTTCAAAAGAGAAACAAAATATATAAGTGAAAAATTAAAAAGGAATTCATTTCAGAAGTCATAGCTTACAAAATAGAAATAATTTGCAGATTAGAAAAAAATGTGTCCAATATAATAAAATTCTTCAGACACAAAAGGGATAATAGATTTGGAATACAAAAAGTACTGAAGTGAAAGAAATGTGGCACAAGTGAAGCAAAGGATAATAATATTTAAAAAAATGTGATAGGAAGTAAAAGCTTTTGAACTTAGACACAATATGTGCAGAAACAACTTAAAGATAATAGATCTCCAAGAAATACATCATGAATTAAGAAAAAAGGCTCCCCAAATAAGAACACTACTTAGACTTCTGTACACAAAAAGGCACCAATTGAGGGTATATGCAGATTATGTTTCCCTACAGATGCTTATATTTAATGAATCCAGCGAAAACAAATTCTTCAGAGTCAGGATAAAGGTCTTCCAATAAAATGAAAAGAAAGTTAAATAGCACAAGACTATTTGATAGCCACCAGAATCCACAGAAGGAAATGGAATAATATGTTCTGAATAGAAAAGTAAGTCAAAATGTAACTCAAATGACATACCTAAGTATAATCAACAGCAACAACAGAAAAATATATGTTCAACAAAAAAGAGGAATTTGAGACATTCTTGACAAAAGGGGGAAAAGGTAGGTATGAGTAAAATACTGGACTTGAAAGTAGCCCAAGCAATGGATATAGAACTAAATGATACAGTTACCAAGTAAAGAATACATAATGAATTGTACTCCACTTATGTTTTCTTAAATAGAGAAATAAAGGAAGAAAAGTCTTTCTTTATGTCAGTTATCTGCCCTTTGAATGAATTCACAGTTCTCAGATATTGACCCTTCCCTCATTAGCAGCCCTGTCCCACCATTGCTATTCCAATAGAAGCCAATATTGCTGCCATTAGGTGTGCTTGGAGGGGAGGGAGTTGATGCTGCTGCTGAAATTCTAGACTTCTAGACATTTTTAAATTCATTAGGTCACATTCTTAAGGAAGGGAAACACAAAAGAGAAACAGTCCCATCCTAGGCATAGTCTTAGCTAAACAATATATGTGTACATCATCCTAAAGGATTTTCTGGGAGAGAGAGCAGGCATCCTTCTTTCAAACAGTTCTGCATCTCAGAATTATGTGTACTAATAGAATCTTTAAAAAAAAAAAGGAGAATTGCAGAGGGATGAGTTACCATTTTTATATATGCAATGAGTTCTTGCTCAGCAGCTAATTACTCTGAGTATTTCATAATACCTGAGCCCAAATTGTATGTGGCCAAAAATATTACTGTCCCTTCTCTACACATAACACATCTCCCACGTGACCATGTGACCATTTCTAACCAGGAGTGGTGATTAAAAATTCTCCAGTGGACTTGTGGGAAAGGGATCTCACTCCATGTGTTATCACCTCCTACAAAGGAGTTCTTAATCTTTTAGGTGTTGTATACTACTTTGGCACATTCTGATGACACCTATGGACACTATTTTAGAATTTTCAAATGTAATGAAGATCATGCCTAATTTCAGTTATGGGATATTAAAAGTAAAGATGATTTTTGCCATCTAAGTTCATTTAAGCCATGGAGGCTTATGGGCAGGAGAGGGACAGGGCAAGACTTGTGCATGAGAGACTGATGACTTGGGTGGCAATATGAAGAGTGTGTATTTTATTCAACATTAACTTTCCCTAAATATAGGATGTAGTGTTCAAGGAAGGTGTGGCTAATGTAGCCTTCTAAAGATTACTATTAGAAATTAGGAGGCTTTGTAGGGTATATTTAAACCATTCATTGTAAAGAAACGAGGAAAGTATGCTATTAATATAACGTGTTGTTTAGTACTGCTCTGAGATTTAGAATATTGGACTGAGAGATCGTGGACCTTATTCAAATGGAAATTTTTAGGTTTATAATTTTCTCTGTCTCTTGAAATTACTTTGTGTATACTATACTTTATTTGATTATCTAAGTCCATCTTCCTAAAAGAATGTAATCTCCATGAAGGTGGTGATTGCTTCTTTTAATGTCTAACATTATAACACGTGTTACAGTGTTTCCTACTGAAATGGATAAGGAATAAAAAGTTTATTAAAATGAATTGAAGTTCATTGAATTTCACAAATGTTGGAGATAGCCATTGACAGTCAGTCTCTTTAATATCTTACAAGCCTCCTCCAAACCACCACCACCATAAATTCTACCATCCAGTGAGAATGACCTCATGGCTATTCCTCAGTCAAGACATTTCATCTCTCTGCTCCCAATTTTTTAATTGATTATCCCCAATGCCTAGAATGCTCTCCCTGTTGAATTCTTTGGCTTTCTTCCAGTTCCAGTGAAAACCTCACCTTCTACAGGAAGTCATTCCCAATTCCTAGAGCCCTCTCTCTCTTGATTATTTCAGATTTATCATATACAAATTGTTCATGCACAGATGTTTGCATGTTGTCTCCCTCATTAGATTGTGAGTGCCTCATTCAGATACTCTTCCTTTTCTCTGTATCTCTTGCAATTAGCACAGTACCTGGCCCAAAGAATGCATTTAATAAATATTTATTGACTGATTTACTGAAAAGAAACATGGACTGGGAAGTAGCAGATCTATACTTTTAGCACTTCTATAAATTTCTTCTTATGACTTGGCAAATCATGTCTCTTTTCTGGCCCTCCATTTTTCTTCATTTAAAAAGAGGTTTTTGACTCAAATGATCTTCAAAAACTTTCTGTAAATATAAAAACATCATATTAATGTAAGCTATTTTATAGATTATGGTGGGTAAGCGAGATGGACTTGATGTCAGGAGGACCTGAATTCAAATCCCACCTCAAATTCTTACAAATCATGTGACCCTGGGAAGTCAATCAACCTGTCTGTGCCTCAATTTCCTCATCTATAAAATGCAGATAATTATAGCACCTACCTCCCAGGATTGTTATGAGAATCTAATGATATCATATATGAATAGGCTTTATGAAGTTTAAAGTGATGAAGAAATTCCAACTATCATAGTCATCATTATCATTATCCTCCTCCAGAATTGTGTAACAGAATGAATGACTTTTTTTTTCCTCTACCATAGGAGAAATTCTAGATTACCTGTCAGAACAACTTGGATAACCAAATGCCCAACACCTGCCACCAGACCTGCAACCACCTGCTTTTAGAAACTGCAAATGATGAGTACTAAGACTTCTGTCTAGTCCCTCTGGAATAACCTTCTACTTCATGAACAAGATGTCAAAGAAAGGAAAACAGACATCAATCACACAAATAAGAGCCATGATAGATCCTCTGCTGACATAGATGTTAAAATTCACTTCATTCATGTTCCTCCCACATTCTCATACTGGGTATAATCATTTACTCATTCACAAAGTATTATTTGAACACATATTGCTAAGTTCTTTAGTACTCAAAGTACTCTAGAAACTCTGGAGCCTACAAAGAAGAAGAAAACTCCATCCTTTCCTTCTAGGTGATTTTCATTTAAATGGGAGATAACACTTGAACACAAACTACCACATAATCAAGCCAGCTACTGTAAGCAACTTCCATTTTGAAGCTTTATATCATATGACTTGATAGTGACATTTTTATTTCAAGATCTCATCATTATACTCAACTCTAAACTTTTTTTGGAAATTCTTATTTAATTAATTAATTTAGAACATTTTTACATGGTTACAGGATTCACATTCTTTCTCTCCCCTCCCCCCACCTGCCTCCCGTGGCTAAATGCACAATTCCACTGGGTTTTACATGTGTCACTGATCAAGACCTATTTCCATATTATTGATATTTGCACTAGGGTGATCATTTAGAATCTATATTCCCAGTCATGTCCTCATTATCCCATGTGATTGAGCATCAACTATAAACTTTTAAAGGAAGATTTCACTGAAAGAAAAGTTGGAAAAAAACAAAATATCCCAAAATAGGTGATTTATATATATATGTATATATATATACATATATGTGTGTATATGTGTGTTATATGTGTTCGTGTATATACCGACACACACATATGCATATAGTTGTATATGTACATATACATATATGTGTGTGAATATATATATCCATAAATTGACAAATACCAAATGGTCCACAAGAGCAATTGAACTACTGGAAAGGGATAGTTGTAACCCACAGTTTCAGAAAGATCCCACAGCAATAGCAATCTTCGAATTCAGGCATTGTGTTTGTTTAGTGATAATACATTTAATATGTGAATACTTCTTGTCATCCAAAGAGTTATTGACAGTAAAGTTTCATAGCTGGCCCTGTAAATACACAATCCTATTTTATAACTTGCTTTTTAGAGAAATGTGTGATAAGAAAAAAGTGTGGAACACATCAATAATGAGGGACAACCAATTAGAAGATAGTTTGTAGGTTCCATTGGTAGCCACTAAATGTCTAGAAAAATCATGGAAGCATATTAACTGTACATCATGTGATAAATTTATGGCTTGACATGAAGTCAGAACAAATGAAATGGGTAGACAAGGATAGATTGTAATTATCCCAATTGGAGCAAAAGATTATATTCATATAGATGAGATCACAAATACATTAGGTTATTAGTGTATTAGGAACACTTTATAACACTCTACTTTAGAAAATGTAATTCCATTTTTAAAAATTATTGTAAAACGTACTATAGAAAAGAATTCTATTTCGGAGTGTTATGAGTCAACTTCTCGTTGAGATTCAGCTATCTCTACCATTTCCTTCTCCTGCCATGTTCCTTTACTTGCTTCCAGAAAATCTATAATATGTAATGATTTCAAATTAATACCCCAATTCCCTAGATTCTTTAATGAATTCAGATACACTTGGGGATCTGACCAAGGCATCTGTTCATGAATAGTGGAATTATTACTGAGTCCTGATGGAGAAGGCAAGATGCCATCTTTTCCTGAAAGACATCCCAATTGAGAAATCAACTGCCTCATGCCTGAGTTGTCTGGTGTCAAGGTTTTTACAGAGTTGAATTCCTCCTGACTTTTTTTCTTTCAAGGTCCAAAGCACTGCACACACACATACACACACACACACACACACACACACACACACACACACACACACAAATCTACACTTAACTTGTTATATCTGTAAGTAGGAGGAGAGAGGAGCCTGGGAAACCCAATTCCCTGCTAATATCGACAAAATGGCTTTATCAGATATTTCAACAACTCACTCTATTAATAATTATCCCAGTTCCAGAATTACACAAATACTTTAAAGTCATGTTTAAACAAACCTGGCAGCTCCTAAATGCCTTCCTCTGCCAAGAAGTTAACATGTGATCAATCACTAACTATCTAAGTCTACATTACTTCTGGTTAAAGTAGGCTGTGCATGAGAAGAGGAAAATTAAAATGTGGTGTATGTTTGTCTCTGCTTTTTTTACAGCTCCTATGTATTCAAGTTCAGTAGCCATCTCTTGCACTTAAAAAAAAAAAGAACCAAAGATTTGTTGAAAAGGCTAATGTTTGGATAAGAGAAGGGATCTGCCTCAGTTTTTCTTACTAGAAAAACTCATTGAAATTAATAGTGGTATTTAAACTGACATTTTCAGCGGAAAGAAACCAAGGTCCAGTTTTTTTAGCTGGGAAAACGACACCATAGACCTTGAGAATTTACAGGACTCTTGTCATCCCGGGCCTTCCCTGAATCTAAATGGATGACTACAGCTGGGATTTGAAATAGTTGCCTCACAGACAGCTTCCACAGCTCCTTGCCAAGAGCATTATTCTGACCCTGTCATCTACGAGGCAAAGAAAACTGCCAGTGATATTCACTGGCTGACTTGCTGCTGACTCTCAGTGTTATGATGGCCTTACTAGTCACTGTACCAAGACTTTACTTACTTTGAATTTAATGCTTTGCCTCCCCTTGAGGAGCCTACATGCCTTATCCAAGTCACTTCAAACAATTTCATACTATTTCTTCTGTATTCCACGCCTTATAGTAAAATAATTAAATAGGTGATGATTTATAATTCATAATGTTTTTTTAAATAGTAGTGGAAATGGGAAAGAATCTTGGAGAAGAAAAAGAAAATGATTAAAGGAAAAGGAACTTATTTTGGGGGTTGGGGAAAGAGTGAGAACATATTCTACCTTAATGTCAAGGAGCTCTAGTTTTAAGCAATTTCTCTGAAATAGACAGCTCTGCAAAATTCATCCACATACTCTCTACCTCTGGTTCACTGTACCAGGAAAAAAGAAAAGAGAAAGGTGAATCTAATTATTCTTTAATGTTCTCATCGTGACAATTTTCTTATCTATTCCATACTTAGGTACATTTTGAGATAGGATATTTTGAAATAAGGTCATCTACTCCAGTTGGTTTCACTGGAGAAGAGATTAGATCTAGAAGGAGCCTCTTTAAGACTGTCTTGTCCAAATCATGAATTTTACATTTGAGAAAAATGAGGCCCAGTGACTTACCCAAAGCTAAATAGGTAGTAAATGACAGAGCCAGAAGTAGATCCAAGTGTTCTGTTTCTGCATTGATTGGTCATTCTGCCTCTAGTTCCAATCTGCTTCTTCTATGGTCAGCCTCAGGACTGAATCAGGGCCAGATACTGTTTCTTCCAGTTCCCTATTCAGTGCATAGTTCTGAGCTTATCCCCTCATCCAGGTCTTGCTTGCTCATGGAGGGTGACAATTTGAGAGAAGGCTGACAAAGCTTAAGAGAGAACTTCATCATCAAACACAGCCAAAAAGTTCTCAGGAAGATCATAGCCTTCATTTTGATTTCACTGGCACAAAACTATAGACTTTCCTTTCTGTTCAATCTATAGCCTCATTGATACAGGTATTTCTCCCCATTGTAGATGTTGACCACACTATGGCCTCCCATTCTTTGTAACTTGGTTTGATGTCATTCCAGATATTCTCCAAGGGAGGGGATGGGAGTTCACCATGTGTTGGAGTGATCCAATCGTCTTGGTATTGCAGAGTTAATAATTGAGTATATAGCTTCTCTATCTATGAGCCCTGACTCTTGTTTGGGATCAACCCCATATTTTTCTCAAGTATACATTTCTTTAAACTTGTCTGTCACACTTCCTTTATAATTATTCATTTGTACCACCCAAGTATCAAATATTTATTAGAAACCTACTATGTGGGTGACTCAGTGGATGGAGAGCCAGGCCAACAGATGGGAGGTCCTAGCTTCAAAAATGGTTCCAGTCACTTCAGATCTATGTGATAACCCCCAGTGTTTATCCCTTGTCATTCTTTGCATTAGAGCCAACACATTCTATTGATTCTAAGAAGAAAGGTAAGGGTTTTATTTTTTAAAAAGAAATATACTACGTGTCAAATCCTGTCCTAAGTCCTAGGGATATAAGCAGAAAGAATGAAATAATCTCTACTCTCAATGACCTCACACTCTAATATTGGGGGAAACAAGGAAATATAACATATATACAATCTAAATATAATATGAACAACTATAAATACATAGAAAGTAATTGAATATAAGGTAGGTTAGGAGAAAGAGCACTAGCAATTTGGGGTTATAGCAGAAATTTCATTCAGAAAATAATTCCTGAGCTTAATCTTTTTTTAGTATTTCCCCAATTCCATGCAAACATTTTTGATTCATTTTTTAATAAAGTTTGAATTCCAGTTTGTTTCTCTTCTTCCCTTTTCTCCTCCTCCCTGAGAAGAAAAGCAATTTGTTATAGGTTGTACATGTGTTGGCCATGTCATAAAAGAAAACACAGACTAAAAGAAGAAAAAAAAAAACAACAAAGTTTAAAAAATGCTTTGATCTGCATTCAGACTCTATTAGTTATTTCTTTAGAAGTGGATAGCATTTTAATCATATCTCCTTCACAATAGTCTCGACTCATTGAATAACTGAGAACAGCTAAGTCATCAACAGTTGATCATCCTTCAATATTGCTGTTACTGTGTACAACATTCTCCTGGTTCTGCTTTCTTCACTTTACTTCTTATGAATGTTTCCAAGTTTATTTGGTGATCATCTTGTTTGTCATTTCTTATGGCCAATAGGATTCCATTACAATCAGAGAGTACAACCTGTTCAGCCATCCACCAACTGATGGACATCCCTTCAGTTTCCAGTTCTTTGCCACCACAAAAAAATGAACTGTTATAAATATTTTGTACAAGTAGGTCTTTTTTCCTTTATCTTGGATATCTTTCAGATACAGCCCTCAGAGTGGTCTCACTAGATCAGAGTGTATCACAGCTCTATGGCTCTTTGGGCAGGATCTTTTGAAAATTGAAGGGACTTGCCACTGGAATTTTAGCATGGTCTTGGGATCTGCTATTAATAGTATCTTCACTGGGAATCAAGCCAGATTGCATCAGTGAGGAAAGGCAGATTCAAGGCTCTAAAACAACAGTCAGCAACCTTTATGGCCGTGAGAGCCATAAATGCCTGCGGAAAGAGGAGGATGGAGGTGGAAGGCATTGGAATATAGGGCAAGAGCTGAAGGGCCCCCTGGGGCACATCCTGGGGCTCTGCCTAGACTGGCTGGTCAGGAAGTGGAGCCAGATATGGCTCAAGAGCCATATGTTGCCCACCCCTGCTCTGAAAGAAGCCCAAAAGAAAAAGTATAACATACTTAAAGGGAACATCTTGAGCACACCAACAAAAGGACTTCTAGGAGCTATGAGTTATCCCCTTTGGGATGTGTTCTAAGTCTGAGCCAGCCTTTTCCTAGACTCTCTGTAAGTATTAGTATGAAAATTTGTCATGGAATTGTGGGAGATAACATGTACCAATTCTATTAATAATGCCACTATTATAGAAACAATATCTTTTTCTAAGGGCTAATTAAATCCAATTGATTAATTGTTATCAGCTGACAATCACTGAGGAAAACAGAATGGTTGGGGTTAATGAGTTGTAGCAGTAGAAAGACATTATGCCCTCCTCTTCTCCCCTAGTATTCTACATCTCAGGATTACTCTTAGATCCCTTAGGGAAGAGGCAACAGCCACTCACTGGGGACCTGACCTACCAAAGACACCAGAGTCTGGGAGTATAACTTCAAAGCTCATACCATTCATGTATTACCATCACCAAAGACTTTGGGGATTAAAAGGCGAGCCTGTGTTTTCAGGATCCATAAATGACCTCATGCTATCAAATAGCCTTTACCTAAACTAGTAAAGAAGTTTTGATGACATTCCCAATAGAAATCCCTATATGAAACATCAAGTGGGCTTAGATACAGTCCTGGATTTTTTTTCTTTTCTTTTTCAAGCCTTTCAAAAGGTGCTTTTGCTTCCTTCAGATCATTTTCATTTCCCATTTAAAAAATCCCAACGTATTTTATTAAAATTTTTCATCATGCATATTATACTCCAATTTCTATTTTTTAACTGAAAAGGATTGATTAAATCAGCAGGTAGCAACTGAATAATGTTTAAGGCTCTGAGTGACTGCAGATGATTTTTTTTCTTTTTTCTGATTTTTTTTTCATAAAAGGATTGTTTTCTTTCCCTTTTCTTTCTGATCCCAGGGCAGCTCAGCTTTACCTAGTGGTTCATTTGGTCACATTATGTCCCACAGAGGATCTCGAGATTAAGCAATTCATAATGCCCCAAATTAGTTTGCTTAATCAAAAGTGACAGAAAAAAAATTAACCTGAGAGACAGATTCTACAGGCTTGAAAGTGAAAGTGAGACGTGGGGCTGGCTTTGGTACACCAAGGCAGGCTTTCTGGGCTCACTGTAACTTGTAGCAAAGTTAAAATAATAATACTTTAGTAATAATAATACCTTACATGTCCATAGTGCCTTTTACCTGCAGTTATTGCAAAGCTTTTTATGACCTATATATAGTACTCTATCACCCACTACTGAAATCTAGCTACCTTTGGGGTGGAACTGAATGATCTCTCTCTGCCAGCAGCATTACACAACATTTTTTCCCCAGAAAGGAAACTAAAGAATAATTTCTCTCATTGAGACAACAGGGGGATTTTTTTTGAGTGGGAAGAATACAATTACCCAAGTTCCAATGTGCTGGGACACTAAGATTTAACATCCCGTTACTTACAGAAAAGGCAAGGAAATGGTGATTGTAGCCAGTCTTTTTTCTCCTTTGCTATTAGTCATAGCCCTTATTTAACTGAAAGAGACACAGATTTCTATTGTGAGTTTCCGGCTTTAGATAGAACATAAATGTCTTTTGGGGACAGGAGGGAACCTTATTATTTGGGGGGAAAACAACATCCCTACATTTTTAATTATACAGGAGAGTTAAATTTTAAGGGGTTATAAAGATAATCGTATTCAACTGAAAAGAAGCCGAAATGGCAGTGACAATCTCACCAGGATTCATTAATGCCTACTAGGGGCAAGCTTCTATTCTAGACGCTGAGGATATAAGAATAAAACACTTCTCTCAAATACTGTACTTTTTCTTAGGAAGAATACAGTGTGTAAATAGGTAAGTGTAAACATGATAATATGAGGATGAGAGAGAAAGTCCCAACAATTAAAGCAACCAGCATGGGCTTCCTGAAGTTGAAGCACACTCTAAGCCCTGAAGGAAACACATATTTAAAATAATATCCTGGAGCTAGGGTTTATGATTCTCTAATTAAAATACTCAATTCAAATCAACAAATATTTAAATGCTTACAAGACCAAGCATAGCTCCAGAGGGTGTCATGGGGTTCAATGTGCTTTTAGAAAAATCCTTTATTTTCCTTCTTAGAATAAATACTGTGTACTCATTCTAGGACCAAGAGTTTTAAGGATTAGGCAATGGGAATTAAGTGACTTGTCCAGGGTGATACAGCTAAGAAGTGTCTGAGATTTGAACCGAGGACTTCTCTTCTATAAGTCTGGATCTCAATCTATTGAGGCACATAGCTGCCCCTTTAGTCTAATTTTTTTTAGAAGTGGTTTATTAATTGTTTGTTACATTGAAGTTACCATCTAACTCTATAGCTCCCTCCCTTCCCCAGAGCAAAGAATGCGTCATTTGACAAAAAAAGATATGTATATATAAAACTATATCTTGCTTGTTTCTCTTTATCAGTCTTTTCTCTGGAGGTGGACATATACAAGTTATTCTTACAATATTTCTGTTTCCAAATATAGTGTTCTCTTGGTGAAGCTCATTTTGCTTTTTATTATTTCATGTATGTAGATCTTTCCATGTTTGTTTGTTTGTTTGGAAATTAACTTGCTCACCATTTCTTATGACAGAGTAGTATTCCATCACCATTGTATGCCACAACTTATTCCATGTACTCTTTTTTTTTAAAACCTGTACCTTCCATCTTAGAATCAATACTGTTCATTGGCACAGGAGAGTGGTAAGAGATAATCAGTGAGTGTTAGGTGACTTGCCCAGGTTCACACTCAATATGTTCTTGCAATCATATAAAAATAACAGATTATAATTAATATACATTTAATAAATAATTATATATCATAGAAGTGTATGGCATATATTTAATTAGTAATTAATATAGCAATATAAAAATAGCAGATATGATTAATATACATTTAATTAATAATTATATAAATATATAAATGCCATGTATCTAATTAAATTAATAATTGACATAATAATATACACATAACAGATATCATTAATATCATAAATGTCTAAGCACCTAGAGCAGTGATGGGCAAACTAGTGGGCCAGATTGGGGGGAGCACCCTGAAATGTTCTATTGGTCCTAAGGACATTATCCCTAATCTGACGAATACAATGGGTAGGATACAATACAATGAAAGTGCAAAAGAGTTGTCTTAGAAACAGACTGACAGATGAGCATTTCCTTTCCTTTGGCTTTACAAAGTTTGCCCATCACTGGCCTAGAGTATATGTTGCCTTCCTATACCTCACCTGAATTTCTCTCAGTTATTTTTATATTATTTTCACATCATGAACTGTAAAATCAACTTCAGGTTTTAGGTGCAAAAGATTCTGGGTACGACCATGGCTAATTATGTCTCTGGCAAGTTACATTAGCCTGATGTATGCTATTTCTGAGAAGTAGGACTCACTGGGAAAGATTCTGATGTTGGGAAAGATTAAAAGCAAAAGGAAAAGGGAACGGCAGAGGATGAGATGGAGAGATAGTGGCATGGAAACAACAAACATGAACTTGGATAGACTTCAAGACACAGTGGAGGATAGAAGGGCATGGCATGCTATGGTTGGTCCATAGAGACATGAAAAGGCATGCACAACTGAACCACCACAATAAAATGCTGTTTCCTTCAATATAGTATACATTGGAATGTACTTCTTAGAATTTAAAGTAATATATAATTCAAGGACATTTAAAGAAACAGGTTTGGAAAAGGTCAATCAATTGCTACAAACACCAGTGTTTTTAAAACTATATTAAAATTTGGTTAAAGTTTCACATTAGGTATTCATAGAAATAAATACATTACAGCTAACATTTATTTACCACGTCTAGTATGTGCCAGAGACTATGCTAACTGCTTTAGAATTATTATCTCATTTGATCTTTACTACAGCCCTAGGAGGTAGATGCTATCACTATTCTTCTCTTATAGATGAGGAAACTGAGATCAATAAAGGTTAAATGACTTGCTCAAGGTCACATAGTTAGCAAATGCCAAAGGCCAAATTTGAACTCAGGTCTTCCTGAATAAAGACCCAATGTTCTATCCATGGTGTCACCTAGTGACTGAATATTAAAATTTTCATAATATTTAAAAATGTATAGATTTATTTTATTCTGAAAGACCACTCTCCTACTTTTACATTCGTGTGTGTCATGATTTGGGTTATAGGAACATTTTCTTAATTTAAAAAATCTTAATGAAAATTTAATAATTTTCATTAAAAAATAGAAAGGGGACAAACCACATTGACAAAGGTTTTCTAAATATTTCCTAAAAATACTTCACTATTTTCCCCCAAATTTATTTTGCTTGCCTAATGCTTCCTTTTCTCCTACTGACATTTCAATGATACTTAGTATTGAACATAAAATATTTGCTATACCACTGAAACTGGGTGACATATATTTGATTCCAAAGATTTACTAGATATTTTAGGTCCCGGTTTTCCATTATTATCATTTTAGGAGACCTGAGCTCTAAAAATAAACTGGAGTTGCTAATGGGATTAAAGCGTAGGCTAGTCTACACCTTCTGGTTTGGGATGTCTGTTATAGTTTATATTCTATGTTTAAAGCTTTGCCTCAACACATATCCCTTTCTTGGTTCATTTCCAAAGGTTTAACTCCTGTTCCCTTTCCTTTAAGAGATGGTGATGAATGTAAGGTAAATAGCCTCAATCTATGGGTGGAGGAAAGAGGGTAGAGTCATCATTGCTAAAAATACATCTGCTGTCAACTGTTTTTAGTGTGGAAGTCTATTGAAGTCATTTTTGAAGCAAATATGGATTGTGAAACAGTGAATGAGTTATTGATATTGTCAGGAAATAGGTTCACCTTTATGCTATTAAGAGAGGAAGAAGGAATTGCTAACTGGGTAGTGGTGGCCTTTTAACAGTAGGCAATCAATCCTAGGATTTCAAACCCTTACCTCTTTCTCTATCACCTTCAAAAGAGAATAACGGTGCAAAGCATGAGAAAAATATTTGAGAAAGAAAAGGAGGGAATTTTGAAAGAGGAAAAAAGAAGAGGCAAGATATTGGGCCAGAGTAAATAGGGCAAGAAGAAATTCTGCTAAGCCTTATGACCAAAAAAGCAAGGATAGAGAAAAATGTAACCAATATTAGAGATATATAGAGATATATGTACATACACATATATGTGTATATATATACATATACGTTAATATATACGTATATAACTAGTATATATTTGTCCATAGGTTATAAAAGGAGGCTATGCATAAACTGCTCTATGTCCTTAATCTTTTCTAGTAAAATCTATACAAGGGACATTTATTTCTACGGGAAATGTTTGAAATAGGTGAAGGATCATCTAGCAGAATTTTGCCTCTTTATATTGGAGTTGGGATTTAATATAGTATTGACATTTTTTTGAACATTCGTCCAAGAAACTTTAAGAAGGGCATGCCCGTTTCTTCAATATGAATTTGCATCAACTGTATGATAGCAAGAAAGGTTTTTTTCTACCAACAAAGTTGTTCAGAAGAATGGAAATGAATTTAGGACAGAAACACAGACAAAAAGGAAATTAAGTCAGGTTATCACATCAACAGCAGAGTTTAACCATCTAATACCCATACCCTCTCTAGTTGAAGCAGCTACTTAATGGAGTAGATCTAAAAATCTTGGAGTAACAAGTTTGAAACCAACATTTGATTGAGAATTTCTACCACATCACTTAATTTTTATTTGAACCCTTTCAGGACTACTACTACTCACCCTCACATATATAGCACTTTGAGGTTCACAAAGTCCTTTACACACCTCATCTCATTTGTTGCTCACAACAACCACTATATCTATCTGGCCATTTAGTTCACATCCATTTATTTTGCTTTTTGTTGTTGTCCAGCTGTTTTTCAGTTGGATCTGACTCTATCTCACCCTCCTTGCAGTTTTCTTGACAAGGATTCTGGAATGGTCTGCCTTTTCTTTCTCCAACCCATTTTACAGATGAGAAAATAGAGGCAAATGAATAAGTGACTTGTCCAGGGTTACACAGTTCACAAGTGTCTGAGGCCAGATTTGAACACAGGAAGATCACTCTTTCTGGCTCAAGGCTTTGTGCTCTATCCACTGTGCCACCTGGGTGCCTCCATTTTTAATAACCTCTAATTATTAGGAAGCTTTCCCCTTCCTATGAACATTGAGTTTCAGAAGAAATGATTCTAAGATAAAGTCTGCCTCTCTGAAACTTGTGTGCATTGCCCCCCGATTCTTCTCTTGAAGACCCAGCAGATGGAATCTAAATCCTCTATCAAATGAATTCTGGATTTTTAAATCATGGCTGTTGATTGAATCACATGAGTTCTAACGACTGACATATCTTCAACTACATATAATTATCTTCCAATCTTCCATCAGTATTTTACTTACTCTGAGGCATTATCATGTTGTCAGAATGGCTTTCGGGGCGGTGGGGGGTGGGGGGAAGGGAGGGGGTTCAAAGGCTTTGCCAACAGGGGCTGAGATTTGATAGGTTCTACCAACCTGGAAAAAAAACTTCAAGTATGGGATCTCAGGTGGACTGCATGGGCAATCAATTTGTTAGCCAGCGCAAGTCTCAAAAATAGCCTGCTAGAGCAACGAGTAGCAATTTGATGTCCTGATATCAGTCTACACAAAATCTGGAAACAAATCATATTTGTAAATAATGACCAAAAATAAATCAATAATCAATGAAGACAATTTTAGTTGAGTAGAAGTGACCCAGTAATTACTCTAGCAACAAAGCATTTATTAAGTACTTAATATGAGTCAGGGACTGTGCCAAATGCTAGTGAAACAAAGAAGATGCAATAATAGTCATTTTCCTTTAGGAGTTTACATTTTAGTGGGGAAAGTACTATATATAATTCAGAAAATTATAGCAACTTTAGTGGCTCACAGATGGATGTTATCAATAATGCTTCAGTCTAGGAATTTCCTATTTTAACTAATTATTCTTGCTAAGTTATAAATGTGATGTTTCTAAAGGAATACATGTATTAAATTTTGGATTTCTTTAAATTCTTGTGCCCTGGAGCCAAATTCTAGTTGCCCCACCCTAGTAAGAGCATTTCTACTATAGACATGGAAAGGTGATCTGTCTGGGTACCTACCTTAGTGGAGCTGGAGTCACTTGAAACACAATGAAATTCTCTCACACTGGGCTAAAACTCATAGCCATGGAAGCAGAAGAGAGAAAGTGGAAAATCCTGGACAAAAGGAAAAGATTTTTATGGGAGAAATTTCTTCCCTTTTCTAAATCTGAATGGCAGTATAGAAGGAACCAGGAAACACCAAGAGCATGATGAGAACTCCCTAAGAGTAGAGAGAATAGTCAAACCAGAGTGATAATGAAGGTGGGGGGATTGGAGCATTATCTACTATCCTGAAATTTTGAGGGTCCAATAATGTAATCTACATCCTCCTATAGCACTGCACAAACAACTGAGCACCTAGCTAGCCATTCGAAATAATATCCATCTGTTAGCCACTATAGTAACTAATTCCCCCTCCAGCTCAGTTGAATTTGTCTCAATTACTTGTATTATTTTCACATCATGAATTACAAAATTGGTTTGAGAGCTCTGGGGGCGTGCTTCTTGCCCTGGGGTGCCAAAATTGCTAGTTACAGCTCTGAGTAAAACTTTGGTACAAAGCACCTGACGGATCAACTCATGTAGCTTAATTCTCCAGACACACTGCTTGAGGTACATTTCTCTCCCTATAATATAAGAAGCTTATGGCATAAGTGCTATTTTAGGGCTACAACACCAAATTGGCAAAAATCTCTACACTAAAAGCAAAACGGTGACAAGGATTGGTTGATTTATGTATCTGACACCTCATAGACCAGGAGAATATGATATGAGTCATTTGAATCAGTTGAATTGTCAAAAGAAAATTGCAATATATGCACACATGTAATTACGTATAAATATAATATTCAAATAACATTGATACATATATATGCCCATATACAATAAGGACACACATATTTATGTATATATATATACATATATATATATATTTGAACTATGTCTGCTATTCCTTATCGTTAGACAATATTGATAACAAACTCTCAGAAGCTACCAGTCTCCCACCCTCCTCTCCATCTCTGTCAAAAGTCTCAAATGAAATCACCATCAAAATAATGCTGAAATTGGCTTCGATTCAATGATCAATATGGCTCCAGTAAAAAGTCAGGAAACTTACCTCTCTCCTTGCTATAGAGATGTGAACTCTGGCTGCAACCTGTCACAGGGGCTATTAGATGTTTTCACTTTTTGTTTGGGTGTTGCTCACATTTTTCTGTAGTAGAAGAAGAAATTGATATTGGCTAATTATTCTGATGTCTAAAAACAAATAATAATAATAATATATTAAAATATGTTATCATAATATAGGGGAAAATAATATAGAATACTCCAATATGTCAAACTGGAAGCCAGTAGATCCAAGTTTGAAACTTAGATAAGCTTCTTACTACTTATGTGACCTTTGAGCAAGTCACTAAATCTCTATTAGCCTCAGTTTGTCATTTATAAAATGAATGATGGGACTAGAGTGTTTGCAATGTCCCTTTCAGCTCCAAAACTATAATCGAATTCTCACTTCCTTGACTTCCTCCTCAGACTTTTGATTCTTCAATCTGTTGCAATCCTTTATCTGTTCTCAAAATTATTTACAGCTTTCTCAGTGATCCCAACTGCAGCACTCCCATCTCCAAAACCAGCTTCATCTTTTCAGATCCCATCCTCCTTGACCTCTTTGCTTCAATGAACTTTATTAACCCCCCCCTTCTTTGCTGAATATCGTTCCCCTTTAGATTCTCTGATACCATCCATTGCCCTTCCTCCTGCTGACACAATAGACATTAACTATCTCCTGTGTTGCTTTTTATCATTCTCTTCTCTTCATTTTTTCAAACCCTGGGGGGGGTGGAAGAATAGGCAGGTGGCTCAGTGGATAGAATTCCAGGCCTAGAGACAGGAGGTCCTGGGCTCAAATCTGGCTTCAAACACTTTTTAGTTGTGTGATCCTGGGCAAGTCACGCAACCCCCATTAACTCGCCCTTACTGCTCTTCTGCTTTGGAATCAATACACAGAATACAGAAGGTAAAGGTTTAAAAAAATTAAAGCTAACATTTGTACAACCCAGTGGAATTGCTTGTTGGCTCAGGGAGTTGGATGTGGGGATGGATGGAAGAGGGGAAGGAAAGAAAATGAATCATGTAAATATTGAAAAATATTAAAAAATCAAAAAATGTATTGATTAATTAATTATTTTTTTAAATAAGTGCTGTGTATTGGCCTGGTGCTTAATCCACTGTGCCATCCACCTGCCTCAAGGGTTTTTAAAAGTGTATAGAAAACATAGAAACAAGGCCAGAATATCGAGGGCAAATACAAAAGGCCATCAGAAAGGTAAAACCCAGAAGGAGCTTATTTGGTAAAAAGGCAGCCATTGGTAGCACCCTTAAATTTCTGACCAGCACCCCATACCAAAGTTAAAGTCGAACTCAGGAATTCTTAACATATGGTCCATAAACTTGCAGGTTTAAAAAAAAATATTTTGAGAACTATTTCAATACAATTGGCTTCCTTTATAATCCTATGAATTGTGTTTTCTGCATTCGAAAATATCATTCTGAGAAGAAGCTCACAAACTTCACCAGAATGCCGAAGGGATCCATGAAAGGGACCAAAAAAGTTACTAGATGGCTTCTCGATTTCCCCTGTCTGGATATCTACGATCCCTGGGCTGTCAGGGCAAAGACAACAACTCTTCTTTTTCTTGATGCTCGAGTCCAGATAGAAAGCTGGGACATGTACTGGAAAGAAGTGAGGTTCAGGTAACACTACGGTTCTCTCAGAGCATGTTAGCAGAGTGCCCTATATTTTATACTTCATCTGCTATTTTGAGAGTTATCTGGCTTCAGATCTTCATTTATGGTGGTGATGTTAGGGGACTGATGTTGCCTGCAGCTGAGTTCATGTTGAGCAGGCATTTCTACGAGTTGCCGTTTGAAACGTGACAGCATATGTAAATGTGTTGGTGACACTAAAAATACATGTATAAATGATGCATGACATCCACGGAGTATGCACAACTTTGTTTTTATATAGTACCTCCGTGTAGACATTAGGATTCTATTTATGCATATGCCAAGAAAGGGAGGGAGAGTGTCTACATATGTCTTGTAAATATGGCTCCGGGCTCAGACCCAATGCAGATGCCACAGTGCCATAGCAAATGGGGGATGGGGCATTCTGCACTGGGAGAGGGGCTGTCTGAAACATCAACTCAGAGATGGAGGGATCCTTAAAGGTCATCCAATCCAGAACCCTCATTCTAAGTAAGAGAAAAAAGATCCAGAGTGTCAGAATGACTTGACCAAGGTCATGTAGGAGTCCAGTTGGGATTCTAGCTCGCATCATACCTTTCCCATGGCACATGCTGTCAAATTTCTGCTAGTTCGAAATCAGAACAATCCCCAACTTTAAATGAGCATAAATTTTCTTCAAATTACGATGATCCTAAGACACTCCACTAGCCAGAAATGATTCATCAAAAAAAAAAAAAAAGAGGTAAATGGATGTTCGGCATAATTTCAAGGTTAAATGCTTAATGAAGTCTTAAGTATTTGGAAACTGGTGATTTATGTATGGCATCTGCATTTCCAATCATGGATTTAAGGCTGGAAGAGAACTTAGAAGCCAGTGAGCCCAACAAGTTGCATTTTACAAATGAGGAAACAGAGGCATTAGGAGAAAAAATTAGATGACTTTCTCAGGGTAATATAAGCTATTATACCTGGTGGGATTTGAACTTACATCTTTTGACTCTAAGTCCCATATCCCATCCTCCATGTTCCATTTCTTCTCAAATACCTCCATATTCAAGAAGGCATGATGTGTCCTCTAATTGCTTTAATTTGAAACTACCTCCATGATTGGATAATGGGGTTTCACGAGTTGCTATGGCCAAAAGAGATCATCACCTGATGGTCAGTCCATTGGCGAGTCAGTGCTGATGTCAAGTGATGATCTTTTCTGTAATTAACTCAAGTATCCAATTAGCCTTCTGGGTTCTCCAAAGCTTGGCCAGTAGAGCATAAAGTCTAACAGATTCTTCTAGACTATCGAGTCTGCTGTCTGAGGACTTGCATCACTAAGAAAAGAGGGGCTCTGCTGGCAGGTTATCCACTAAGTGATAAAGTATTTAATGAGGGCCACCTCTTCAGTTTTCTAGAGAATGAAGTTTAGGCGTGATATATAGGAATTAGCCATATGCATATTTTTCTTCCTCTCCCTTGTCAATATCCAGGAGAGCATGTCACAAAGATTCCATGTTTCAAAGGGAGAATCCAAAATAACACTGACTCTCTAGTAATATTTCCCTTTCAAATGAAACAGGTTTGAATGCTTCAGTTGGGAAATGGTATTTCTGACTACAGTATGTTCATGAATTCGGTATTGAAAGGACCAATGTTTATTTTATACAAAACTCAGAGCTCAGCAAACCTTGTAACAAATCTGTATTTTAGCCCCTTGTTAAGAATTTGTTTCTCAGCTGTTGATTTGTGTTTTGTTTGTGGGAGTCTGCACCTATGATTTAATCCGTATCCGAGATTCTCAATTTAGAAACCTGCTCCACCATACAGGCTACCGATCTGTAACAAACAGGTTCTGAGAGGTTAAGTGCTGTCCCAGGGCCACGCAGCTGGTCTATGTCAGAGATAGGATTCTTCTTGACTCTAAAATTGGCCCTCTATCCATCAGGCCATATGGATTTTCGTCCCACTTTTTTCTCTTTTTCCTTGCATAATCCCATAAGTCAACTTGGCTATTTAAATATTACTCTTTTCCAGACCAAAGAAATCAAATTTTCTGTAAAATTTCTCTCTCCCTCCTTCAATTTGCTTTATTTCTATTTTGCATATAATTCTAGACATTTATATTATCTCCACCAATAGAATGTGAGGTGTTTAAGGTCACTGTGCTGTTTCACATGTATCTTTATATTCCTACCACCTAGTTAGGGCACCTAGTACATACGTGGCTAATAGGTGCTAGTTGATTAATTGATTAACAGGCACCAAGAAAGATTTAATATAAGAGATAGTAAGAGAAACAGAAACCCACCGATGTGGCTCAGTAAGTAAACAAAGCACCCCCAACTAGTTGCATTAAAGCCTGAGTTCAAATCTTGCTCTGTACCCATTGGCAAGTCATTTGAGTTCTCATTATCTCAATTTACTCATCTGTAAAAAGGGGTTGATCAGAGCATCCATTTCATCCGGGCGTTGTGAGGATGAAGAGAGATCTTTTAAGTAAAAAGGGCTTTGAGAATCTTGAGGCTGTTCCCACAAGAGAGCCATTGTTATCTTCATTTCTCCTCTCTGCTGGCTTTGTTTAAAGTATGTAACTATGCCACGTTTACAGTAGTAAAATGAATTAACTACGCAATTATCAGGGTCTATTATAAAAGAATTAACATACGTAACTAATTGGCATTGTTTCCAATTATGTCCTGTCTGTACTGTATGCTTAAGCATTAATGCTGAAGGAGGCTGATTCTACATCTTCACTTGGGGAGGCTTACCCTTTAGAAGTTTAATTTAACAGAGCTAGTCTGGGCAAGGAAAAAGAGCTAAGTCAAATGAAAGGGGCCCCAAAATGATGTTAATCTCCTCTGTGCTTTTTTTTTTTTTTTTTTTTTTTTTTTTTTTTTTTTTTTTTGCGTTCATCCTTTTGCTCTCTCCTACCCATTCCCTGTTTCAAACCTTAGTCACGCTTCTACATAAAAGGGAGATAGGAACTGGAATAAAGGCCCACGTCTTGAAAAGCATATGCTGAGCTGAGAGAGCTCAGTTCTGTTTGGGTCGGCCTGTTCCTCAGATGAAGGATGCCATCTTTCCTCTAAAAACCATCCTCTGTGCCCCTGCCCCAATGGGAGTGCCATCCTGGAAGGCGGCAGGCAATTAATTCTTCCTTTATTCCTTTCACTTCAGAGAAAATGGGAAACAAGGAGCTAAGTGTCAGCTGTAACGAGTACATTAGAAAGAGTGGTGTGTTTGATTCATTCAAGGGGCATGTGGTGGATTGGAAAGAGAGCTGGGTCTGGCACAAGGAACACCACCTCCTAAATTGTGTGACCCTGGGCATGTTGTTTAACCTATCTAAGCCTTCATTTCCTCATCTATAAAATAGGGATAATACATGCTCCTTGTGAGAAGAGATGGTTTCATTATTTGTATTTATATCCTCAGAGTCCAAAACAGTGCCTGTCACATAGTAGGTATTTAATAAATTATAATAGCTAACACTTAGTAGTGCTTTAAGAGTTTCAAGTCTCTCTGTAACTGTATCTCATTTGAGCTTCAAAATTTCATTTTGATTTAGATGCTATTATCATCCCCACTTTATAGACAAGAAAACTGAGGCAGACAGAGGTAACGTTACTTTCTCAGAGTCAGAGTAAATGTCTAAGGTGTCAGATATCCCCAGGACTCTACCTAAAATGCCACTTGGTTGAAAATACCTATTTTACCGGGCTTATGGGAAAAGAATACCTCAAGCATCCATTCCACCATATTTAGGTAGATTCAAAAGACCTGATGCTTATTTAGGGCTTTGAAACTATAAGCACTCTGTAAGTGCCAAGCATTTTATTTTTTTTTTTTTTTTGTCTTCAGGAAATTCAATATACTTAATCTCATGTTTCTAAAGAACAGACAAAAATCAACAACCATACAACAGGAGCAACTCATGAGAAATAAAAATCAAGAACTAGATAACTCTGAAAACAAGTCATTTTCAATTTCTAGATATTTTGGCTCTATTTTTAAAGTAGAAAATGGGCTCTGTCTTTAATAGAACTGTAAGCGTATAGTAACATTCTGTTTTTCCCCTTACCTGTACAACCTATAAACACCCCTTCAGAATTGATTTCATATATTGTGCTCCGATGAATTAAGCAGATTTTGGTTTTTGGTGGTTGGGGTTATAGACACCTCATTTGCTGTCCAGCATAGCTTTCTTTTAGTTTAATCAAAACATTCTTTTCTTTCAGTAGGTCAATTGTTTTTTCCCCGCCCCACCCCCCAATTATATTTAATATATTTCCTTTGAACCATTAAAAGTCTGAGCGTTTTTCATATTGAATTGAATTGACTTGTGACCACTGCTTTGAAGGTTTAACTCTGTTTTCTTCCTAATCTCCTACAGACCTGGCCTTCCACACTTCTACATATCTTCAAAAGACACTCCCATCAACTCTACAACTTATCAGTTCTATAGCTAAAGTGCTTAATTCAGAAATTCCAGCAGAGGGCAGGCAAGCAAGAATAATCCCTTTTTTTCCTAGAGTAGGATCTGGTGATATTGTTTCCTGATCTTTTTTCTCCCATCCCAATTAACATCCCTGTGTGTATGTTTTCTTTCTTTCTTTTTTTGTGTGTGGGGGAAGGGGGGCAAATGTATCCTTGGCAAGCCAGCTCATTTCTCACTTAACCTCTCTCTTAGTCTGAACAAGAACCACTCTATGTACAAGATAAGAGACAAGCTATTTTCAAAACATTCTCAACTTTAAAACCAAAGCCATAAAGTCTGTGAAGACAACTGACATTTGCATTACTGACTCCTTTGGCTTCTTCCACCCGTTATGTCATCTGAGGAGAAGTCCAAAGAAAGTTGACTTTGATGTAGGTAATCATAAACTTGAGGAAAATGTGATTTCTTACAGAGGGACTATTAAAATGCTCATTAAAAACATTTTAGCAAAAGAATTTGTTGTACAAATGAAAGCGATGGCGCTTGAAAACTGTCTCAGTTGACCCAAGTTAAACGGGGTTGGTGAGCTCATGTAAGTGGATGTTCCCTCCAGTGGTGCGAGTTGCAAAGCTGCCCCCTCCCACCCCGTGTCTGTACATCCTGTTCTGTTCTTACATGTGTTTGGCACAGAAGGTCAACCTATGTCTTGGGTGGGAGTCAGGAGGAAGGCAAACCTTCTTCTTTTGACATTGGAGAGATATCACGGGTAAACGTTATCTGTCCATTGGCTCACTCTCTCCGGGGGCCAATCCATATTATTTTTCCATCCTAAATTTCTTTGCTCTGTTTTACTTTTCTTTTCAACTTCTTATTTCTATTGTTGTATGCTTCTCTCACCCACTATGTCCCACCTAGCTGACTCAACAAAACTCTATCCCCTTTAAAGCACTTGTTTTTTAGGAAGATTATTGTGATCTGACTCAAAAGATCTGCCCACTTCTTTCCTTGGATATCTCTGACGTTATCATACTTTATCATTACAGTCAAAACTGTCTTGTGCTTAGAGATACTATTTTAAGGCTAAATCTCCTCAGAATAGGTATACCACAAGTACAAATATATCCCATGTTGTTGCCAAATTCTTCATAATTCCTAAAGCTGTCTAAGATAGTAAAACAAGAGATAATTAAAAATTTGGCAATGATTCAAAGTTGATTGTTTAGGTAAATAAAGAAAGGTACTCTAGATTTGTGATTTCCTCAATGAGAAGAACTCCCAATGCAGAAAACCACCGATTACACTGGATAAAGGAAACTCATCTGAAAGTTAAGGTTATACTGAGTGGTATAGGGCATTGAGGGCCATGTTCATAGCCAAGGTGGGTCAAAGGCAAAAAGTGAACTTGGGGCTTTCTGATGGATAGAGATTTCTCTCTATCCATGATGACCTGCTAATTCTCAAAATAGAACACTTCCCTCAACAAGAATGGAAGCTTTCTGAAGGCAGGAGCAGCTTTATTTTGGTTTTTGTATTCCTGACACCTGGCACAGATCTTGGCATATAATAAATATTTAAATAGGCATTATTGATGGAAGGGATAAAATATATATAGACTCTTAAAGCTGAATTGCTACATTGGGAGCTGTTTCTTTTAGGACAAAGTGTAATTATTCAACTCATTTTTTAAACGGATAGAAATCTAGTATTTGGTCCAATTGTTTACATTTTAAAGGAAATAAACCAAAGATTTTTGCTTCTGTCTGAGATGGTCATTTCCCAGTTCTAGTCCACATATACTATTTAACTACAAACTGTTGTTTGCTGACATTTTAAGCTCATTTGGGTTATTTTTCCTTTAGGGAAGCATTCTTCTTTCCTTTTCTTTTATACTTTCATAAGATTAAAATGGGGCAATGTTCATTCCCATTCTAAAATCCAATCACATACTTCTATCAGTTGTCTACTTGATTGGGATGATAAGAGGAATGGAACCTGCAAATTAATAGGTATAGATAATAAATTGAAGAGTCTCCCTCTCTACCATGTGTTTTGTTGCCTCCCCTGCAACTTACTGTCTTAAAGATTTCCTAGGAATACTGGGAGGTTAGAGATCTGTTCCATGATGATACAATCAATATGTCAGAGGTGGCACTGGAACCCATGTCTCCCGGACTCAAAAGCTAGCTTTTTACCCTCTGGTTCACATCTCTAATTGAGACTGAGTTAAATATATCTCAACTGAAACTCTAAATATTGTGTAAAAGTGAAATTGATGTTTTCCCCTTTATTTCAAAAAATAATTTCTTCCTTTAAGCTCAGAAGTAACGAGTATAAGCAAATTAATAATATACTTTTGGAAGATTTAGTCATCAGATTTGGAATGTTTACTCAGAGTGAAGGAAAAGTAAGTCTCTAAAGGAGTTACTTTGGTAGCTTTCAGGTTAGTGAGATGGTTAACAGTTTAGACAAAATATCTTTTAAAGTGAAACTTATTCTCGAAGATAAACAAATATTATATGGTTGGAACAAAAGATTTCTATAATTTACATAAGTCTTGGCCATAAAAAAAGATCTAGGTTATTGGCATTTGACCATGAAAAGAGAATACTATTCAGAGAGCATTGCCAATGAATGTTTAGCCAGTTCTTTTAAAGAGAACAAGCAAAGTTGCGGTTTTGTCATTTTTAAGAGGGTAAAAGAAAACCCTTGGACAAACCATAAATGCATAGACTATGACTCAACAATTCATATATGGAAAAGTATTTTGGTTTTTTTTTAGAATTTAAAAAGTAACAATTTATTGTATTCTCCTGAGATGTCACTAAACAAACTCCCAAATTAACAGGAAGAAATATTATCTAAAGCAAACTGAAAATAATCCCTCTTCATATTTTCCCTAATTCACACAGAGTGCCATCATCCCTCTAGCCAACCAGCCATGTTTGCAACCTGAGGTACCCTCCCCATCATCCCACACATCTAACCATCCAATCATCTGCTAAGTCTTGCAGATCCTGTATCCCCCACATCTTTTACCTCCTTCTCTTTCTTCCAGTTGATACAATCCCCATCCTACTTGAGGGTCTCATTTACCTCTTGCCCAGACTATCATAATCATCCTTTCCTCTAGTCTCTCTTTTCATACATTGCAAATCTTTCCAAATTTATGTGACTAAACATTGAAGATCTGATCTTCTTGCACTCTAACACTCAAGAACCGATGGCTCATTGTCACCTATAGGATAAAATGCAGGAAATTTCTCTGTTCTTTAAATCCCTTCCCAAACTGGTTTCAATATATCTTTCTAGACTTTTCATATTATTTCCTTTCATATACTCTATATTTCAGTAAAACTTTCCTACTTGCTATTCTCCATATATAAAAGCAAAATATTCTGCATCCCTTTACATTGAGGAGACAACAAATACATATAAAAGCATAAGGCATAAAAATAAACAGAATAAATATAAAATTATACAAAATAATTTAAAACAAGGTAGTTTGGGAGAGTGGACACTAGCAACCAGAGGATCACAGAAGGCTTCCATCAGAAGATTATATCTGAACTGGATCTTAAAGGAAGAGAGACAATGGTTAACTAGCCCCAAGGATACTTTCATCTTCACCCAAATAACAAGTTTCTATTTTTTAATGAAAATCATAAAAAAATAAAATTTTTTCCAATTGGTTCTTACACGCTTTGAAGAACATTATCATCATGTCAAGTTAAGAAGTTATTAACCAATCTGTAGCTAACGAAGAGACTGGAAACATTTCTGGAAAACCAACGTCCCTATCAGCTCTAAGCCATGGCTCTGGGCCAGGCTTACCATCTATTTTCTGAACTTCTCATTTACTTATTTATTTGGCCCAGGACATCTATCATATATGATGATGACAAAATCTCATCTGTTTCTCCCTCAAAGAATCATCCTCCAATGTTAAGTCCCATGCACCACCTTTAGGATCTCTGATTTCCTCAGATGAGCCTAGCCATGATACACTTACCCTTTTTATCTATGTATCAGTTATTCAATCATTTCATACAGATTCACCCATGTTTGTTAGTATTTATTTTTATTTTGTACATATAAAATAATGTGACATAACAATAATACAATGCATATAATTTGTTTAAATATGTAGTAAATTATGATATGTATATTTAAGAAAAACAAATTATCATATTAGCTATGTCCAAAAATCAACATCTTACTTTTCCCTCCCGCCCATCTCTCCCCATTTCCCAAGAAGGCAGGTAATATGATAGAGGTTATACATTTATTAAAATGTTGTGAAAGAAGATACTTATCACTTACACTATAAAAAATGGAGGAAATAAAGTGAAGAATGAATACTATGTTTCAATCTGCATTTAGACTCCTTCTATTTCTTCTATGACTATTCTATATGAATATTTTATCCTATATGAATATCCTTTTTTGTCATGAATCCCTTAGAGTTGTCCTGGATCCCTGGCTTGTTGATAAGACTTAAGTTATTCATTAAGGATATAATTTAAGAATGGCCAAATCTTTGCTAAGCCATGCTACACCTACATTTCTCTGATCTACCAGCCTAATTTCCCTATCTAAAAAATAAATTAAAAATTAAAAATTTAATTATAGTAGGACCTTGTTAACATTGTAACAGCAGGTAAGACTATGGCGCTATCCCTTGCCTGGCTGGAGGTTGATTGATGCCAAAAGGTGGGTGAGTGCTTAATTTACATTATATATATATATATACATATATATATACTAAAATTATATGTTTCCATTATTTATACATAGTGCATATATACATTGTGATTATTGTCAAATTCTACTATATAAGTAGCTGAGATAAAAGTTTATTCATTGAGAACACACTTCATTATAATTTGGCAAAATCCCTGATCGAAAAATAAGCCATTTATTTAAATGATTTATGTGATTATTAAATAATTGCTTCATATCCTTTTAAAAATTTGTAACATTTTGATCAAGTCAAATATTTTGAAATTGATACTGGACTCATTTCACTGCATCTAGAAGTGAAAAAATAACGTCCTCATTTCAACTTTTACAAAGAATCTTTAAAATTAAGCATCATGATCCAAGGACTTTGCAAATGTGAATGATTAGTTATAACATGTACAGTTATGAGGACTAGAAATTTCTTGCTTTATTGAAGATGTTTTTGCCTTAAGATGGTTCAT
This sequence comes from Gracilinanus agilis, assembly GCF_016433145.1. Classification (NCBI taxonomy): domain Eukaryota; kingdom Metazoa; phylum Chordata; class Mammalia; order Didelphimorphia; family Didelphidae; genus Gracilinanus; species Gracilinanus agilis. The sequence continues at coordinate 35,639,964 of NC_058130.1, read as the reverse complement.
TTTGAAAGACTATGAAGGTATTTTTGTGATGGGACTAATCTTTACAATGTCATTTCCTTACTGTCCTTTTCCAATATGTAGTTCAGTTTCATCATCTCTGAAATAGGAATAATAACATTTTACTCCATACTTCATAGTTGCTAGGAAAGCAGTTTGCAAACCTACAGGGGCTCTGTAGATTTGAGTTATAATTTATTAAAAGGGAAGAAGATCCAGGAGCTTGAGCTAAGCCCAGTGTAGTGAGATCTGAAATTTGGGTGAGTTACTGAATATATAATGAAGTTTGAAGTAGGGAGAAGCCAAGGTAGTGGAAAGGCTTAGAGAGTCACAGGCCCTATATGGAATCCTGATGTGTCACATCTAGTGAGTCACTTAATTTCTGAATATTTTAGTCATTATCTATAAAATAAGGAGATATCCTTTAGTTTAAATGAAAGGAAAGAAAGAATGATTGAAGGAAGGAGGAAGGGAGGGAGGAAAGAAGAAAGATAAATTAAAATTGAATTAATTTCACAGTACTTGGGATAAGGCAGAAAAAGAGGAGTGGTAGGATGAAGGAGATAGAGCCTATGAAAACAAACTAACATTAAAATACAGTAAATACCATTCATAACAACATATTGACTAAAAAGAGGCAAGGGATAAAATACATTTGACTGGGTGGCAGCTGATTGGCTCAGTGGATTGAGAGTTAGGCCCAGAGATGGGAGGTCCTGGGTTCAAATCTGGCCTCAGACACTTCCTAGCTATGTGACCCTGGGTAAGTCACTTAACCCCCATTGCCTAGGCCTTACCATCCTTCTGCCTTAGAACCAATGCCCAGTATTGATTCTAGGACAGAAGGTAAGGGCTTAAAAAATACATTTGAATGAGCTAAATGGAAGAAAAAAACCCTAAGAATTATAACTTTAAAATGAGAATAGATTAAATGATATCAGTAAATATGATGAGATTCTATAAGAAAACAACTAGAAGTCCATGATATGCCAGAAATGCAACTAAAACTAACCATAGTGAGTTACATGACTCTATATAATATTGATTAAAACTTTAAATTAAATTTAAAAGACTACGGTCGTTTATTCAATATTTTTCCACTGTGAAAAAAAGTTAAATTTAAACCAGTAATGTGGTGACTGTTGAGCTATAGGAAAATAAATAACAATAATATTCTAAATATTTTAAAAATAATATATATATATATATACAATAGCATGATTAAGTCAATGAATACAGAAAAAGTCCTTCACTATGTAGAACACATAGTTGTTTTTAAGCCTACAAAGTATAGTCAGAGAAGGGAAATTTTAATAAAATAAAAAATATAAAGATAAAACCCAAAGACTAGCTTTATTTACAGTGGGGGGATATCAAAGGCTTTCCAGATATATATATATATATATATATATATATATATATATATATATAAAATAAACACATCCCCTTTCCCCACTCCAGCAGTAAATGAAGAGAAATAAATTAAAATAATATGCACATAAGAGATAAAATTATACTTTTTCTAATGAGATCAAAACCATATTTTACATAGAAAACCGCAAAGAATTAATAAAGAAATTATTTATCTGACTAAAATAGCAGAATACAAAATAAATCTATAAAAATCAGTATTATTTCTCTACAGAAAAAAA